>NW_022279591.1:3409500-3718500 GCF_009193385.2 Nasonia vitripennis | reverse complement strand
CTCCAATATCCTTCAGATCACGCTCAGCATCATATTTCAAATCATTTGATACGGAAATCCAAATCGCTCGTTTTCTACCTTTTAAATAATTTTCAAATATAATCCCAGCAATAGTTCGGCCTTTACCAACGCCTGCGCCATCACCTATTAGAAATCCAGCTCGTGAACCATCTGGTAATAGATGCTCATGTTGTTGCGATGCATAAGTGATTGATTCAAGTTGAAGTGCAGATAAGGCACCTGATAGAATAGTTTCATCTGGAATAGAGAACTTATACCAAACATCTGTTGGTTCAACACTTGATAACGATGCAGTTTCAACGACGGGATCAGGATGCTTACGGCCAAGTTTTACTGAAAAAATAAACATGCATCAGACATTTTCAAACAAATTGAATTAAATACTAGAAGAGAATAGAAAATTGTGTATGAATATATCTCAAATTCAATATATTCCTTTTTCTTTCCATCCACTCGTCTTATATTCTACGACGTGTGCTTAGGTGAACCATACGTGTGTGGCTAGAGAAAGAGTAGTTATCTGCTAGCATTAGTTTTAACGCGCACGCATGCAAAATTCTAAAGAGCTTGTTAGTCAAAGAATTGCCATGGCAAAGATTGTTGCTCTGCTCCCGCTCTCTTCCTACGCGGAGAGAAAATTTTTACTTTTGCGGCACGGTACTTGTGTATACTATCATGCCATGATAATTTTTAGTAATTGAAGCATTGATTTAAGTATTAAAAACAAGTGTGTTTTTAAAGAATGATATCAAATCTCGGAAGCTACTAAAACAAGAGTTTGATTTTACTGTATCATATAGCACTATGCTCTGAATGCACGCTGATATATTATGCATTTATTACAAGCGAGTCATGGGATCATACCATACGTCGCTTGTTATCGTGCAAAGAATAGGTGCATGTGTGGATGCGGAACAATCGCGCACGTATCGTTGACGGTCCCGTTTGAGCCAATTTTTTATTTGTGCAATTCTTTTTTAACAAAATATATTTATTTATTATAACGTTTTCGTAACTAAATAAATTATGGAATTTAGATAAGTTTTGTTTGAATGTATTGTAATTTTGTTTAAAAAAAACGAGGTTTTTGAAGACGCTCATCAGGAATTGTAAAATCGATTATTTAATCAACATTACATTTAATTAATTATTTAACAAATTATTTAATTAGGGAAAGAGAGAGAGAGAGAGAGAGAGAGAGAGAGAGAGAGAGAGAGAGAGAGAGAGAGAGAGAGAGAGTCGTACTTTACGACACGGCATGTATAAGCGCCCAAGCGTAGCAAGTACGCTTAACGCCGTGCTATGAAGATTAGCTTATGACGCGTGTATCGTACGATATTTTATAGCACTGACTAGCTTAAATCCGCTGGCACGCCTATCCATAGCATTAGCTGTCCTTTTTTACGTCGTGAGGTTTAGTTAGCGTCCGAGCGTAGCGAAGGTGATATGCACGGTGTAATAAAGAACTACATATGCCACGGATCGGTGTGACATGAATGCGGATTTATGCTACGCAGTGCTATAAAATAAATTATTGCAAAATCGAACTTGTTTAGAATTTCATCCGAGAAACACATTTCACTTAAGGTTTTAAGAATTACTGATCACGAATCTAATGTGAAAATAAATAAACCTAAAAACCCAAAATCAAATGTAATTCGGGAAAGTTCTGGAACAGCGCAGAGAGAGAGAGAGAGAGAGAGAGAGAGAGAGAGAGAGAGAGAGAGAGAGAGAGAGAGAGAGAAAGAGAGAGAGAGAGAGAGGGGACATATAAACGTCTCGTCTCTGAAATCGGATCGGATCGGATATCAAGTTAAGAATTATTTCTCCAATTTAAAATTCCAAAGAGTTTACCACGTGGTCTGGGTTTTAAGTATGTTTGGCATAGAGGCGGTCATTTTCTGGCTAAAAAACAAGACGGGGATATATCACATTTGTTTATGACAACAGCAGACCTGCACGCGATTGCTGCATCTTATGACAGTGCTAATATTAATGTAAATAATATTGGCACTAGTATAAATGTAAATAATATTAGCACTTGTATTAATGTAAATAGACTGACAGCGGTACAAGACGGTGATGTCGCAAACGACGCTGAACCATCGTGCAAAGAAGCGTAAAAACTTCCTAGTGAGGTTTGACTAGACGTAGGGAAGGCGAAAGAGACAGAATGCGAGGAATTTTGGGCGGGATTTTAAAATGCAACATCCCTAAACAAGCATATGGAGATGTTTCGCCAATTTCTGGTGACTGCTCGTCCCATTCATCATCTCTTCGGCGTGGCTGAGTCGCGTTTCGGGCCAAACGTCGACGGTGTATTCGCTCAGGTTAACAGTTAGTCGGTTCTTCGGCAGGACAGGAATACCCAGGGAGGAGGCGTTGCGCTTTTTATACATAATAGCTACAAGGCGACTTTGTTGTGCTCATCACCAACGACGCAAGACGAAGGCAAACCAGGTATTCCTGAATATCTTATGTGTAGGGTGCAAAAGGGTAAAATGCCTCCTATTTTTGTTGCGGTTATTTATAGACCACCGGGTATCTCCTTTACGGGAAGTTCCGATTTAATAGATAAGCTAAGATTACACGCGGTAGATTATGACCATCGAATAATCACGGGGGATCTGAATGCGAATATGCTGTCGGCGTCTCAAGACGCGAACTTCATCAAAGACCTTGCCTGCGAGTTAAATCTAAAGTTGGTTGATCATGGCGCGATTCACCACGTTGGGGAGTCTCACACATGGATCGACGTGATACTCACTGACAGCAATGAAGCAGTGCTCGATGCGAACAACATGATGGCGACCTTTCCAAGCAGACACGATATCATCGATGTCACAATTAGGGCCCCAAAGTCAAAACCCCCAGTCTTGAGTCCTTTCTTTTATAGAGATTTTAAAGCCGTCAGGCAAGAGAAGCTTCTGTCTCTTCTCGAGGCTTGCGACTGGTCGAACATTTGCTGTACGCCGATGACCTGCAAACCTATACTCAGGTGAGGAGGGACGATCTGAGTGAGAGAGTGGACCGCATGTCGTCTGGGGCGCGTGCAGTGTCGGCATCTGAGAATGAACTCCGCCTCAATGTTGGGAAAACTAAAGCTATTATTTTTGGTTCGGATTATAACATCAATAAAGTGAAAAGTCTACAGCTGCCTGGCATTGAGGTCGCAGATGGCGTATTCGTTCCCTTTGTTGACACAGTAACCAATCTCGGTGCTATAATGGATTCAAAATTGACGTGGAAACCGCAAGTGGATGCGATTAGCCGAAAGGTTAATAGAGCTCTTTACAAACTCAGATCTGTAGAGAGCTGGAGAAACTTGGAATTTCTGCCACTAAGGCCCCATTACCATCTCGATTTACCATAGATGAACTCAAAAGGCATTTCAGCGCGATCTCCAAAGATCCGTTGGCCCCTGCCGTTGAGGATTATCTTCTCATCCTGGAAAGTCTTGACCTCCCGGAACACTTCGAGTTTAGCACTATAACGGAATCGGACGTGTTGACTGCGGTATCGCACTTCGACACTCAGGCTAGGGGGAGTGACGGCATCTTACAGGTCGTTATTTCAAAAGCATTGCTGGTTCTCGCTTTCTTACTAAGTCAAATCTTGAACCTGTCCCTGAGCGAGCCCTGTTTCCCCTCTGCCTGGAAACTGTCGCTTGTGCGCGCACCGAACAAAGTCAGTTCGCCAACAGCCGTGACTGACTACCGTCCGATTTCACTTCTCTGCTTTCTATCCAAGGCCCTGGAGTGGCTGGTGTACAGGCAAGTCTCAGAATACCTTGAATCAAGGTTCCTACTAGATAATCTTCAAACAGGCTTCCGCACTGATCACAGCACTCAGTGTGGCCTAATTAAGCTAACTGATGATGCCAGGGCCGGAATAAACAAAAAGAAAGTAACACTTCTCCTTCTCTTTGACTTTAGCAAGGCGTTTGACACTGTGTGTCACGTTAGGCTCCTGAGAAAGCTATCCACCATCGGCTTCTCAAAGCAGGTCATCCGCTGGTTTGCCTCCTACCTCTGGGAGAGAGCAGGCCGTCGTTGGAGACAATAGCAAACGTTCCTCCCCTCGGCGTCTTAACATCAGCATCCCGCAGGGGTCCGTTCTGGGTCCCTTGCTGTTCGCATTGTACATCAACGACATCGGTTTCTGCCTTGATTCTGATGTTTCCCATCTCATCTATGCGGATGACTTGCAAATTTACAGTCAAGGCCACCTTGAGGAGCTCGATTCTTTATCAAACAGGATGAGTGCTAATGCCGAGAGGATAATGGGCTGGGCTGCACAGAACAGGCTAAAACTCAATGTTAACAAAACCAAAGCAATTGTCCTGGGCTCCCCCTACTACATAAATGCACTACCTTCAATAGCTAACACCTATATCAACATTGGGGAGCCCAGGTCAGCTTTGAATCTTCTGTGCGTAATCTGGGATTGGTGCTTGAACCTAAACTCACGTGGAATGAGCACGTTACACAAGTGTGTAAGCATGCTCACTCGCTAATGTAAAGGCTTTACTTTTTCAGAAAAAGTACCAATCTCAGATTGCGCAAGCACTTAGTACAAGCGCTCCTGTTTCCCCTTATAGACTACTGTTCTCTTGTATACTGTGACCTGGCGCAGGAACTCGACTTAAAACTACATAGGCTCGTGAACACGGGGATTCGGTACATCTATGATGTAAGGAGAGATCTCCTATACAGGCGGGAGCTGCAGTGGCTTACCACTGCCGGATGCAGGAAGTATTTCACTGTTTGTTTCTTACGAAAAATGTTTAACACTGCCGTATCATCATACGTACTGGCCTACTTTGACTTTCGCGTAGCACTCCGGCCTGTTAGGGGGGAAGTGACACCTCTGGATATCCCTACTTTCGCGACGGGGACGCTGAGGAACTCGTTTCATATCAGCGCCTCATACCTATGGAACAACCTGCCATCACACCTCCGTAACACTACGTCCATCGCAGTATTCAAGAAGCTAGCTAAACATTACTTTTTCGAACTCGAAAACGCATAAACACATAAACATAGTGTACACAGTCACGCACACGCATACACTTGCTCATTCTCGCTTAACCCATCTTCACCTCAGCATACTTTCACACTACACACCTACTAAAAAAGATACCTCAAACTTATTATTTTTGTACTTTTACTACTCTGCTGTACATACTGAATCGTACAACATAATGTGCGCAAATAAAATTAATTAATCTACTCTAATCTAATTTCTACTTCTTCGCCACGAACTTCCACGGGTACTCCCTGCTCGCTCTTCGCCGGGCCGTAGGCGGACGCCTGCTGCTGCCACGCCGGTACTCGTCCAATTGGGTGCGGGAAGTCTGTTGTTCCAGCTGCCGGGACCGATCAGCGGCCTCGACCTTCTCTCTCTCTCCAATTACTCACGCTTCAGGCGCAGAGTCTGAAACCTCTCCAAAACCTTTGTTTTCCGCTGACGTTTGTCCCAGCGACGGATCTCCTAAGCCCTTCGGGTAGTGCGAATGGCCACCTGTTTTTCTCGGCAGTCTTGGATTCGCGCCTCCCAGACAGCGGCCTCAGGGTACGCGTTCTCGCCGGCCCGACGGCGGTACTCGTCAAACCGACAGGATACTGTGACTTCCCAATCCTCCAGGCCCTGGATGTCCCAGTGCAACCCCTCCAATTCTTCCTCGACGGCCTCACAATCCGCGTCTAAGGCTAGTCCAGCGCACTGGTGGACGTGGGGCTCTCTTGCTCGCCTTGCGCGTCCTCTTTCTTACTCCGCTCCTCTTTCTTCGGCTCGACTCTAGCCACCTCGACGACGGTCTGGACCGACTCGTTGAGCTCGTCGTCGCTCGTGTCATTCTCACTGGCGCCTCCCAGACGTACAGCGTCTGCGTAGTCTCGCAGATACTGCGACTCGAGCCCAGCCGTTCAGGTGTCGATGGTGGCCGAGAGGCTTCATCCGCGGGCCTCGCACGTGCGGGCTCAAAGCTTCGCGAGTGTCCACTCCTGGTCCGGATCCATCTTCTTCTGCTAGCTGTTTGGGAGAGAGGGGAGGAGAAGAACACAGTGATTATGATGATGTTATAATATTGATTGTGAGGGTGATTGATGATTCTTGACATGGCGCTGTGCGCGGGCCCGTCGCGGTGACATACTTACCCTGCCTTGCGGCAGGCGGTTCTTGGAGTCTCGTGGCCACCCTGGTTTTCGCTTCTCGAACTTTGTGCTTGGCGCCCTTCGCTTGCGTATCTCGTTTTTTGGGTGGTCGCCCGCGCTTGCGACGGAAAGAATCTATTTTCGCTTGCTAGCTCTCGTTTGCATGGGTTTCGGTCTCTCGTGACGTTACAAATCGGCTAGGCTTCAGTCCCTGCTCACTGTCCCCCGTCGCCGCTACAATTCCAGGCTCGAGCTCTTACTCGAGTACGCTTACTTCGGGCAGGGCACTCGTCGCCCCTTCGTTCGCGTCATCCCTAGGTGGTCGGGTTGCTGCGTCGTCTACTTCGTTATCTTCGGGACCGTAGTATTTCTAGAGTTCTTCGGCGGCTACTAGGTCTTCTACTTTCCTTTCAACTTTATGCAAGCTAAACGTGTTAGAGCCGACCTGTGCGATTATGGTGTACGGTCCGATAAAGGGTAGGACGAGCTTTGCTGCTACTTCTCCTGCTGTAGACGAGAATGTATGGCATTGCTTCCATATTAATTCGCCGACCCTGAACTCTTCAGGGCGACGTCGTTTGTCAAAGTGCGCCACCTGGCGATCTTGCGCTACTTGTGATAACTTCTTCGCTTGCTCGTGCAGGGCTGGGAGCCTAGCGAGCCGTTCTTGCTATTCGCTGATCGTTTCTCGTTCAATGGTCTGTCGGTCTTGCTCTCGTCTCAGTGATGCAGGCGCATTCAGCTGCCTGCCAAAGTATAGCATGGCAAACGGCACTCCTGTTACCGCGTGTACTGCCGTGTTGTACAAGAACGCGATCTTGTTCAAGTGTTCATCCCAGGTGCGATAGTTGACTTCAGCGTGCGTCGCTATCTTTTTTTCACCCTTTGATTAACCCTCTCCACGGGGTTTGTCTGTGGGTGATACGGTGGAGTATAAGAGTGCCGAATACCTTGTGCTGCCAGGTACTCGTCGATTAGTTCGTTCTTAAACTCTATACCGTTATCAGAGTGAAATACTTCTGGCGCTACGAAGCACAGTATGACTTGTTCTACGAATGCTGCTAATATGGTTTTTTCGTTAGTTTTCCGGAGAGGTGCACACTCAAACGATCGTGTAAAATGATCTTGGAAAATGAGGGCATATTTTTACCCTTTCCCTGTCTTTGGCATGAGACCTGTGATGCCTTCTGCCACCATTTGTTATGATCTTTGGATCACTCGCTTCTCCATTAAGCCGGGACATGGCCTCTGTTCGACCTTGCTCCGTTGGCACAATTGGCAGCGCAGCACGCAGACCGATACGTCTTTGTACATGCATGGCCACACAGTGATGCCACTCTCTTATAAGTTTTTTTGTGGCCAAAATTGCCTGCCGTTCGTTGGTCATGGCATTCCTTTAATACTTTTTCTCGCTTGTCTTTGGGCAAGTCCAACTTATATACCTTTTCATCTTCTTCGAGCGCATCCCTATGTCGGGATCCACTTTCTACTTGTACACCCCCCCCCACCCACAATTTTCCAGTCCGGAAACTTTGTAGGATTGACGCTGACCTCTGTGTACTTAGTGTTATACCACTGGTCTTGCAACGGTGGATCATGACTGAATTAATTAAATATGTTTTGAGGAATACCATGAGTTACAAAATATGATTTAATTACACTTATTACATTATGACTGAAATTGGCTGACTTGATTCTTAGACCCGAAGGCCGACAACCACCAAAATTTGCAAATTTGATCTCAAGTAATCTGAAAGTCTCTTCGTATACATTTCTGGATACCTAGCGAGTTTATAACTATTCGATTGTCAATTTCATGCTTTTGAAGATTTGTGAATCATCATTATTTCGTAGTAAACTTCAATTTTATTAACAGAATATTGCATTTAATTACATAATCTAAATTGATGCGTTTGTTTCAAGAACATTAATAAGATATATGTGTGTATATATATCAATATTAAGATTTTAATTCTGTTAGAAACTTTGTTGTAATTGTTTTAACTGATAAAAACTTGAAAATTTGCATAATCTTATCAAAATTTACAATAATATATTGTTTTAAGCTGGCCAAGACAATTAAAAACGAATGTAGCTACTCCTTAAATCACGGTTCTGTTGGAAATCAGTTGTCTTAAGAAATAAATCTTATATCCAGTCATATCAATCATCGTATTTTAATCTTTGACTCACAACAATATAGTGCAGTTATACCTAGACGATATCTCGTAAACTTCAAGGTCATCCTGACCACCAGAACATCATATTCAGAAGAAGAATTCTGAAAGGGATTGATATTTCACAAACTTTGATTTAAACATTATGCGCTTTATTTTGTTAGCGATATTAAATTCTGTATAGTATTCTCTGTGAGTCTAAAGTTTGTACCATTCCTATAAATGAAAAATTTTTAACCATACAACTTGAAATGTAATTATAATGAATGAAAAATAATTTGTAAGTTAGAAGTACCTCCGGAAAACTTCAATATACGTAAAAAAGTGCCGAATCTTCTTCCTGGTATATCTTGTAATTTTTGAAGACACCAAGCATATTTCGAACTTGTTTTCTTTTTTTTTTTTTTTATTGCTGATATTAATATCTCGCCTGGTTGGTTACTTATAGTTTGCAGATAGTCTGGATGTCTCGATAAGAAATCAGGTGCGACGATGTCCTTACATTATAGTCATAATGCACCGGCGTATTCTCGGACTTGAAATCTACAGCTGAACATGTATATCAGTGCTTTGTAATCAGTCTTTACCTACAGTTTTGCCCTTCTCAAATAATCATCGAATTTAGTGATACTGAAAAAATGGCTAAAAGCTCCTTTTCAGTCGTGAAATAGGCTATTTCACTGTTTTTTAAGGCTTCATTCCGTTTTCATTTAGATAAAGGGCTTCAGCGATCGCAAAGTCATTGCTATCAGTTCTTAGAAGATTAAGTTTAGTAGGGCCTGCGTGTGACAGTATGGCATTCTTTTACATAAATAATATAAATAATGCTTTTATTTTGTGTGTGTGTGTATATATATATATATATATATATATATATATATATATATATATATATATATATATATATATATATATATATATATATATAGACACACAAAATACACAACTACATAATATGTGTGTATGTATATATATACACACACACACACACAGTATGTAGTTGTTTTGAGCCAAGGTGGGATTCAGCTCCCCCCCCCCCTTGAGCCCTCTCTCAGTCATACTTCATTTGTTCCGGACGTAACCCAGGGCTACTAGGGATAGAAGCAAGTGCGACGTATTTATTTTTATTAGTATCTATTTTGCCTAGTAGTAGTTTTAGCGAACGTTTCTCCGTCATTTGGCTCCCATATGCGCGAATCGACAAGGCGACAATTCATATTGCGCGCGCTTGTTTAGTCGCGCGATGTTAGCTCGGCATGCAAGCGCGATGTTGCTAAGTCGTGCGCGGAGGCGCGCGTGAAACACTGCGCGTAAATGTAGACTATTTCGGGCTTGCGAGCAGTAAACAAATGTGCGCGGAGAACAAACTAAAGTATCCCGGTAAACGTATCGTGTCGACAAGCATCATCCAAACAATCAACTCTCATGGCTGGCACCTTCAATCTCCGCTTAACGTCCAGAAGCAGCTACACAGGAGCCTCCCAAGGAGTGGAGCAACTTGGCTAGGAGAGACCTCACCACGAACAACCGGATTCTGTCGTTTGATCTTGGTCACCGGAGATCATGCTCGACGCGTGCTTCACATCTCCGTACATCTCATGAATTTCTTCACGAGACTATAAAGACGCCGAAGCCGATATTCCTGCCACCGAATCCTCGGCTCGTCTACCGAACACCGTCCTCTCGCGCGACCATTGTAATTAATTGAAGTGATCAATAGTAGCAGGGGGACGTTTCCGCCAGACATGGGGCGTGGCCTACTGGCGCTAGCTGCCCAGGATGGCTGGCTGGGGGGACGTTATAGCCGACTGACGCTCGCGGACCGCCTGAGAGGAGGGGGTGGTTGGGTGGCTTGCGGCTGACGTTGCGTGAGGAGGGGGTGGTAAGGTGGCTCGCGGATGATGCTGCGTGAGGAGGGGGTGGTTAGGTGGATCGCAGCTGTCGTTGCGGGAGGAGGTGGTGGCTGGATGTCGCGGTTGACATTCGAGGCTGTGTATGTTTATTTATAATAATAATTTTCAAATAAATCATTTTTAAATAAATAATGGTGATTTTGGCGTGGTTAGTGTGGGAGTGTACAACGACTATTAGAGCCGTAGAGACGATATGAGATCTTATTATTAATAAATAATAATATGCTAAATAATAACTGAATAAATAAATATTATGCGTGTCGCACGCTCTCTACAGGCATATAAAATGCGTGTGGAGTATGGGAGTGAGTACTCGATTTCGTGTCTATATATTTAAATAAATAAATATCGTGTGTATGTTTATTTAAATGTAAGTGATTTATCGTAGCTACAGGGTTACGTGAGGCCTGTATCGGAGGATAGGGTTGGAGAAAGTGCGTGTAGAGAGTCGGAGTGGTGGCATCTGGCATCAAGGGTCTAGGCGGATCCTTGAAGCGCAAGTGCAGGGGCCTAGTACTTACTCAAGTGGCTGATTTTTCCTAGCGCACGTGTGCGTGCGCAGAGCGCGGAAGCGAATTAATTTAAAAATAACGGCAAATTTAAAGGGACGGTTTTACAAAAGTATTCGTCTAGTGTACGATAAAATAAGATGTACCAGTAGTAATTGTGTGCGCCCCTCGAGGGTAAACTACTGTATATGTACAATCCCACCGGTCTACACGCATACACTACGTGGAAGAAGCCAGCATTGCGCCGAACCAGCGTGAGTGAAGAAGAGAGCGAACCGCTGGGAGGGGGAAAACCGCGTCGTGCGGACCCGCTCTCAGCTCACCGATAAGCCGAGCATGTGTGGGTGAGAGTCGTTGTATGAGTATGCGAATTATTTAGCCAGAATGAGATAATGTAATTTGCAAATCGAAAATTATGTACTGAATGAAGGAGTGATACTGGCTCGCGAGAATGTGTTTCTGAGCAAAATGTTCTGTCTGAAAGCTTGTAAAACAACAATAAATTAATGAAGTATGTATAGCGCATGCGCGCAATTGTATGCGAGACCTCGTGTCGAAATTCGCCGAGGTGACTCGAACACTTGGGTACGAGACTTAGAAGAAAGCAGTTGAAGATTTGCAGGAAATAGATTAGGTTTCGAATCGCTGCCTAGAAGAGACCCCCCGGTAGTGCCGAGAGTCTAAGTAGTTTTTTTTCTATTGTTCGCGACGAAATTTTCAGAGTACGAGACATCACCAGTACGAGAGGAAAAGCTGTTTTTGCCGAGAAAGTTGAGGTAGAGAGTGTGATATCCGCATGCCTTTTTCATAGCCGTACTGCCGGGTATTAGATTTGCTCTAGTCGCGAAGCCATCGTATTTAACCGTCGGGAGGTTAGTTCGTCCTGAAAGTGTATTGACGAATGTAAGTTTGCCGCCGAATATCAGCCGACGTTTCGCTGTAACCACATAGTCAGTTAAAAATAAAAGAATTGTGATTTCAGTGTACTTAAATAGTGTCATAATTTTTCTCCCGACTTTAACCACGGTCGAATCTCCTCAGGGATAAGAAGTCTCCAATAGCCGGCAACGCGCTAGTAAATTCGTTGAAGGAAATTCGTCCGACCTGGCGCTCCTTCTTATAAATACGGTCGGACGATATTGATTTGTGACAGCATTAATGTGTGAATGGCGTAATTTCACGCCTGGATTTCCCCGAAATCCACATCGTTACACCACTGAGCACCACACGCAGACGAAGGTATGATGTCCGCATAAAGTTACTCGAGGCGGTAGTCTAAAGAAGCGGAGCTCGAGTCTAAAAATGCCATCCTTCTCTCGATCTGATGTAATTTTTATAAACTCGCCTGTGTCGATTGCTATACATCTCTTTGGCGTTTCCGTTGAAAGACAACATATCCATTTACCCATTCGTAAAACAGTAATCATTGTTTTAGGCTGAAAGTTTTTGAAAAAATTTGTATAAGTTATATACAGTTTGAGGTCTGGTTAAAAAAAATCTAGAATTTAAAAACATACCTGCAAGTTTTGTAAAGTTAATTTTTTAAACGACATTTCGTCCTTTGGATGAATTTTAAAATATTATCACAATGCTGGGAAAGAGGTGCAAACTGGTCAAATGTGCTCATCTCTTTTTCTAATTCCGAATACAATCCATCCTCTTCTACTAGTTGTACGTAAAAAGACAATGGACTGTTGAAAGATGTAATGCGTATGTATTTTGTTGTATTTTCAAGGTGAATAGGGTCACGGAACCCTGCACATGCTAGAGAGACCGTCGTCAACGCTTAGGCCTCCAGATGGGAGGGCTAACTACTGTTTACACCGAAAATGACTGGTGGCTTTACGAGCAACGTGCCCTTAAACACGGAAAGCATACGACTGGTGCGCGCGCACGCGCTTGTACATTATCGAAGACAGAGGCCTTTGAAGGACTCTACTCTATAGCGAATGGCTGGCGCCCCCAGCGTAAAGGACACAAATAAAATATATATATGCATATATATTTTATTTAATTATTTTATTTATTTAAATATATTTTTAGTAAAGCTTTTAAAATTTAGTAAATCAAAATTTTAATAAACTGCAAATTTTGAAAATTTTGGCAAATTTGAACATTTTGAGAAATTTTGGAAAATTTTGATATTTTGGAAACTGTTTCAACAGTTTTTAACGATCTAAAGCTTTAGTAAGGAGATGAACAAAAAAAATGAATCGATACATGTATTGTGATCAGGGACTCTCGCTCTACTTTTTGTGTGACGCTCGGAAAACCCCATTTTCGGTTTATAGGCGCCGAAAATGGTCTGTTTTATGCACGTGTTATAAAAAAGTCATTTCATGAATTTTCATAAAAATGTAATAAAAAGGTTATTTTATCCTTGATAATAATAACACTTTATACTTTTCTTTTGGTCACTGTGTTGAATCTTCAAGTTAAAACTGCAGAAAATTACTAGTCTTTCCTCCAAATGTCAAAATATTTAGTCCGGGAGCTCCAATCTGTGTAGCGGCTTTTTCTTCCATCACTGCAGTTTTCATGGAGTCCTTGGCCACTTTTTTACACACTTCACTGAATTGTTCGCTAATTGCATCATGTGCACACTGAGCCATGGGTATTAAGCAGTCCATCAACCCACAAAATAGATGATGACCAGCGTGTCCAAGTCCAAGAGCACGAAATATAACTACTGCAACTTTTCTGCATGAGTTAAAAGCTGTCAGCTGACCACACTCAATACACATTACTTCAATCTTGAATCGTAATCCTAAGCTTCGGATTTGCCAAGTTGAACTTTGCCATGGCATTGGTTGCGAATCAAAATTTCCTTAAGCGCAGGAAATAGAATGTTGATATCAATTAATCTATTCCTGATCTCAGAGGTAAATTCCGCTGATGGAGTTTGTATCTTATTTAATGAACTTAATGTCTTGACTTGTTGGCGGGTTCATCCTCACTCGTTACTCCTACAAATTTTCTTTGCCTTTTCTTGCCTCTTCCTCGAGAGTACTTCTTGTCTGGATGGGTACACGCAAACCTGTCCTTGCTATCTTGATAATCACACATATTTTCAAAATCACTGAACTTTACACTTTTTTAAAAAACTTCACTACTCTGCTTTTAGACAAACACTTCACTTTTTTTGAGGGGTTATAAGCTATAAGCTATAATCCAAAAAACAGTACAAACACTACTTACAATTGGATTAATTTAAAAACACTTTTAAAAAATATCAGTTTTTTTATGTATTAAAACATTAGCTGCGTTTAATCAGTGTAAAACATCCCAGGACTATATTAGCTGTGTTTTAGAATATTCGCTGTCTGATAGCAGAACAGCAGAACGGTCGCTCTGTCCTTATCTGCCTACAGTGGTGCGCGAGCAAGCAATATTTGAATTCAAATAAATGTCCCTACGTTTTGATCGGAGCCTTATATAAGAAGCGAAACTAGAAATTTATCTCGAAAATAACGCAAAAAAATCGTATTAATACGCTCAAATTTATTTACTAAAGCATGTATGCGGAGAATAATATACATATATACTACGGTAAAAAAATAGTTTATTTAACATTTACAATAAAAATTTCTTTCAGATTGGATTTATCAAACTTAAAATTAAAATTATAAGTTGCATTAGATAAAAAATGAAAAATACGCAATTTTACGAAAAAATGATAAAAACTTTGATTTAGTATTTAGCTTATAACTTTACGGGAAATTTTTTTTTTTTTTTGATAAACGGGTTTCAGCGGCGTGTTCTAAGGAAAATTTCCTGTTAAAATAAGGAATAAAATTTTTTTCGAAGTTTACAGGTGTTGTGTCCCCTTAAGCGTTTAATTATTGCTCTACGATAATCTGAAGCTAAGATAATTTTTTGTTTTCAAAAAATCATTGCGGCTTTGTTTATTAATATCAAGAGCTCAAATTTACAGTAAGAGTTAAACTATCATATCTCATATTTGAGCAACAATAAATGTGAATATTCAAGGTAAGTTGGTGACAAAAGCGACAGCGCGTTTTTGTAGAGAGCGAGAAACGCGTGCACCGCGGCTAAAATTTGGCCGAGCGTCTTATATTTAAAAAAGCGAGAACATTTCTCTTTTTCGAGAACTAATAATCCGATTTTGATGATTCTTTTTTTAATTAGGGGTAGAATCAAGAAAGAAAAAACCACGGTGTTAGATTGACAGGTGTTTACAACTCTACATCTGTAAGGAAACAGATAATATTTTGATGTTATATTCAATAATATGTATTTATTTACATTAGACCCTAACTAGAAAATGTTTACAGTAAAATGAAGGACTAAAAACTTTTGCACATCTATACTAGAAAGAAACCTAATAAAAATTTGTATATTAATAAAAGAATGGATGTTTTACGCATCCCCGGACTTTTTTGCGATCAACATTTTGCTTAAAAAATGTTAAAAAAATATATGTAAAAATTTTTACGGTAAGATAAAGGATTAATAACTTTCGCACATATATACCGCAAAGCAGCGAGAGCGAGAGCACACTGTGACGGTGAGTGGGGAGAGAGAGAGAGCGCAAGACTTAATATACGCGCGACAGATTCGTTCAGGCTAGCTTACTGTAGACTTGTTTTTGCTAGATCGCGTGAATTACTCCGAGAAGCTCTAAAACCAAAGTGTGTGCGACTTTCCCGAGACTACGGCTCAACACAGAGGTTCTTCGTGCGTCATCGCCTTGAGCCTGTCTACCTTGTGACTACGCGACCTCGCCTTCGAAGGAGACGTCCTGGGGCTTGAGCTAGTTCTTGAGAGCGAGTGGAATCGACGATCCGTAAGTGTCAGCTCTCTACCTCTCTTTCTCTCACTAGCTCTCTCCAGATCTCTGATCACGCCGTTTGTCTGCGCCTCGCACACCCGCGTGTGTGCTCGTGTAATACATTTTGGAGTCAACACAATATATTCACTTTTTATTCTACTTAAAGCTTGTGTTCGGCGTCGGTTATTTCCGTGAACCCGCTTCCCGTCTTCCCATAGACAAAGTTCCCTTGCGCCTCCACGAGCACGCGTATCACGATACACGTGCATGAAAGCTCCAGCTAATCATCACTCGACCTTGGCCGGTCCACTACGAGCCTCAAGACATTACGAGGGAAAGCGAGGTCTTGACTCGATTATCACGAGGTGATTGCCCCGACGGTAGTTGCACTGCACGCGGCTAACGTCTGCGTGACTGCTGCCAAAAACTCCATCCCGTTATAATATTTATAAAAGAATCGATGTGCTGTAGCTCCGGGCATTATTTCAATCAACTTTTCGCTAAAAAAATGTTTAAAAAAAAGAAGAAATATAAAATTTTTAACGATAGTGTGAAATGCTCACTTTTATTATATATCACAAACATTTTACAAGAATAAATTTGAACAAAGAGAAATGGACAAAAAATAAAAACTCTGAATTAAAAGTAAAATCAATATTATAGAGATAACGTCTTTCCCATAGGAATTTAGGGAGATTAGGCGCTTCGATTCCAAGAAACGATAAGAGAAAAATTAAGAACCAAGCATTGAAAAGAGTTATCAAACCCATGACGACGATAGGAGAAATATAATTAAATTCAAAAACCCATGAAAATTTATTAAAATTAAATAATAATGTTGTAAGCGCTCGTGAATATAAGCAAACGCGTACAATTAAACTTACAATATAAAATTAGTGAGGGCGCAATGAATCCCTCACAATACGAATAGTAAAAATAATTTATCGACAACAAAAAGGAATACTCTCTACCAAAAATGTTAATAATACAACAACGAAGTAACGATAAGAATGACGTTCACGAATGGAAAGTGGAGACAGAAAAGAGAAGAAGCCGAAAATTCAAGATAAGGAGTTCACGCATATATTCGCAGAAGGCGATGCCTCCATTACATCCATATGCAGCAAAGTATATGTAATATTACAGCAAGAATATGTAATATTACAACATGACAGGAGCATGTGTCCCAAAGCTGAGAAGTCATCGACATACGCAGCTTAATCCATGGCGAACGTACAGACCGAACGTGGAGCAGGTCGTAAGAGTCGCGATAAACCAGATAATGGAGCGCGAGAACACATCGGAAGGCGAGAATAAGATCGGTTGCATTACTAGAAGAGAAGAAGTTCTTATTGACTAGCAGCAAAATTCTGATTGCTCCACACTACTTCAAAATTCAAACGCCGAGAGGAGCACATATCCGTCGAAGCATCTAACTGGTCGAGTACTCACCCCTCCGGAAGATTAGAGAAAAAGGACCACAAAGAAGCTGAGGATATATAAGACCTGGGGCGCAAGTCGAACGACGCTAAATTTTTAAATTTACTTGGATCGTGCGAAAGCTCTTCCCGTTTCTCTATCGACTCTCGTACTTTTCCTTTCTCTTGAAATTATTCGTGCGGCACTTACAAATAAAATCCATCAAATTGTTTCTCGTGTAGTCGAATTGCGATTACAAACGCTCTTCGTTCTTTCACTGTTTTAAATAATTTTAATGCTCGTGTCTGTAACGAACTATCTTGTGAACCTAATAAACAAATCAAAGTCGATTAAGCAATTTTAAATGTGCATGTGAGTGAAATTATTTTGCGAGTATCCCAGCCCATTGCGTTGATCCAGTCCGAGGTCCCGTCGTACTATATAACTGAGAGGACGAGCAGGTAGCAGAGCCGTTCGAACCCGATAATAAAAGAAAAGGTAAGTGTCATTCAATACGGCAATAGTCCTCAACGTATCTCTCTCTCTTTCGCTATTTTCCCAATTTTTTAAATATTTTAACCGAGGGTTCCTCTCTCTTATTGACGTGACGGAAAAGGGCCACGTCCTAGAAATAATAAGTCCGCGCGCTAACTTGTCGTTCCAAAAGTGTTCTCGGATAGTTATCGCCTGCTGTTCCTCAGGATCGCGGAGATAGCTAAGCACCGTCGGCACTTATATTCTCTATATCGAGAGTAATTGTCACCTTCCGTGCTCCTATATTTTAAGTAACCGCGAAACTTTACTGTCCGATGAAGACCGCCGCGTCTAGGACATAAGAGTAGGATGAAGCGTTCACGTTTTTTGCTCATATATATCTAAAAGAAGCATAGTAAAATTATATGTTAACAAAAATATTTTCAGAGAAAATGGTTTTTTCTCTATCTGATTTTGTCCCTCGGTGGTGATCAAGAATATTGATTTGTTTGTATCGGTCTTCCCGAGGCAGGTTGTGTGGTGAGAAAGGAGAGAAAAAACTTTAAAACATGTTCTCTTTTCTTCTCAACGTTTCGACGGACAATGCCGCCTTCATCAGGAGAAATTATGGAGAAAATTGGTACAAAATTGTGTCGAAAAGCCGCTTTCCCGCCGCGCGGCGGGGGGAACGTAGGTGAACAGTGTGTCTCTCTCAGCTGTTAGATTCTAATTCGCTTATGCGGTAACGATCCTAGCGAAAGCGCGCTGCCTTGCAGGGGGGCGTTAGGATGCGAGAATGAAACCGTAGTGTGTCTGATGACGAGTTGACACTGTCCTCGTCAAAGTAGGAAAGCTCTCATACTTAGTTCTAGAGAGGTATGGGGGTTATCACCTATAGAACGACGGTCTCACCTGCGATCGGAACAGGATCCAAAGCGCGCGGGTTTAACATACTATCATGGCTCAAAAAAATCAAAACCAAACCAAAAGGGACTTAAGGGTCGAAACTTTGAATGTTCGCAGTCTATACGGAGCAGGCGTGTTTAAAGAACTGTAACGAGACACGAGTCTCGCATATGTAAATACGTGTAAGGCGGCCGCAATAGACGCGGCATGCGAGCGCAACGAACGAAAGGCGAATCCGCACGACGCGGAATGAGCGCACGCGCGCAACATTCGCAGGGCGAGTCCGCACGAGCACGGAGCGCGGTAGCCGGCGAGCGACTCCGCGACGACGCGCCAGGCGGCGCGAGCGGCGCACGCGGTGCGCCGTGAACGCACCTATACATATCCGCGCCGCGCGCCTTTATAAGGCGGATCGCGCGGCACGATAGGCAGTTCTACTCGAGCTCCACTCCGGGTAGTATCGTGCGCACACGTTACTACAAGGAACAGCGAGAGATAGACCTACGCCGACGAAATCGTCTCGTGAGCCCACGTGACGATTTGGTAGACGAACCGAAACCCGAAACTCCGAATTGCCATCGTGAGCAGACGAGGCAACCCGAAACACCCGAGCGACATCGAGCCTCGTCTACGTGAGCACACGTGGGCGACACCCGGTGACACCGTAAAATCCTAATCTACATTCCGACACATTGCTGCCACCCTCTGCCACTGTGAGCCCACAGGGTTAAGGGAGTAACAATAGTCGTGCGCTCATGTCCTGGTGAAACAAAGGTAATTCCCTGACCAACAAAGTCAGCCTTACGCCGACATCTCACGACTCGCTTTATCTCTGTGCGCACACAGGATAAAGGGAGGAACGAGACGAGCGACGAAGATTTGTGAAGCCGTGCGCACACGACTCCACCGTACCGAATGAATTCCTAACCTCACAATCCGCCACCGACCCGTCATACCGCCATCGAACCGATACACCGCAGCCGCGAACACCGAATCATTCTTGTAACGAATTCGCGTATATATTCTTGTAAATTGTCAACCGCGTTAGTTTAAACAATTCTATTTGTAAAGGCGAAGTATTTTTAACAAGACGCATAATTGATTTCTGTTTCAGCCGGGATTTAACAACTGATTCCAAATTGCTATTCTTTAATTAATAAATATATTTTGTTATTATTGAGAATATAAAAGCAGTCTCTTTTTTGCCCCTTTCCCCTATCCTGATCCTGGACCCGACTGACTATCCAGTCTCTTGGGGAAAGTTAAACCGTTACAGAACTCATAAAGGAAGCTGATAGGTACAATCTAGATTTGGTAGCAACACAGGAATTGCGGTGGCCAGATGGCGGAGTACTAGCATCGGGTAACTTCACGTACTTGTATGGGGCCGGGAGCGGGGGATCCATAGGCATCGGATTTCTCGTAAGCAAAAGCATCATATTCGGTTAAAAGTTTCAAATCCGTCAATGATAGGCTCTCGTACATCATCATCGAAGGTGAATATTATAGATATGTATTTATTAATGTACACTGTCCTACGGAGGACAAAGAAAAAGAAGCTAAGGATCTCTATTACGAAACTTTAGAGCAGGTAATCGACCAGTTCGCGTCTTACGACACAAGAATAGTATTAGGCGATTACAATGCTAAAATAGGTAGGGAGGCAATGTTTAGGCCTACTATAGGGAAGGAAAGCTTGCAGAAGCCAGCAATGATAACGGTATTAGGGTCATAAATTTCGCGGCAGCAAAAGATCTTATATTCAAAACTACGTGTTTTAAGCACAAGGACATACACAAAGCAACGTGGACATCGCTGGACGGGGCCACACAGAACCACATTTATCATTTTCTCATTGAAAAAACACGTCATACTAAAGTTCTCGACGTAAGGGCTTATAGAGGGGCAGATAGCGACTCGGACCACTTCCTAGTAGTATCCAAATTAAGAACTAGATTAGTAGCGAATCAAAATAGTAAGCGAACAAACAAGATAGAAAGCTTCGATATTGGAAAGCTACGAGATAGAACAGAGCGAATTAGGTGCCAGATAGAAATTAATAACAGGTTTCAAGCACTTGAAGAAGCAAACACATCGCCAAAGGGGAATGACGAACCGAATAGCTTATGGGGGACATCGAAAAAACGGTAAAAGAGGCCGCGAACAAAGTACTGGTTTGACGAAAGTCTGAACTCTGGTTCGAAAGTCGCAAAAAGGCTAAATTAGATAGCTTACACAATAGAAGCGATAGGACCGTAGAACAGTATTCTAACGTAAGGAAACAGGCGGGCGCGATCTACAGAAATAAGAAGCGGGAGTATCAAAAGAATCTTATTAGGAGAATAGAAACTAACAGTAAGGAAAATAACCCCCGCGAAATGTAAAGCGGGATTAACGCCATCAGAAAGGGTTTTAGGAGTAGAGCGCAATTGATTAAGGACGAAAACGGGGACCTCGTAACAAATGACAACGAATTACTGTCGCTGTGGAAAAACTATTTTGATAAATTAGTAAACGTGCACGAAAATAGCGAAGAATTAGGGGACGAAATTCACACTGCTGAACTCCACGTGGAGGAACCGAGTTACCACGAAGTAGAGGCCGCGATTATAAAACTGAAAAACAACAAAGCAGCGGGGAATGACTCTATACCAGCTGAGTTACTCAAATATGGGAGCGTGGAGCTTACTTTTAAAATCTATAAACTAGTATGTGCCATCTGGAAAAATGAATATTTTTACCGATTACCATTATACCGATTTTTAAAAAGGGGGTAAAGACAGACTGCAATAACTATAGGGGTATCTCACTTTTAGCGACGTGCTACAAAGTTCTGTCAAACGTAATACAAGCTAGACTCACTTCATTCGCGGAAGATATAGTAGGAGATTATTAGTGCGGATTTCGGCGCAACAGATCGACGAGCGATTAAATGTTTACCATAAGACAGTTGTTAGAGAAAAAATGGGAATTTTGCGAAACCATACACCAACTATTACTAGATTTTAAAAAAGCGTACGATTCTATTAAGCGAAGCAAAATGTATCAAATTCTAGTACTTCTCGGTGTACCAAAAAAACTCGTGAGATTGATTCAAATATGTCTGAACGAAAGCACGGGAAAGGTCCGAGTAGGCGGTAATGTATCAGAACCCTTCACGATACGCGATGGCTTAAAACAAGGGAATGAGCTCTCTTCGGTGCTGTTCAACTTAACGTTAGAGTATTATGATTATTATTACTATGAAGGGGGGACCACCAAGATCCCTGGCACTTAAGCTGTAAACCCATTGTACCACCCTTCGTCATGGCATCCCCTACGCAGGTAAGCCTGCCCTTCTCCAGAAGGTCAATATGGCTCCCGCGTCGAGTGCCCTAATCTCTTTATACGTGGGGAAAAGCTACCCCAAGCACTGATGTCTGAGCTGCGCAAACTTTTGGCAAACAGTCAGTACATGGGTAGGCGTTTCTTCCGCCCCCTCGCACCACCTGCATATACCCGTAGCCTCCTTCCCCATCTTCAGACCGTGGTACCTTAAGCGGATGTGCCTGGTCACTATCTGTGTCAGGAGTCGGGAGTTATTTCTGCTGCCTCCTGCGATGCACTTGGTCCAGCCAAATTGGTGTCCTGCCCCATTACCGCTTTGGCTTGTCTGCATCCTTGAGTTCCTTGCCATTCCTTAGTATGCTCCCTCTCAACCCAGCCCCAGATTTCGACCGTTAGCAGGCACCTTGCGGCACCTGTGTAGGGCTCCGGCCCGATTGGAGGGTTTTTAGTTCCCAAAGCTGCAAGTCTATCTGGTATTTCGTTACCCCTGATCCCGGTGTGCCCTGGGACCCAGAGCAGCCTAACCTTGTTGTTGTGAGCGGTCAGCTGATTTACAACCACTTTGGACTCCCAATCCAGTCTGGAGGTCGTCCTATGAGCCATAAGTGCTCTAAGTGCCGCCTGACTGTCTGAACAAATGGTGATAATTCTATCCCTTGCGCCGAGTTCAATGTTCCTCTGAGCGCAGGTCAGAATAGCGTATATCTCGGTCTGGAAGACCGTAGCATACCGCCCCAGGGAAAAGAAGGTTCCATCCCTTTGGCAGTAGTACCCCGGCAGTTCCTGGTAGACTGTCCCTGCGGGCCTTTCATTCTTCTCTTGTCGGTATCACGACCCCGTATCTTCTTTCAAAGAAGTAGCGCGGGATCATCATATCAGTTTTGATTGAAAATTCTGGCAAGAGACCCACCCCACCCAGCAGCCGGGTGTGCCTCGTGCCCATTGTCCGTACGCATTGAGTCTGTGCGCTGCCTTAGCAGCCATCCCAATGATAGTAAGATGGAGTGGTTCCACCTTCACATGGATTTCAAGTGCCTTGGTAGGCGTGGTTCTATAGGCCCCTGTCGCCCCCCTTAGCACCTGTCCCCTGAGTTTCTCTAGCGCTGCCCTAGCACCCGCCAGCTCCGTCCTTGGCCACCTGACCAACGCGGCGTAGGCCAGACGAGGTACCAGGACGGCCCTGTATAGCCACAGTATAATCCGGAGACTTAGTCCCCATGTACTGCCAAATGCCCTGCGACATGTCCAGAGAGCCACCAGGAATTTATCGCACTGGGCCGTGAGATGCTTCTCGCAGGTTAACTTTTTATCCAGAACAATCCGGGTTAACCGAAAGTCCCGTCGAGCAGCACCATCTCTCCACTTTCCTTAATGCAAGCTACATGGCGTCCATGGCTGCGCCAATTTCACTTCCTTTTATCAGTATCAGGAAATCGTGCGCGTAGGCTTGAGCATAGCAGCCCCACCCATTCAGCGCTTCCAGTAGCCCATTTGCCACCAGGCACCAAATGGTGGGATACACCATCCCGCCCTGCGCGCATCCCTTACTGACCTTGCCGGAGACCGTTACGGTTCCGAGACTCGAGATCACAGTCCTGCGTGTAAGCATGTCCTGAAGCCATTTTATTAATGGTCCAGGCATCCCATGTAGTCCTGCCTCTTTGACAACTGCTTCGATAGAGGTGCAGTTAAACGCTCCCACTATGTCTAGAAATACTCCCACCATAACCTCCCCCCTTTCCAGCTGCTCCTCAATGCGCCAAACCGCCGAGTGTAAGGCAGTCTCTGTAGAGAATCCCGCCTTGTACGCATGCTGGTTAGGGTGAAGGGAAAGCACGGTTAGGATATCGTCTTGAATAAATCTATCCACCAATCTTTCTAGTGTCTTAAACACAAAGGAGTTAAGACTTATAGGTCTATAATCCTTGACGGTGGTGTGACTTGACTTCCCTGTCTTAGGAATAAACACAACCTTGGCCGTTTTCCATATTTCAGGTACATGAGCCAAAGCTACACTTGCTCTGAAGAACTTTACTAAGGGGCCAACCAGTTCCTCCAGCCCCTCTTGAAGGAATGCCGGGTAGATTCCATCGATGCCCGACGCCTTGAAGGGTTGAAAGTTCCTTATGGCCCACTTGACCTTTTCCGGTGTGACGACCTTCGCCGCCAGATCCCATGCCGCCCTCTGCTGCCTATTCCTACCCGAGCTCTCATCCCTCATCTCATGGGAGAGCCGAAAGCCCGGGAAGTTGGCTTCCAGTAGTTTTAAACACTCCTCTTCCGAGGTTGTGTATTCTCCTGTTGGCAGTCTGATTGCTTCAAGCCATACCTCAGGATTTTTCGCGAGTATCCGGAGGAGTCTGGCCGCGTCAGGATATCTCTCGATATCCTCGCTGTAGTCCCTGCATCCCTTGATTCTCACCGCGTTGATGCGGTTTTTATATAGCCTCTGGGCTTCTCTGTGAATCCGCCAATCGACACTATTGCGAGTATTCTTGGCCCTGTTAAAGGTCCTCCCCGTTTCACGTCGCAGATCCTCTAGCTCCCGGTTCCACCATGGGATACCCCATGTTCCCTTTGGGATGGTCCAGGGACAGCTTCTCTGGAAAGAGATGTTTACTATCTCACCTAGCTCAAATGCCCAGTGATCAAGCTCATCCGTTGTTCCAAAGATTGGTTTGAAGGATTGAAGCTCGTTCCTAAGGTTTCCCCTAAAGAACGCTCAGTCTGTTTTCCTGAGTTAGATACCCGCCAGCTGCCCACCCATCCCTCCATTCCAACTGTGCACAGAGTTAGGTCAATCACCTCACTTCTAACCGAATTGTAAGGTAGGTTCTCTGCCCCTGTTCATAATACACAGACTCGTCGTTACCAGATACTGCGGCAGTGTGTCGCCCCTGCCGTTAGTATCCGAACTGCCCCAAACTATGTGATGAGCATTAGCGTCGGATCCCAGTATAAGAGGAATGCTTCGCTGTCTGCAGTGTTCAACAAGATCTTGTACCTCCCTTGGTGGGGGCTCTTCCTGAGAGTCGTATGGGAAGTAGCCAGAGGCCACCTGGGAACGCTGCACGTGGGGTCTCTACAGATCCGACCAGCACCCCCCAGATCCCTGATCCTCCCCGCGACTAGCCAAGGTTCTTGTATTAGTCATATGCCTGTGTGCGTCTTAGCCATGCACCTGACCAGTGCGGCCGAGACGCCTTTGCTATGATGCAAGTTTATTTGTGTAAACACTATCTCGTCGCCAGCCATGGTGATTAGGACGGGACAGTCTTGCTCTGTTCGCGCTGCCCCCGGGGACCCTCATCAACCCTGACGGTAATCCGGCCCAGGCCCCAGTGTAGTTGAAAATTGCGCTGCCGGAGCAGCCTTACCGAGGTTTCGGGTATGCTGAGCACCAGAAAGGTTCCACAGTCTGGCCCCTCCCTGCTTTCGGTACTCAGCACCCTCCACCTACTAATCAACAGGTCCGGATGCCTGTGACTCAGTCGGCTCAGAACCACTCCCGGCTCAAGCCTGTTTCCAGGCACGCGGAGAGTGGCCCTTCGAGGCTTCTTGAGCTCAGACATCCCGACCATGAGGAGCTTTGCGCCCTTCCAAGGTCTTAGCCGGGGGATTATCTCCTCCAGCCAGTCCCTCGAAAAGGTGTTGCTGGCTACCACGACGATGGACCCCTTTTTCACGAAGAAGTCATTGAACTCAGGCCACGGTCCATTGGGGATCTTATCGATCTCCGTCTGGACCGCCTCGCTGACGAGTGCCAACTGCTGATGCGTCAGCTCCTCGTCAGGATATCCCTCGCACAAGATCGCCCTCGTGAGGGGGTCCACCATCCTGGCAGCCATGATTTCAGGCTTCACGTTGGGTCGTTTTCTGGCGGTTTGATTCGCCGGCGGAGTCGAGTCGGCGTCCTTGCGCCGCTTAACGCCTGGAGCTCTTCCATCCCCGCCCGCTGACCCGGCCGTCAAGTTGTTAGGGAGAGAGGAGGGGACAGACCCAGAGCTGGGACACGTAGCATCCCTTGCTCCAGGAGCCCCCGCCTCCCTCTCCCGTTTTCGCCTCTGGGCCTCTTTTCTCCATTGTGCTCTTGCGGAGGGGTGCATCTTGGGTGGGGTTGACACAAGACAGGGCAGCGTGGAAGGCTTGCGTAGATGAGGCGATGAACTTTCAAGTTGCAAATGCCACTTGAAAAAAACAAAATTAATGGCGATTACCCAGCCAATCAATATAAAATTAATGTTTTGATAATGTATTATTCATGGCGATTACTCAGCCAATCGATATAGAATTTATATTTTAGATATGTATAATTAATATCAATTACTCAGTCAATCAATATAAATTAATGATTTAATAATGTATTATTAGTAGCGATTACTCAGCCAAGCAATATATAATTTATATTTTATTAATGTACTATTAATGGAGATAATAATTAACTAATACATAAGTTAGATTTCCGTAATGTGCCATTAGTAAAGATACCTTAGCCAATCAATATATTATTTAAATTTTGGTAATGTATCATTAGTAGCGATTATTCGACCAATCAAAAAATAATTTAAATTTGAGTAATGTACTATTAGCGGAGATAACGCAGAGTTTAGTAATGTACTAATAGTGATGAGTTCTCAGCAAATCAATATATAATTTATACTTTAGTATTGTTGTATTAGTAGCGATTACTCAATGAGTCAAAAGATACTTCATAGTTTAGTAATGTTTTATAATTAATATAATTAATGTCTGAATATTTTAGAATAGACTATGTTTTTAGTGTAAATTTACATTTCGTCGTTCAGTTTTTGTTTTTTACATTCTTTATTTGCAATATTTTTATTATTCATGTGTCAGATTCATCATTTAAAAATTTTTAATTTCTCTTTTGATGTTGTTCTTGATAATGCAACATATAACTGACCGTGACTAAATATTGGAGTGGATAAATATAAAACAACTTTGTCAAACGATTGGCCTTGAGATTTATTTACTATCATAGCAAAGCTACCAAATTGTGTTTGTCAATTTGTCATCTGCGTCACTTTGGATTCGATCATCAATATAGTATATATAGTGGTCTCCATCTATTCTTTTAACTATAATTTCATTTATTTTAAGTACTTTCGAACTTAACGGTGACAATATCACTTTATTTTTTAACGTCGAATCATTAGGATCAATATAATAACCAAAATTTTCTGTCATTAAATCATTTTCACAAATAAATTGTTTTGGTATTTCTCTTATATTATTTTGTAACCAATTTTTAAATTTATTATCTGGATTTTGTAATCATAGATTCTCACTTAATGATAGTCTTGAAAATTCTGACCATACAAAACTCCTTTTTACACGTTTTCAAGGATTTTTGTTCTGTTTCTATGCCGTCTATAGGCAGGGTTTGTCTAAAGTCACCAGATGTTACAATAACTTTCCCTGCAAAAGGAAGGTCATTTTTACATATATCACGAAAACATTTATCAATTGCTTCAAAAGTATGTTTTGAAACCATTGATATTTCATCCAAAATTATAATTTTTACATTTTTAATAAGTTCATCATATTTTGAATTAGGACATCTATTACACGTTGTTTGTTCATTAATATTTAATGGTAATTTGAAAATACTATGGACAGTTTTTCCATTAATTAATAAATTAGCAGCAATACCAGTCCAGGCCATTGTAATGAACAGAACATTCATCGAAATTAAATATTTAATCTTCACGTTATGTAAATAACTTTTACTACTTCCACCGAGACTATCGATAAAATAATATTTGTTTCCTATACTGTTAATTGTAGCATTAATGATCAGATCCTACATTTTTTTTCTTTGATCAGTAGACAAAGAATTAATTAATGTTTTTAAATTTTCACTATCTTTATATACTTGTAATTCGTGATTATATTCTTCATCATCGTAATTATTTTCAATACTAGATATATGGAAATCATTGAATCTCAACCCATGTAATAATAAAATACTTTTTATGTTTTTCAAAGCTCTTTGTTCTGCTTGAATTTTTGGTAATTTCGGGTCCATAAAGTGACATTTATATTTATCGTATAATTCTAACGAATTAATAGGCATTTGATTAATACTGCAGCTTCTACCAAACATTTATTCCATTCTTCATCAGTACTAATAACACCTCTTGATATACAAGCATTTCCATATTTATCATAAATAATTTTATCTACAGTACGTATATCCGCAAATGATTTTGCACCACGTACATGTAATAATAAAAGCCGTAGGAAAAATGCTTTACGCTTATTTGGATTTACAAAATACATTCTACTAATGAGAGATTTTATAATTTTTTTTCTTTTATTCCATTTTTTTTTTATCGAGAACATAATAGTACGGAATTTCGTGATATAAATATTGCGTTGCATGTTTATCTTCTTTATTTAATTTAAACCAAGATGTCAATGTAGTATGGACATTTTTATTATTCATTTCGTGTTCACATCCTTCTTGATAATAAACATATTCATCTTCTTCGTGAACAGCTAATCTTTTAATTACATAAGATTGCTCATGTAGTAAAAATTTCCATATGTGATATATAGCTTCTGGTGCACATACATATCTGGTAGAGAGATGTTCATCATATTTATATGTATGTATCGTTATTTTCGTTTACATTGTCTTTATTACCAGCATTATGTTCATTTGCAAATTTCACAAGAGCTGTATCAAGAAGACCTTTATGAAAATATTTGAACAAATATTTTATAGCTTTGATCGTACTACATATTTCTACATTAATATGACATTCTAAAAGTAATAATAAATATGGATTATACGGTACGACAAAACTATTATCTGCAATCCTATGTTTTAAAAACGTAATTTTACTATTATTTTTTCTTCGTCGGTAATAAGGGTAACCATCAGAATTATAGTGCGTTTGATTGACTTAAGGTTTAGAAAAAATTTTAGTACGACGTGTTTTATCTTCATTCATACAAACACAATTTTTATTTTGTGATCCATAGGGACCGTGTATTGTCACATCGTGCGATTTTTTCAATATTTTTTAAAATTTTTAAACTTTAATTTTTAAAACATAAATGCGTACGTGACGCTCGTCCAGAGCAAATTCGGAGATGCAGGCCTGAAGAGAGAAACGAGGGGCAGATAGCCCTACCGTAAACCTCTTGAGCTGCGCGCATCGACGAGAGGCATCAGCGGATGCACTACAATAGCGATAGTAAAGCTTTTCTGCGCATTATTCGGTACGAGAAAGTTTTCGGCGCGACGGACCGAGCGCAATTTTATGACGAGCAGCTGCGTTTGCCTAAGAATTGGCAGCGTCTTGAGCGACCGTAATTAAGACAGCCTATGAGGCTCAGACCTTTTTTTTTATTATTGCAGGGACAGTTTTGGAAAATACGCACGCTTGCAGCTGTGTACCGACCCCGGAATTTTCTGCTGTTTTTCAAAATACGAATATTTATTTTTGTCAAATTGGAAATATTTATTTAGAATTATTTTTCATCAGGCTGTTGTATAAACTATGCAATTTTCGAATTGCATACGTTCACTTTTAGCAACAGTTTTAGTGGGATAATTCTACATAAAAGTATATAAATGCATAGTTTGATTGCAGCTTGTAGTATAGTTATAATTTTACAAACTGATAACGCGATTTATTCATTAATTATTTGGCACTAAACTGTATATTTTTCGATTTATACAGTTCGCTTATTGTGCATAATTTATGAATGGATCAAGTGTCTATTTGTTTATTTTATTTTTATCATATATTTTGTTGCGACAGTCGGTCGGTGTGAAGGTCCGATTGTTGCAGTAAAGTATATCATTTTGCAGAGTTATAATAATCGGTCGGTGTGAAGCTACGGTTGTTATAACGATGCATTGCTAATTTATTAAATTTTAAAAATAAAAAAGGTTAGAATAAATATTGAGGCTGTAAACAAATGAGATGTATAAATTTCATTAGTAAATTCATTTATTTATAATATTTTCTTAAACTAACACGTAGAAGAGCTTTATTACTAAGTTTTAGATATAATTGTTTGGTATCGATTTGTAGAGAATTGCACAAGCATTAAAATTATAATAATGAAATTTGTATACAATACTCCACTCAACTTTTATTAATGATAAATAAAATGCTTAGGAAATTTTATACAAATTGGCGTGCGCATCGAAAGCGGCATATAGGCGAACCACAGTTATAGAGGAGAGGGCGTAGGCGGACCGAAGCTGCGTAGGAGGAGGATGCGAAAATTCGGCGTAAGTGAGGAAAAGCTCAAATATAACGGCTTCGATCACTCGCTAATTTTCGGCATCTAGGCGGAACGCGACCCGAACAACATTGGGAAGGAAGGACTCTAGGCCCTTCGTGCTGCGAAACATCACTCTAGTTCGACACTCCGGTCCCGGCTCTAAGTAAGCTCGGTAGATTCTCACGCCTGTACGCAATAGATAGATTCACGCGCTTGTACGCATAAATTTTATTCCGCGCTTGTACGCACTTAAGTTTTATTGCGCGGTTGTACGCACGTAATTTTTTGTACGCGAACAGTTAAATTTTAAGCTAAAAGAATAAATTAGTTTCGTGAGTACTATAATTCGTGACTAAAGTTTTCTTCCACATATCTCCAAAGTCCTCAAATATAAACTCAAATAATACAAAAAGTATTAATTATAAGAAAAATATAAGAGGTTACAATAATTCATTTACATTTGCCAGTTTTGGGTCTAAATTAGTATACTTTAACAATCCGGGGCCACAAGTATTAAAGATATATCATAATTCATATTCATTACATCCGAATTAGAACGAAGACCCGAAATATGGTCAATCGTATATTATTGACAATGAAATTGCAAATAAATATAGAGCAAATAACTATAAAATTAATAAACCCGATTCAAATATATTAGAATTTTTATGTATTTTTTGTCTTTAAACAATCTTAATGCAAAAGCATATAAAATAATGTATGGAATAGAAAATGCAGAAAATATTAATGCTCATAATAATAATATAACACCTCCTGAAATAGTAATGTTATTAACACGTGATAATCAAATAAAGAATAAATCATATTTCGCAACATGTAATGAAGTTGCTGTTGTATTTATAAGAAATTATGGCGAACCTCTGTTTGACCGTCATATACGTATTTATCCAAAAACTGAAAAACCACAACAAATAAATATTCTCAGTAAACATCTGACCCAATGACATATCCTTTGATATTTCCTTTTGGTCATCCATGATGGCAACCTTATATAAAATGTACAAAAAAAGAATATAAAAATAATAATATATCTACACTACAATTTTATTCATATAGAAAAAGAGTTAGCCAAAGCAAGTAACCAAAAAAAAATTACTGTTAAAATTTACAACGGAGAAACCAGCGGCGAGGCGAGACTGCAACTCAAACGGCTGGATCCGGGCTTCCTGCTTAAAGGTTGGGAAGGAAGTACGCGCTGCCGCGCTCGTGCTGGTCAGCGGGGCTGCGAGCGAAACAGGAATGCTTGGAGAGGGGTATGCGCAGCGGACGAAATCTCGTTTTCGGCGTAGTTCGGTTGCGTCGGCCGCTCTCACGCGATCAATACTTGAATGGGATCCGTGTAGGCGAGAGAGAGAGAGAGAGAGAGAGAGAGAGAGAGAGAGAGAGAGAACGACGCACCCCTGTACCTGCGCTCCTTGGCTCCTGGGCTGGTAGCTCAGGGCCGTACCTGCATGGGCCCAAAACGTGGCCGTTGCAGGCCCTAAGCAGCGCGTGCATGCGCTCGACCACTCTCGCCGCAGTGCTTTCGCACCATAGCGCGAAATTCATATCTCCCCTCCCACCCTTACATAACTCGAACATAATTTATAATAAAAAAGTAAGAGACTGATAAGAGAATTCAAAAGATTATAATTTTTTGATAAGTACACACGCACACACACACACACACACACACATATATATATATATATATACAGGGTGTTTCATTTTAATCCGACCACGACAAAAAACCATGGAAAAACTAATTTTAACGAAAAATGACCTGAACAAAAGTTGAAGGGGGTAAAGGGGGCCATAGAATGACACAAACGAAACACCTATGACCTTGAACTCCATTTTCAAGGTCATTTGAGGGTAATTGTGATTTTTTTAACGGGAACCCCTATTTTTGACCTCGGAATACGGAGCAGCGGAAAAAATTACGTCGGAAATGACATTTCAATTTTACCTTAGTGACCTTGAGAAGGTCAATTCAAGGTCAAATAAGAAGTATCAGACTAAGATTGTTTTCCTTTCAATTTTTTCGTAGAATTATCATTTTGTTATTGTAATAAACATTAAGAGAATAATTGACTTAAAATGTGATTATGCTTTGCTGACTTTAAAGCCATTTTCTAAGGTCAAAAGTGCAAAAATGCAATATCAAATGTTATGTGGAGTCCATATTTATATCCTAACTTTAGCGTTACCCAGGAACAACGACGTGGACGTAATAGGATTGTGTTCCCTTTGGGGTGCTTGATTAGAGTGAGTCCCCTTGCCTCTCACTTTTCGGGGTGCTTGATTAGAGTGAGTCCCCTTGCCTCTCACTTTTCAGGGTGCTTAATTAGAGTGAGTCCCCTTGCCTGTCAGTTTTGCTCAAAATTCAACGCAGGTGCTCAAAGACACCACCATTTTGTTGGATACACAATTCAATTCGCTGCTGAAAATGTTCTACTGTTCTGAGTAATACAGCTCTTGGGAAGTTTTCACAAGTGGTTTGAATTCTGTGGATCATATCTTCCCTTATTGTAGTTTCATGTTCATAAACAACATCTTTCAAATACCCCCACAAATAGAAATCGGGTGATGTCATATCTGGAGATCTCGGTGGCCATCGAACACCCAAATCTCCACGTCCAGTGCGTCCAATCCACCTGTCACGGTAATTTTGATTAAGATATTGTCTAACTATTCGAGCATAGTGCGCAGGAGCTCCATCTAATTGAATCCACATTCTTGCTCTTGTGTATAAATCTACTTCTTCAAGAAGTACTGGAAGACATTCTCTCAGGAACTGTAAAAAATTATGGCCATTTACATTTTCATCGAAAAAGTATGGGCCTACAAGGTATCCGTTAACAATTCCACACCAAACATCAAGACTCCAACGATTTTGGTTATCTATCTGCCTGTACCAATGCGGATTAACATTCGACCAATAATGACAGTTGTGTCGGTTAAGCTCTCCATTGCTTTTGAATTTTGCTTCATCAGAAAACATTACGTATTGAAAAAAGTGACGATCATTAGCAATCATTGCCGTGCCCATTGGCAAAACTGTAGCCTTAACCTCATATCAGCAGGTGTGAGATCCTGAGTCAAAGTAATATGATATGGATGATAACGTTGACTTCTCAGTATTCTCCAAGCAGTAGCCATAGGTATACCACTTTGCCTTCGAATTTCACGGTACTAACGTGGGGATTCAAATGAACCATTGCTAAAACGACCATTACACGAAGATCATCTTCGTTGTAATTACGACGTTCTCTAACCCGTGCTAGTTGCCCTTGTTGAGCTGAGTAACGCTAAAGATAGGATAAAAATTCGCTTGCGAAAACATCCCAAGAACTGAATAGAATCTAAAAAAATGGTGGTGTCTTTGGGCACCTACATTCAAATCTGTGCATAATAAAAGTGAGAGGCAAGGAGACTCACTCTAATCAAGCACCCCAAAGGGAACACAATCCTATTACGTCCACGTCGTTGTTCCTGGGCAACACTAAAGTTAGGATATAAATATGGACTCCACATAACATTTGATATTGCATTTTTGCACTTTTGACCTTACAAAATGGCTTTGAAGTCAGCAAAGCATAATCACATTTTTAGTTAATTATTCTCTTAATGTTTATTACAATAACAAAATGATAATTCTACGAAAAAATTGAAAGGAAAACAATCTTAGGTTGATACTTCTTGTTTGACCTTGAATTGACCTTCTCAAGGTCACTAAGGTAAACTTGAAATGTCATTTCCGACGTAATTTTTTCCGCTGCTTCGTATTCCAAGGTCAAAAATAGGGGTTCCCGTTAAAACAATACAATGACCTTCAAATGACCTTGCAAATCGAGTTCAAGGTCAAAGGTGTTGGTGTCATTAGACGGCCCTTTTTGCTCCCTTCAACTTTTGTCAAGGTCATCTTTCGACATCAGTAAAATAAAACCAGACAAACAGCTGTTTAGCAGATTTTTTGTTATTTGACCTTGAATTGACCTTCTCAAGGTCACCAAAGCAAACTTAAAATATCCTTTGCGACGTAATTTTTTCCGCTCTATCCGATTATAAGGTCTAAAATAGAAGTTCCTATTTTAAAAAATCATAATTACCCTCAAATGACCTTGAAAATGGAGTTCAAGGTCATAGGTGTTTGTGTCATTAGATGGCCCCCTTTACCCCCTTCAACTTTTGTTCAGGTCATTTTTCGTTAAAATTAGTTTTTCTATGGTTTTTTGTCGTGGTCGGATTAAAATGAAACACCCTGTATATATAATACAGTAAAACAAATTTCAATAATTTAAAACTTCAAAATCATGAAATATATTTTATGCAGTTTTAAAAACTACCATTTTAATCGATGTCCAAGTTTATGTGTTTTGCTGCCAACAACGACGTTTGGCAGTACCATCCTAGCCTTTCATTATAACCGTGAATCTTGGTCAACTCATATCGCTGCATTAGTTATATTAAATTCATATTTTAGACATCTATTGACTCCGGAATAATTTGCTAAAATACATTCTCAATTCAATATAGTTATTTGTAACTATTGGTATTATAGTAAATCAGTGGATTTACGGTAATCAGGTTATAATACGGTAATTTTCACCAGGAAGTAGTTGAGTTTCAATGTATGGCTCTGCAGCATAATGTTACACATACAGCAGATGGTTCACTTTGCTCAAAGTAGCCATGCTAAATCGACTTTTTGAGAGTATGTTTTCCGTTGTCACAATAATTTATCCGGCAACATTGACAGTATGATAAACAGCCAGAGGAATTATGTATCAAATTTCATCTCTGAGCAAAAAATCAGACGAAATATATCTTGCATTATATATTAAAATTTTTAAAAGAATTTTAGTAATCATTTAAATTTAATTTAATTTTTATTCTTACAACTTTATATAAATTTTCTGAGGAAGGCGAGCAAAGATGAGGATACAAAACAAAACAGAAACTCCTAAACCAATCAAACCCACACGCCACTAGTTTTAGAATAAAAAATTTAATTTTTTATACTTATACTTATGTCTAAATTACGCTATGATTTTATATTATATTTGTTAATAAATGTGAGGTCCAAGTTAAAAGAAAATACACTTTCAGATCACTTTGTCGGCTTATTCTAATCCATAATCTGTAATTGTATATTTAATACAGTCGAGGATTACATAGCTATCGACGGTTACACGCAACATTTACTCACGCTCTTTACGGTGCCATCTTACGCTCTCTGCGGTTGGGCTGCTTCTCTGCTATAGTTCGAGTGTAAAGCTCGAATGAGAAACGAAGCTATCGCTGCCACGTGTTCAACTTTCATGTTTACTATAGTTCCGCGCGCATGCCTGCTTACATACTCTATACGGTCTATACTCTGTACAGGCTAGTCCGAGGTAGCATAGAAATTACTCATATCTCAATGATATTATTATATTGTTCTACACAATAACATACTATAACGTTGCAATACCTGCGGAGAAAATCGAAGTTCCCTATTCGCAGGTTTAGTTTAACAACAAAACAAAACAAACGCTGCCAATTCTTTGGCATGTAGCTTCCTTCAACATTATGTATTGCTTTAATATCAGAACTGTGTTTATTTTATATATAATTCTATAGTTTCAGTACTTTTTCGTTTGATAGATAACATTTTTGCGAATGAATTTCATATACTTAATAAATTATAATTCTCTTATATCATACCATAATTATATAACTTTCGATAATCACGATATTTTAAAGAAAAGTTCGACATTTAGTTTCCGAGTAATAATAGTTAAGATAGTTCGCAGAACGCGTCTAAAATCACTAGTAATCAAAAATACGAAATGGTAAAAAATAAACAGAAAAAATAAGCCTAGGTAGAATAAAATCCATTTAATGAAAGCTAAGATCTAAGCGATACAGTTTTCAGTTATACAGATTATAAAGGATAAAAAATAAACAGAAAAAATAATCCTAGGTAGAATATAATCCATTTAATGAAAGCTAAGATCTAAGCGATACAGTTTTCAGTTATACAGATTATAAAGGATAAGAAATAAAATTTAAAAGCTTAATATCTTTGAAACTAACTGGTTTCATAAACAGACCAAAGAAAGGGACCAAGGTGCTATATAATGCTAACTTAATCTAAAATTTGAACTTGATTATTGCTTTTTGCGTCCTCCTAGGGGAAGCTTTATAATAGTAAAATTTTGAGTTTCGTCAAAACTTCTAGAAAATACTTTTTGGTGTGTTAGAAGTTCAAATCAAGTGTTTTTAGAAAATATCCGTATGGATATGTGTGTGTTTGTGTGTGTGTGTGTGTGTGTGTACCGTTATATTTCTGGAACTACTCCGTCAGTATCAATAAAATTTGACATGCATATCTATTTTTGGATTCTTAATTCGGGAAAAACAGTTATTTATTATTTTCTCAATTATTTTTTTTATAGCCATTTCTAGATTTTTGAAAAACACTATTTAGCGTTTTTTTCAATCATCCCATTGTTACAAACAATTCAGCTACAATGCATTTAAAAGAGAATAGAATGACCTACTTTTCCTCGTTTAGTCTTCGGGATAGGCCGCTGTGTTTGGCAGATAAAATGTAAAAGGTGTTTTTTTTTTTTTAAATTCATATCTCTGAAACTAAACACCATAACCCCAGGAAAAAAATCATGTCAATGGGTCACGTGTCAAACTATATCCCATTAAAATTCAAGTGATTTGACCACTTATTTCTTCAATAATATATCGAAGACTGGAAAAAATGAGTTTTCTTGTGCTTCGATTACGGACGTAAAAAGGCCTTATTGTACTTGAGATTTTGGGATAAAGTAGATATTTTATGTATTTTGGCTAAGTTCATTGCGCAGCTTTCAAACCTCTATGGTTCTTAAGTTATCAAGGTTTCAATTTTTGGGTGTATATATATATGGGTGGTTCTTTGTGAAATCGAAGATATGAAAATTTTAATTTTTGCCCAAACTGTATATATATGTTCTATATGTTGTACCTGACTCTCAAAAAAAAATTCATCGCGATACCTTCATTTGGCTTCGAGTTCTAGGTGGTCAAAGTTGAGGTTTTCAGCAATTTTTTCATTTTTTGACTATTTTCAATGATTTGTAGCTCATAAAGGATGCATTTTTAACTGAAACTACCCAAATACTTTTTTTGTTAAATTTTCAATAAAAATACTTTTAATGCCCAATATGTACGTTAAGGCTACCTTATTTGCATTTTAAACCTTAAAATATGAAAATCTGAATGTTTGATCAGGACTCCGACAGCCTCAATACAGTAAAAAGATACCTTTTTATAGTAAAAAAGTAGCTGTAAAGTTTTAGAATAAGCCTGACCTTCTACTAGAACTTATGTAAAAAACAAACATGATATAATGGCGCATTCTATCATAAAAAAACAGAGGGGTTTGTAAACTTTTGGACAATGAACCATCCAAAACTTATATATTCAATTATGTATCAAAAACCGCCTCATTCATTAGCAGGCATATTATACTGTATATTTGAACAATATTTTATTTATTAGACCTATAAATTTAGTTGGAGGAAGCTACGTGCCAATTAATTGGCAGCGGTTTTACTCTAGTCATCGCGTCACGTAGAAAAACGACATTTTTAGTTTATGATGTTTTTCTTAGAATCTATCCCATGAAATAACTTAAAATTTGAGTGAAATATAGTCCTAATAACTTTCAATGATCATGTTTTTTTTTTTAAAGATTCAACATTTAGTTTTCAAGTTAGAACAATTTTTAAAAATTGCGCTTTATGGTATATAATAAAAGAACGACGAACGATAATATCAATTATCCGCGTTAAAAAAATATGTAATTTTATTCTTTTTTATTTTTTGGCAGTAAACGCATCCTCTGGAAAAATAGTATTTTATACCACACCGAAAAACCTACCTTTCGCCCCTGATAAACGGGGCAAAAAAGGCATATTTTTCCTGAAAACTAGTTAAGTAGTACTAGTAAGGTTTTCAAAAAGTTTCAAAATTTATTTGTCTAAAGTCATTTTAACTAGTACACTTTAGTTAATGCGATTTGCCTCAAGACACTTCACTGGTAGGAAATTTTGCGAGTGTGGACATTTCGCAAGAAGAACATTTCGGGACATAAGATACTCGAGGTAGAAAATAGTATATTGTGTACTAACGACGTAAAGTGGGGGTTTTTAAACTGAGTGTAGAGTTTTCAGTACTACACGAGGTCAAAAAGCTTACTCAACCCTCGATAAACACCATATTTTTTGTAACGCGCGGGCATATTTGTGTGTTTTTCGCATGTGTCAAGCAGGGCTGACATGACTATTTTTTGACACAACAAGCACACGCTTGTTGGAATATACATATTACAAATACACAATAAATTTGAAATTTATTCAAATACGGGCAGTAAGATCTCTATTACCCATATCGAGTTTAAATTGCCTGCCGATAATATTTGACCAAACAGAACTATAAAATTTTTACTTTAATAAATTTGAGAAAATTCACGAATAACAGACATCGAATAAAGCATGTTAACTTAGATATAAGATAAAAATACGTGAAAAAACCATAAATATGTGTTCAATATTCGTTTATATTTATTCAATTTATTGATATTTATGTTTATAAATTCAAGTACATATCTTACATTTAGCCGGCATATAATCAGCATAGGTTTCTGCAATTCTCATTTCTTCATCATCTACATCTTCCTCTTCAGGGATAACTATTTGCGTATTTTTGTTATTAGAATCAGAGTTAATCCATGTATTTGAGACCCCTTTACCTACAATAAAAAGTTGCTCATTTAATTTTACTAAGAATTTTTGGTAATTTTTAAGGAGCGAAATTTGTGGATATCAGCGAACCAGTACCGGAACGTTTGCTGATGTTAAATACTACAAACATGTAAGGAAAAACATTAAGGGAGTCCCAAACCTATTTCTGCGATTTTATCGACCTCGCACCGGCAATGCTGGTGCTGCTTATAATCACCTCTGACGCCATCTGACGTCAATCACCAAAGATGCGCATAAACCAAAATGCACTGTTCGTATAAAATTGTTATTATAAATTATAAATAAACATAGCGCGTGTCGCTATACACGTCATTTTAAATTTTAAAAATCACAAAAAATGTGTATTTCGCATAGACACGCGTATTTCTACTACATGCACATTCTTCTATGAATAATTACGTGCGTTTTGCTTATTGCACTAGTGTTTCAATGACGCACCTTTTCAAGTGAATACTTCTATAGGCTCGCTAGGTTCACATTTTTACCGGGGAGTGAATCGAGAAAAAACCGTCCGTCACGCAAATAGCGAACAAAAGCAGGGGAAGATCTCTCTCTCTCTCTCTCTCTCGCTCTTTCTCTCCCACTCCCCTTTACCGCGCTCTCTTCACCGCGCAAGACGTCCGCGAATACGCGCACCTCTCCCTTCATCTCGCTCTCCTTCACTTTCTCTCTCTTTCTCCCCTCCACCATGCTCTCCTTATCTTTCCGCTGGCTTTCAAGCCCCTTGGCGCTCTCAAATAGATCACTACTTGTATACACTGAAGTAGGATCACGGGAGCTTGGTACAAATGACCATGAAATGCCACAGATTTTAGTGTAATGTACCACGTTTATACTCTTAAATTATATATTTGTACATCCTGCGAACCGGCAACCGTGTGAGCACGTAGAGAGTGCACACGGATCGCAGGTGCATCCGACTGCGACATTACAGAACTGAGCGCCGAAAATCGGAGCGAGTGCTCTGACCTCTGTGTCAGCACTCCTCGTGCGAGTGAAAGACGACTACAAGGCGTACGCGTCGATCCTTTGTGGCGAATGCTGATTGGACTACCACGATATTTTTCATCTAAATTTCATAACTGCGTGAATCGGTACCGAGACTTTAAAAACCCCGGAGCCGATCCACGCATTGCCTTTTTGCGTAGTGACTTACTCACTGGCGGCTACAACCGATTCTAAGGTGAAGCGGCGGTGTTTGCTAGTGTTAGTGTTTGGAGAGTGCTAAATCCATCCCTTGGCATAGCATACACTGGAGAGCCCTTTGAATACAGATCAGTGCCACAGAGAGAAGTACAAGCTAAGGTCCGTCGAGTGGAATCTCCGGCGTTAGCAAGAGCAGTTGACCATCCCCATTTTAAATTGCCACGTGAACGCGTGTAGATAATACAGTCAGCATCTGCCACGAAGGGTGATTAGAACCATCAAGAGTGCGCAGGATTATAATAATAGTAAGTTGTTAAGATAAATCATAGGTACTTTACAATTAATAAATAAATAAAACTAAACTTACTAAATAAAACTGTAAAACGACAACATCCTAAGCTAAATATAGCGAATCTCCGACAACTCTTGTAAACTGAACGTCTGTGAAGTGCTCTGGGCCAATAAAACATAACAATCAATATAAATAAAACCCGTGTGTACTAAATTGATAATAATAACTAAACCTCAATCAGAACAAACAAATTCGAATCAGCTTCGCAGTCACGACGTTCAGGTAAGAGTACTTTACTTGTGGACTAACCATCAGCGTCCACACACAAGACGAGTTAAGCGGACATAACGCGGAGTCTGCAGAATACGGAAGTGTCAAAAGCGACTTGCCTGCAACGACCGTAAGTACAGCGGTCACTCACATGTCCGCCAAACGCAGCCTAGGACAGAATACCGTCCGCACGCAAAATACGCGTCCGCGCAAACTAGCAGCGCGGGACATCCTCAATTCCACAGTCCGCGCGTAACTTTAGTAACAGAACAGGCTCTCGAGCCGAAGGCTAGTTCTCGCGAATAAATAATTACTTGTAAGACTTGCGCAGCCCGTCCTACTATCTAGTACGGTCTTTACATAGAGGAAGATTTTAATGTTAACTTTGCTGACGAAAGTGAACAACTATTAATTACATTCCTTAAAGATAAATTTCAATTAGAAATGGATAATGATGCGCAACAATCAACTACTAAGTATGACACAACATTAGATGCAGTATTTTCAAGATTTTTATATGATATCGATTCTAAAACATCTGTATCTGTGGCTTTCCGGCAAAAAGACTCAAGTCACATTTTCGTATTTTTGAAAAATTGCGATTTTAATGTTTGAATTGATACATAAGATAGTGGCTTACGAATTAGGGCGCAATACTGCGCTTATATAGCGCATCATTAACTACCTTTTAAAATATTACATACTAGGCACAGCAGATAGGCGGTTGTCTTTTTAAGGCGCAGAAATTACCCTGAGTTAAGTCGTTATGCCGGGAACACATTTCCCATGCTCTGTCTTAAACATCTTCTCGTTGCGATACTTTAGTATCAAATTCAACATCCAAAAATGATAAAGATGTTTGACATACCTTTTGTGAACTTATAGACTAATTTTAAAATGTTTTTTTCATCCTGGAATATTATTATATAGACTAAAATGGACTCAAGTCATTTTACCGGCAATACATTAATTCCTCATTTTTTAGTATGATTGAGTTTCGGTAAAATTTTGTTGTTAACATAAATGTACATTATTCCTACGCGATAACTTTTTATTTTATGGACTCATGTCATTATGACATGCGTTGGTTGGGACCATAGAAGCATGCTTACGAATTTTCACGTGAAAAGAGGATATTCATATTTTTATTATTTCATCAATTTAAAAGAAACGAAATCTACCACACCTATTTCAATATTCTTTTCTATCGGCCGTCCCCGAGACAGCCACATTTTTTTTAGTACAAAGCTCATGTGTATTAAGCAATTATATGTATTTCACATATACATGCGTGTGTTAGCTACACGCCTAACTCATTTTGAAAATTATATGTATTTCGCATATACACAAGTGTTTTGACACACGCCTTTCTTATTACAAAAAATTATGCGTATTCCGCTCTTAGGATGATGAGTTGTTTAAAATGGATTTTCTGGTTATAGTCACAGAAATTGTTAAATACTGAGTTCATGTATAAGCGATTCATCGTATAAACAGAAAAAATTGATATGTAAGCCCTTGCCATGCATTTCAACTTATTTATGTAGTTCAGTGTCTTTACTAGAATCAGAAGATCTAGTTTGTTCTGAATTCACGGATTTGGCGCAAGTGCTTCAGAACAAAGTACATCTTCTAGTTAAATTAAGTTTATTAAACTACAGAAATATATTGAAATGCCTTACAAGGGCTTACATATCAAGCATTAACTGTATTCTACTCCTATTTACTTTTAGTGTTGTCGAGGTCTTCCTGGAGTTTCGTGAGCACGCTTTGACTTCTACGCGCTCCCCTTCTCGTTTCCCTCATGTCAATTTCGCCGTATATGGCCCTGCATGTGGCACTTCTAGCAGTTACGCATCCTTCTCGCTGTTAACTTCTTCTTTTTTCTTCTAATGTTTTTTGTGGTGAAGCTTTCCGCCGTCTTTGAACTCCTTGAATTTTCCCAACCACTCGAATCAGCGGGTGTTTCAAATGCTACTGTTGCCACTTTCATTGCTTTAGTGGTCGTTGACTGTACTGACGATGGTGATCTATACACAAAATTGGAGTATAGCATGACGTATTCTTTGCCGTCGACCCCTGTCATGGTTTCAGCACTCTGTGTTTTGACTGTGGCTGATGGTGTCTCTTTTGTCGAGGATTCTTCTTTTCGCATTGCCGACTACTGGTCGTTGCAGAGTTCTATGAAGTCGGTTACACATGACGTCATCCTCGAGGACTCCTTCCAGTGGATACGAGGCGGCTACTGGCCGCTTGTCATTTCTCGATACTGTTGGCAGACTGATCTTATAAATATTCTGTGCATTGATACCCACTCCGTAATATCCGCTGGGTCCATATACAGCGATGGTTCGACGTCTTTCGGGCTGTTAGATATCTGTGGACTCTTTATACTTTGACGCCTGCGTCTCCACCTTGACGAAGGTCTAAATTAACTAGCGCAGTGTGTACCCCTTTTTCTCCAACAGTCAATAACTTCACGTGATTATCACATGATTATCACGTGATTTTTTAGTAGGGGTATACTTGAATGAATCTGAAAAAGACTTCGCGAAATATACAAATGCGTACGAGAGTTCTCGTGGTAACAATTTTTGGCGAAAAATTAAATTTATAGCACTGGGTGGCATAAATCCGCATCTATGTCAAGTCTATCCGTGGCATAAATAGTCCATTATTGCACCGTGCTGATCGCCCTCGCTACGCTCGGGCGCTAACTGCACGGTGCAAAAATGGACTGTTTAGGCCACGGATAGAACAGCGGATTTATGCTAGTCAGTGCTATTAAATAGCGTACGATACCCGTGGCATAAATAGTCCAATACGGCACGGCGTTTAGCTCCTTCGTTACGCTTGGGTGCTAATACACGCCGAGCCGTAATGGACTATTTATGCCACTTGTCTTGTAATATACTATTTTTTTTTTGTAATACACAAACGAATTTTGCGTTTTTTGTACCGATTAATCGGGACTTAAGTGACTCTTTTTAGACCAGCGGACAAAATAGTATATTGTGTACTAAAGCGTGAGCACTTGCGCCAAATCCGTGAATTCAGAACAAACTAGATCTTCTTATTCTAGTAAAGACACTGAACGTGAAGCGGGTTTGACCGTAAATCGGAAGAAGCGCGAATTTAGGTGCTTGCAGGTGAGATACCTGGATTACTTGCTAGATCGAGAAGGTCTAGGGCCGATCCAGAGCGAATTGCGCCAGTATTGGAATATACTCCACCGAAGACGAGTCACTTAAGTTAGCCCTGACTCGCGCCCCAGTCCTCGCTCGCCTCTATTTCACGAAGCGATTCACGATACAATGTGAAACTTCCGATTTTACGATTGGCGCTGTGCTCACCCAGGAGTTTGAAGATGGAGAACATCCAATCGTGTATCTCAGTCGTGTGTTGTCGCCCGCCGAAAAGAATTACACCATTACCGAGAAGGAGTGTTTAGCGATAATATTCGCGATAAAGAAGTTCCGCCCGTATATCGAGGGATATCGGTTTACCGTGATTACAGATCATAGCGCTTTGCGTTGGCTCCAAAATCAAAAGACCCAACTGGCCGTTTAGTGCATTGGGAACTCAAGTTACAGCAATAGGACTTCAAGATAGTACATAGGAAAGGAGCAAACCATCACATTCCCGACGCTTTATCACGAAGTCAGGGAAAAGAGGAAAAAGAAGTTAGCGCCTTTGAGGTAATTACCGATGAGTGGTATCTTCAACGCCGGCGAGATATGCTTACGTCGCCAAAGGAATTTAGGGAGTGGAAAGTCGAGGACGATATGTTATATCGATATCGCCGAGACCCGTTATTAGATCCTATTACTCACCCTTTCACGAGTTTTAAGTGACGCCCATCGCGAAGCTTCCCCAGGTCATTTAGGGGTTGAGAAAATGTACGATCGCGTCGCTCGGGAGTATTATTGGCCGGGGATGAGGCATGATGTAAATCATTACGTGCAATAATGCGACGAATGTCAGCGCTACAAGACCTCAAAGTTGGGGACGGCCGGTTAGATGTGTCAGAAAATCGTTGAGCGCCCGTGGGCAGTAGTAGCCGCCGACTTAATGGAATTTCCCACAAATAAGAGCCAATTTAAGTACCTGGTGGATTTCAAGGACTTATTTACGCGTTGATTCCAGTTGAAGCCGGTTAGGAAAGCCACTGGCCAAGTAGTAGCCAAGGCGTTTGAAGAACTAATCCTGTTTCGTTGAGAAGCGCCCGTTTTTCTGCTAACCGACAACGGGAAAGAGTTTATTAACAAAATGTTGAGAAGGACACCTTAAAGAAATATGGCGTTAAGCATGTTACTACTCCACCGTATTACCCGCAGGCAAATCCGGTGGAGCGTAGTAACCGTACTTTAAAAATTATGATTGCGACGTTTGTAAGGAAGGAGCATCGGACGTGGGATCAAAACCTACATGAATTTTACCACGCGGTGAATACTACGACGCAGTCTAGTACAAAGGTTTCACCCGCGTTCCTGAATTATGGGCGTCATCCTCAGCCAGTAAAAAGTTTGCGCCGGGAAGTAGAGGTAAGAGGGCCCAACATAGACCTAGACCCTACCGTATGGGTAAATCAAGTTAAGGGGTCCAGCCTGGGTTAAATTTTTCAAAAAAATAACAAAATATTCTTCCAAAAAAATTTTTTGGAAAAAAAATCTGAAAATTTTTACAATATACACTATTTCTACCGAAAAATATCATATATATACCATACAAAATCACTGACCAAAAATGACATTTTACCATATAAATAAGTGTTTTTAGTCATTTGCCACGGCTTTGTGAAAGATCCGGACCGTCTTCTTTACTCTACCCGGACTTAAAATGTACCTTAAACATGCCCTCTCAGACCTAATGAAAGACATTTCTAAAAAATATTAACTAGGGCGGCGGAGATATGGGCTGGCCCACTTGGTGTAGCTCCACTTGTGCAAACGTTGACTCCGCCCAGGAGGGGGAACGTTGGGGCTCTGGGGTGACAGATAGTCGCATCCCCTCGAATACTCTTGTTGACGCCCCGGGACCTCTTCCCCTCACGGAGGAGAAGAAGGAGGTTTATCGACGGGAAAGGATTTCCGTTGAGGAGGAAACTTCGGCCCTGGAAGATAGTCGCGCTGCTGTGGATGAGCTGGAGGCGCTGGTCGGTAATTGCGGGGTAACACTCAGGGTCACCATCGCAAACGAGAGGGCAGCTCCGTAGATGATTATCTCCGACTTCGAGGCTCCAATGGAAAGAAACGGCGTTACAACCCGTTGCGCCACCTCGACCCAGAGGATGTTGAATCCGTAGTAGCGACATCATCGCGCCACCAGGATGATTTTCTGCCGGGTTCTCCCATCCGTCGCGAGGCGACTGAGGTATATACAATCGTAAATTTGCGCCGTAGAAGCTAACTTTCCTTGTGGACATCCCGTTCTATCAGCCGCCTCCAGCGCCTAGGAATGTCCCTCAAATGCCCCGCTTGGATATTCCCAGCGCACGAGCGGAGGTTCGTGCACGGGCGCAGTGCCCCGTCGCCACAGGGGTACGACGGAGCCGTTCTTCCGCTCGCAATCACGATCGTCGCGCCAGAGAGCCGACGTAAGGCTTAGCAAGGTAATGTTTGGGGAGCTAACCCCATTTACGACCGACCCAAGCGTCGACCCGCCTCCACACGCGTGCTTTAGTTGCTGGCAGCCGGGGCACGGACGGACGCATGCCGGGAACCTCAGGGCTGGTTTTGTTTGGCTGCGCGATCAGCGCCAGGAGATCGACGGGCCCCCTCCTTCCTACGAGGAAACTTTATCATCAGCTTGGTCGCCATATTCGGAACCTCTTTTGGTGCCGTCCCCTGCGGAAGAAGGCGCAGTGGGCGGACGTTCGCGACCGATGCCGCATTCTTGGGTGGAGGTGTTGCACCACACATTTATTACACCGGCACACAAAATAAAAAAAGTTGTCTGCGCGAGAAATCAGACCTATCTATCTTTATGTTTTTCGGGTCGCTGAATTCGAATATAAGGTCAGTTAGGCCCCATCACGTCAGGGTCAAGGTCAGTTGGAGGTCAAATTAAGAAGAAAAGGTTTAAAAAAATTACAATACCATATATTTATGTTTTTTTGGTCGCTGAATCCAAATCCGGAATCAGTTTGGCCCCATCTCGTCAGGTTCAAGGTCAAACTGAGAAGAAATGATTAAAAGAAATAAAAATGCCATACATTTATGTTTTTTTGGTCGCTGAATCCGAATCCGGGGTGTTTTATCCGATCACGTCAGGTTCAAGGTCAGTTCGAGGTCAAATTGGGAAGTAACGGTTAAAAAAATTAAAATACCATATATTTATGTTTATTCGGTCGCTGAGTCCAAATCCGGAATCAGTTTGGCCCCATCTCGTCAGGTTCAAGGTCTGTTCAAGGTCAAACTGAGAAGAAATGGTTAAAAGAAATAAAAATGCCATACATTTATGTTTTTTTGGTCGCTGAATCTGAATCTGGGGTCAGTTTTACCCGATCGCGTGAGGTTCAAGGTCATTTCAAGGTCAAACTGAGAAGAAACAGTTTCAAAAATTAAAATGCTATATATTTATGTTTATTTGGTCGCTGAGTCCAAATCCGGAATGTTTGGCCCCATCACGTCAGGGTCAAGGTCATTTCAAGGTCAAACTGAGAAGAAACAGTTTAAACCAATTAAAATGTCATATCAAAACTTTCCAAAAATGGGAAAAGATACCGAAAAATTGTAAAAAATCTTATTTAATCACATAATATCTGCCTTGTGTACAGAGAAAAGTTGCTTTTGTTTATATTTTTTTCTTATTTTGCTTTTTTTCCACTAGCTTAGTAACTCTCGATGTCTTTCTTTACTCCATTTTTCTCTTGTAACGAACTCTTTTTACTTCAAATGACCTATGCAATGGGTTTCTTTTTTTCTTTTTGTTATTTGTTTTAATGTCTCTCTGCAGTGTCCAGCAAAAATCTTTCATAATGTTGACATTCCATCTTCCTTGGTATCGATTCTCCATTACACTTATATCTTGATGAAATCGTTCTCCCTGTTCTTCACTGACATCTCCTAGATTAAGAGGGAAGTAATCAAGATGGGAATGTAAGAAATGCATTTTATAACTCATCAAGCAACCCAAATTTTTGAAATTCTCCAACATTTGTTCAACTAGTTCCTGATAGTTCTCACTCTTTTTATTTCCTAAAAAGTTCTCACGAACAGTTTTAAAACTTTGCCATGCAGCTTTTTCTGTGTCGTTTATTTTTGTGATAAATGTTTCGTCTTCAAATAGAGTACGAATTTGAGGACCATCAAAAATACCTTCTTTTAATTTAGTTTCACTTATTGCGGGAAACTGCTTCATGAAGCCAAGTTTGATATGAAGTGGTGGTAGCAGATAGTTTGATGGGTCAATCAATGGCGTACGTATAATGTTCCTCGATCCTGGTTCAAAATGTGTTCTAGTTGGCCATACATTCTTAACGTAGTGATTTATCCTGTATCTACTATCACATAAACACAAGAAGCAGGGATTTTTAGTAAAACCTGATTGTTGTCCTAAGATCATGGTTGCAATTTTAAGATCACCACACATTTTCCATTGATGTTCCAAGTACTTTATTTTTTCCAATACAATTTCTAAATTTTCATAAGTCTCTTTCAGCTTAGTCGAGTGAGCTATGGGAATGGATGCAAACCTGTTTCCGTTATGAAGCAGAACAGCTTTCAGACTTCATTTTGACGAATCAATAAAAAGTCTCCATTCCTCGTCTTTATACGTATTCGGTTTTATTGCATCGACTAAACCTTTAACATCTATACAATATACCAACGAATTCTCTTCATCGTTCGTAAAAAAATTCCTAAATTCTTTTTCTCTATCTCAATAAAAAGAGGCCGTTGTTCCTTTTGCTAACAGATTTTTCGTTTTAAGAACTGACGCTAGATATTCTCCTCCGTCTTTAGGTAATCCTAAATTTCAAATAAGATCACTTAACTCTTCTTGGTTAAAGGTTTCTGGAGCTTTTCTTGTACTAGCTGGCAGGTATTCTTCGTTTGAGGATTCTTCGTCAGAATCTTCTTCAACCTCCATGCTACCAAAAAAACATAAATATATGGCATTTCAATTTTTTTAAACCTTTTCTTCTTAATTTGACCTCCAACTGACCTTGACCCTGACGTGATGGGGCCTAACTGACCTTATATTCGAATTCAGCGAGCCGAAAAACATAAAGATAGATAGGTCTGATTTCTCGCGCAGACATTTTTTATTTTGTGTGCCGGTGTTATTATTATTATTATTATTATTATTATTATTATCTATTTATTATTATCTATTTATTATTATTTTTTTTTTTGTTAAAATAATAGCCACTCATGGCACACGAAATTTAATCACCCCGTCATGCATGGATAGATTAAGATGGAGTAAAGGTTACGTCGATGTTGTGTCGTCCTCTCGTATCGTAGCGTCCATTAAGAGTATGAATCCTTAGCTGATTCCGCCGTTTTCCATAGATCTCTAGGACGTAGAAAATTCCAGTCCGAGGTCGGCGCTGAGGTACCCGTCCAGGGGAAGTCTCTTCCGAACCACGTTGGTTGCGCCCATTTGACGGGCCGTTTTTAGCGTCAGACCGCCCCGCTTCCAGAGTAGTGGAGATAGATGTAGAAGCGCGGCGGTGGGAACTCGTCTGTGATATTGTTATAACGTTCAATAATGATATTGAACGTTAACTGATCGCAACAATGCTTTATAAGAATTTTAATAAAAACTGTATGCTGCGATCTTACTTTTGTATTATTTTCATATCTAAATCATCAGATTTGTTCGAATGATGAAAATCGGATAAGGTTCATATTGTTACGAATTAAGAGTGCAACGAAAAAGTGACAGACCCGGGCTTGAACCGAGATCATCCGGCTTGCAAGGCAGACGTTCTATCGTCGCGCCACGGCCACCACCTCATTGCACTCTTCTACTTGCTCTCTTATAGTAATTAGACACCCGTGACGTGTATCCACACGTGACACAACCAGGGCCCAGACGGATCGACGCCCCCGTCGATGCAACGTGCGCAGTACTGCAGAATTCTTTTATTATCAACACGTGTCGCTCGGATCCTCGTGATAACTTCATTCTTCACACAGGACGCAACACGAATTAATTAATAATAACAACTTGATTTAAGTAGAAAGTAATTAAAATTGAACCTATTTATTATTCAAATGAATATAATTTTTGGAAAGCATTATAAAAATAAAGAAGTATTTTTTTCAAAGTATCATGCTGATACTAAAGGGAAATGATTTCTTTTTGCAATAATGGTTTTATTATTATTTAAGTAAACAGTTGCAGTTCTTCGGTCTATTGGCACCGCTTGAGGATGGATAATATATTTAGTTATGTGAGCAGCAGCTTTTAGTCTTATTTTTTGTCCAGTTTTTGGTGAATCTTAAAAGTGCAACCATACACGTGTAATTTCATTTTGATCGGTAGGTTTAATATAAATTAATTTTCCAACTGCACCGTTCGCAAGCCCATCTACTACGTTAATATTGGTTGTGATTATATAAAATTTATTCAGTACAAACACGATCTCGTATGGCAATCCTTCTGTATCGAGAACCGAAATTCACAATTATGCAAAGACAGTGAAGGAAAGCGTAAGCAAAGTAATGCGGTATAGTATGCATAAGTATGCATAAATCTGTATTTAGCTTTGTGCGCGGAGAAGGAGGCCTGCCGGGTCGAGAGCTAAGAGCCCTATACCAGTATACCTATAGATATCACTGTAACGCATTCCAGTTAATGCATTCGATCTAACGCATTCCAGAAGTTACAAACATTGTAGGTTCACCGTCCCATAAGAAGTTCAATAATGGCTCAATTAAGTTCATAAGTCATATTCGATAATAAAAATGAGAAATATACATGTATATCTAAATGTTGATCAGCGCGTGAAATTACCAGAAAAATAACTAAATTTCGTCCGATTTTGCTTCCTCCTAGAGGAAGCTTTGTAATAATAAAATTTTGAGTTTGGTCAAAACTACTAGAAAATACTTTTTGGTGTGTTAGAAGTTCAAATCAAATGTTTTTAGAAAATGTCCGTATGGATGTGTGTGTGTTTTTTCTTTATGTGGCGTAGGCAGAGCAAGCTCTACACAAGTGGCCCTCCGGCACCGGATCCCCACAGGTACTATCGTTGAACAATATTTCCGTGGGGCCTGTTAACTAGCCTTTTTTGGCTTCTCCTTTGAAGTTTGAGATTTCCATACATCCCCCATCCACCATAGTGATTAGGGGTTTGGGATCAAACTCGTCTTCTTTCATTCTGCATCGTCCAGCCGTCTTCTTCATTCTGTATCGTCCTGCCGTTATCTTCATTCTGCATCGTCCAGCCGTCTGCTTCGTGCAGCGTCGTCCGGTCGTCTACTTCAAGCAGCATTGACTAATCATCCTCTGGACAGACTCAACCCCAACAGCTACGTTTCACTGCATCGGGTGAAGGAGTCTGGGGGTAACTCAATTACTTACGTTCCTCAGAATCGGTCTGAGGAGCACTTAGAGGTACTTAACCCTAGCTCTTACGTTCCTCTAAATCGGGCAAGGAAGTGAGAGCTCATCTCTGTGACCTACGTTCCTCTGCATTAGTCCGAGGAGCGTTTCTATTATGGATGCGCCCTCAGAAAGCGTCAGGACTTGATGGCATCACTGCCCCTATGATGAAAAGCGGGTTACCCGCCATTTTCGGGTCTCTTACTAATATCTGAAATTCGTGCATCACTAATGCTGTTTTCCCTACGGACTGGAAGAAAGCTCTTATTCTGACACTTGCTAAAGGGAAAGTGCTAGGCTCTCCGTCGGACACACGGATCGTAGCGCATCTCTCAGAGCCCTCGAAGGTGCTCGAGCGACTAGTGCACGCGCTATTGCTGGACTTTCTAAAAGCGCATAATCTTCTAGACCCGAGGCAGGCTGGCTTTAGGCAGGGTCATAGTATCCAAACGGCCCTTTTAGGGGTGACTGAGGATGTGAGAAGAGCCGTTGGTGGGGGAAAGCTGACAATCCTCATTCTATTCGACTTTTCAAAAGCCTTTGATTCAATCCCTCACACTAAACTGCTAGCGAAAATGCGTGCACTCAACATCGCTGATCGAACCCTCAGGTGGTTTTTCAATTACCTAACTAAACTGGCTTTCAGTGAGAAGGCGTCATGAGTATCTCATAGGTTCACTCGCCTACGTTATTATCACTATCTTGCGCGAATTTCAAAACACACACATATCATCCCACCAAAACCAACATCTAAATCATCTAATACATCCACATATGCTTCTAAAGCGTCTCTGTCTGAAGGTCTGAGAGTCTGCCATTTCAATGCGAACTCTCTTACGGGTCACATAGAGATGATCAGGCTCATCTTGTCCACTCGTTCCCTCATTCACGTAATAGCTGTGACTGAGACTTGGCTAAATGATGAGATAACATCCATCCTTTCACTGGATAATTACAAACTGTACAGACGGGACAGAAACAGAAACGGTGGAGGTGTGGCCCACTACATTCATCATTCATCATTCACTGTCAGTCAGCGTTATCTCGTCATCTGACGGCGAATGGTCCGGCAAGTCGGGTAAGCCGGAGTATCTGTTCTGTGAGCTATAGCTTCTTAAAGCCCAAATTTTTGTATTATTTTATATTTGATTGAAATTTTTAACTTTAAAAAGCTATAACATTATACGCTGTCAGTATTTTACAAAATCCCACACTCACTCCGTAGAGAGATCTCTAATGAACAGAACAAGCCTTGGTTTGGTACAATTCATTGATCCGTTTAGTCTGAATCCTGCGGTACTCAAAGAAAAATACAGGCTATTGAAACAAGCATTATTAGAATAATATTTAAAATAATACAAAAACGTGTTTTTATTATTTTTCTGTAATTTGCATCATAATTCTGTATTAAATATATTACAATATGTTGTTCTACTACTTTTTTTCATTTATTTGGAGTTCTAGCACTATACTTTAACTTTAGTAGATCATAACCTGTAAATCAAAAGTACGTGTATTTACAAATTGCAATATGTTTCACGTATCATTATAAATACTTATATAAAAATGTCTCATAATATACCTGTATTTAATAATGTAACTGAAGTTCTGTATAACTTTTTATAGGTTATACTATATTACTATGTATACTGTATACTGTAACAAAAAAAAATTTGTTTACATCTACAATACTAGAATATTTTGAATATAATTTAGATACATTCATACATACCAATTTGATTAGAAATAACATTTTAGTGTCCGCCACTGATATATGCACCATCATCAACAGTTGAAATGCGTAACAGCCTTCTCAATTTTCTTGCCTCTTTTGTATTACACTCTGCTTGTTTTTCAGCATCTTTGATACGTGCTTGATCTTTTGTTACTGCAGCGAATAACGCATTTTTACCAGGCTTGATATTCAACTATTACATAAGATACAGTAATCCTTTCCAGCCACTTGAAAACATTATACATGTTAAGAAGGCAGATATTTGTAGAGTCTCAAGTCCAACCAAGTCCGTTTTAGGAGCAATATTCCACAAAACATTATTAAAGGACTCTGAGTTTTCTGTTCTGTTGTTCAAACACATTCTGAGTTTTTCCACCCAAACATTTTCTTAGAAGAAGAAGAAGAGAATCGCTGAAGACTCCATTGACCCAGAAGAACCCCAATGGTTTTTTGTACATGATGGTAAGTGTGCGCTGTACCAAATTTCCCATTCTTCAGTACCTTCTGATCCATGAACTTTTTCATACTGGTTGCATTGTAAACAGTAAGAAGAAAGAATTTCTAAATCAATAATCTTTCCACTTTCTTGATCCAAGATTGTAAAAACTCCATTGTAGGATCTATGACCTAGACACAGCCACGTACCATCACCTCGAACACCTATTTCTCGTTTACAAGCTACGATTTCATCTGGAGTATTCGTAACATCTGATTCATCATCTAACATATTTTCATCTAAATACTCAGTTGACTAATAGCTTCTGGATGAACACTTTCAGGTTCACATATCTCATTTTGTGAATTATACATAGGTAAGTATAACTATAGATATGAGGAACAGCGAGCTCAACACCTACTCTTTCACTCCGTCGATAACTTATCATCCTCCTACAAATATCTGCCTTATCGACTGCTAGTAAGTTATCGACGAAAAATGAGTGCAAACGGCGAAAAGAGTGTGGAAGTGCCTTTTCAGTCATGCAGCAGCTGTAAACAACCTATACAGCACAAAGACCCCAAGAAGTGTGAATTTTGTGGTCTGCACTACCACGTCAGGTGCCAAAACACCGTTAACATCAAAATTATCGTGGTGAACGACAGGCAGTTTATAGCCTATCCCTCATGTGCAGACAACAGCAACGCCAAGGGTGCCAAACTGAGGACCAAATCCACCTCTGCCACAACATCAGCAACGGGAGTAACTGCAACAACAACAGCAGGCAAGAATACTCCCAAACAACAGCAGCCGGCGTACAAGAAGACGAGGTCAGCACCACCATCAGCCAACACATCCAGAAATCCCTCACCAGACCGCTCGGCCGGAGTAACAACAACACCTACGTCGTCCGTTGAGGCTGTTCTGAGGGACATTCGCGGAGCACTGGACGACATACGCAATGCTCAAATGGAGTCCCTCAAGACCCAGAACATCGTGTCTGAGAGGATTTTCAAAATTGAGCAGCGTCTGGTCCCGCTGGAGAAGCGACTCAAGGCCCTCGATGAGCTGCCTGAAATTAAAACTCGCATACACAATGCTGAGTCCACCATCCCTGAGCTGCAGGCACAAATCCAAGATCTGTCATCGAGGAGCTCAATGATGCAGCAGGACAGTGGCAGCACTGTGCCCACTGTGGAGATTTGCAGCCTACGCAGTGAATTGGCCGAGGTCAAGAGGCGCCAGGAGCAGACCTCGAACTGTGTGGTCGTTGTCACGGGTTTATATTATACCCGTGAAACCTCGCTGCATCTCCTCGCTTTCTCAGTTGTAAACGCGCTTGACCCCACGGTCCTTAGAAGAGACTTAGCATCCGTCAGGACCATGGGGAGGCTTGATGCTACAAACAGCTCCGCCAGGGGTGACGGCAGACTGCCACCACTAGCCGTTACCCTATCATCAAGTGCGCTTGCACGCTCGATCATCATCGCCAAAGCCCGGAAACGCAAGCTACACACCAGCGAATTGGACGCCACCTTGCTGGAGAAGGCTAAAGCTCTGAGTCCTGACCATGAAGGCCTCATACACATAAACGAGCTGCTCCCCTCAGACGTCCACAAGCTGCGTACAAGGGCTAGGCTGGAGGCCAAGAAGAGGCAGGACTGCCGAACGTTCGTCAGGGAAGGGAGACTATACATGCGCTGTAACGATGACAGCGAGCGTGCTACGATCATCAACACCGACGCCGAGCTGGAGACTTTTTTAGCCCGGTTTCCGCCCGCTGCCAGCATCGTCCAACACTGAGGCTACAACACACACACACACACACACACACACACACATCATTCCACCACACCCACCATCAAGCTCATCTGGCACGTCTTCATCTGGTTCTAAGGTATCTCTGTCCGAAGGTCTACGAGTCTGTCATTTTAATGCGAACTCGTTTACGGGTAACATTGAGATGATCAGGCTTTTCTTATCCACTCGCTCTCCATTCCACGTAATAGCTGTTACTGAGACCTGGTTAAGCGACAAGGTAACGTCCATCCCTTCTCTGGACGATTACCTACTGTACAGACGAGACAGAAACAGAAACGGAGGAGGTGTGGCCCTCTACATACACAAATCTCTGACAGTTAGCGTTATTTCATCATCTGACGGTGAATGGTCTGGTAAGCCAAGCAAGCCTGAATATCTCTTCTGTGAGGTATCGGCAAAGGGAGTCTCTCCTACCTTCGTGGGGGGTTGTGTATCGTCCACCTCATGTTCCTTTCTTCCAAGGCTCTGAATTTATAGACCAGCTAACAACCCACATGCACAACCACTCCACGAAGGTTATAATGGGAGACTTTAATTCTGACCAACTCTCCTCATCTGAAGACGCCAATTTCATCAGGGCCTTCATTGATGAAAACTCCCTTTCGTCTGTTCCCTATGGTGCCACGCACCACAAACAGGGTTCTGACACCGGGCTTGACTTGTATCTAATCGATGAGCAGGATCGCCTGATGTCATACTGGAAGACAGACGCACCTTTCATCAACGGACACGACCTTATCACGGCCACTCTCGACGTACAGATTCCACGCTACGTACCTAACACATACTCTTACAGAAACTTTAAAGGAATCAGCGCCGAGAAGCTAAGGGACTTTCTTAGCACATGTGACTGGTCATGTCTCACCACGTCATCACTCGACGAAAGCATATCTATACTTAACGCTAACCTAACGAACGCCATCAATCATCTCGCCCCATTGCGGACTGTGACACCAAGACGACAACGTCACCCGTGGTACACCACGGCTCTTCGTGACCTTGTATCCGAGAGGGATAGACTTTACAGGCGTTTCAGGGACTCTAGGCTCGATTCGGATCTCCGCATTTACAGATTAGCTAGAGACTATGCTCACAAACAAGTCGAGGAAGCCAGGCTGAATTATTATTATTCACGCCTGTCTACCTTGACCGACGTTGCCGAGATCTGGAGAGAGCTGGAGAAACTTGGAATTTCTGCCACTAAGGCCCCATTACCATACCGACAGATGAACTCAACAGGCATTTCAGCGCGATCTCCAACGATCCGTTAGCCCCTGCCGTTGAGGATTATCTTCTCACCCTGGAAAGTCTTGACCTCCCGGAACACTTCGAGTTCAGCACTACAGGGTGGACCATTTTAATCTATTATGGGAAATATCTCAGATTTATGGTTGGATACAGAAAAATGTTTTAGACAAAAGTTGTAGAGGTCAAAGGGGTTCAACTTTTGGTACCAACAACTTTGACCTTGAACTTGATTTTGAACGTCATTTCAAGGGCAAGATCATTTTTTTAAATAGGAAGATCTACTTTTGACTCCGGATTTGAAAAGTGCAAAAATTAATGGATTTCATGTAATTTTTTGATATTTTAGACTAATTTTGGAAAGATAAATGAACCGTCACCGTTCGAGTACGGGTTGCACGTCGAGAGCAAATATTCGAATATTTTTTGAATAATCTGAGCGAGCCGTCTTCGTAGTTGGATCTTGCGAGTGAAAATCACCGTGAAGTCTTACCGGACGGTACGGTTCGATAAGGGTTTTGCTACATTCGTAGTTGTGCATCTAAGTACCACCTGTGCAAATATCACTATCCGTGTTAGAGATCGTGCTTGAGCGGCGGGCTAACGGATAAGTATCGAAAATCGCGAGAAACCATTTATCTTTATACAGTAGTTAATTTTGTAAAAATATAAAATGGCTGATTACCCCCCAAATGAAATTGTGGACATGATTATGATTTTAGGAGAGTGCCGAGGTGTTTTGTTATGTTCATGCAGCCGCACTTTACGCTGAACGTTATCCAAATAGGCGACATCCAACTTACATTACCATTCGAGATCTAACCAATAGAGCTCGAGAAGGACGATTACATCGTGAACGTCGTCGCCACGAGTATGGAGAAAATGACAATCGTGTTTTAACAGTTCTCGCAGTCGAACGTTCACCTTAATCCTCACATTAGTTCTCGAGAAATTGAAAGACAACATGGAATACCAAAATCAACAGTTCTTAGGATCCTCAAAGCCCTACGGTATCATGCTTACCATATCACATTAATTCAAGAACTAACGCTTCGACATTTTGCACAACGTCTTCAGTTTTGTCAATGGGCATTACAGCATCCAGAGTTGTTCACATTTGTTATGTTTTCAGATGAAGCAACTTTCCTAACTCGCCTGACCTAAATTCACCTGACTTTTACCTTTGGGGATATTTGAAAAACACTTGTTACGAACAGCAACAACAAGACATGATGGAACGCATACGAACAGATTATGCAGAAATTCCAAGAAATGTCTTGCTTTCCACGGTAAGACATTTTTTGAGAAGAATTCAACTTTATATCGGCGCAAACGGTCGTCAGTTTGAGCACATACTCAATGGTTAGAAGTGAGAGGCAAGGGGACTCACGTAAAACAATCACCCCAGTGAGAGGCAAGGGGACTCACGTTAAACAAGCACCCCAGTGAGAGGCAAGGGGAACTCACTGTAATAAAGCACCCCAAAGGAAACATAATCCTATTACGTCCACGTCGTTGTTTCTGGGTAACGCTAAAAATAGGAAGTAAAAAGCTTTGAGAAAGTTATAGGTACTTGGCTAATTTTTTGATATTTTAGGCTAATTTTACCTCAAAATTAGACAGATGTTCAAGGTCTTTGATGTCTTTTGACCTTCAAATATTATTTATTTATTTATTAACTCCAGAGTTACAAACATTTGCATCCGATACAGAGTTGATATTATTCACACAATAACACACTATAACGCCGCAAATCCTGCAGAGGAAAACAGTATTTTCTGTTAGCAGGTCCGGATAACAGTGATAACGAGAATACATATAAATACTGGTTAGTTATTGCTTTACAGCAATAACCTCCAGTCATACTACATACAGTCCAGCCTCCATTCATAAGTAGGAATAGCATAAATCTTTGTCGGACTTCCAGACGTAGATCATACCATCCTTTTCATTCACACTTAACCTAGGTTGGGTTACAGGAGTCCCTGGACTCTATTCGCCCCAACTCTGATAACAGTATATAATATTAGTATTTACATAAAAAATTAACAATGACATATAATCCATTTAACAGTTGTATATAAAAAAATAAGTTATTAGTTGGTATTTTCTAAAGTGTTCGTAAATGATTCTATATTTTTGTCTTTTAAACCAGTAATGCTACGACGACATTAAATATCACATTAAATAAGATTATATTGCACGATTCTAAGATTCTATATTTTTGTGTTATAATTTGATGTTGTTTAACGGTAAAAACATTTAAAGATTAAAATTTCTACTTTGTATCATGGCACTTTTCACAGCTTTTACAATTTCACCAGTTCCGAACTAACATTTGTCTTGCTGTCATAAATCTGTCCGTTGTTGCATTTTTTTCTCTTATGTATGACAGTTTCTCTGTAGAGGTGAGCCTAGCCGGGCATGTGAGTCCGACAGCACAGGTAACTCTATAGTGTGGAAACATTTCTTTGTGCTGATTAGATGAGTCACATTTACAGTCTGACGTAAAAACAATATCATCTATGATTACTATGTCTTTGTAGGGTGATTGTAATTTAAGTGAGGACACTGAGTTCTTAAAAAGCTGTTTTCCTCGTATTCCTCTATCAAAATAGAAAAAAGCTTTGTTGAATCCTAGATAGTTGATATCGCCATACGTCATTCTGAGTCTGGCTGATTCTGTGATTTTTAGGCCCGGTGCGGCCGTCGCTTCTTTACTCCTTGTTTTGTTGCTATTTTCTTCAGCCATTTCATCTATCATGGAGAAGACCGTTTCTATTGGTTTGTATTTTTCAGTGTTTACGTTTTTGTTATCATCCCATTCATTTGCAGTTGCTTTTACGAAATTAATGAATTTTATATTTGCTTTATTTTTTGTAGTTTTGACCATGCAGGTATTTATTATTTCATTCGTTATGTTGTCTAAACTATCTGTAATATTCTGATATGTTAAAATCATTTTTTTATAGTTGTAGTTGGAGATGCGTCGATGTTTACGTATTTTTTGAGAGTTACATTTGCCCTTAGCGCAAATGTAAGTTCTAATATTTAAGTAAACAGAATTTATTTCAATTTTTTGTCTATTACTTTTCATATCATTTCTGCGCTGCATTAAATCCTGTATTAATGAAGATATTACTCTCTGTTGCTCACCATGCTCCTGATTGGACATCTCTAAGAACCATGATTTAAGTTGCTTGCAGTCAATTGTAGTGGGGGTACTTATCTCACTCATTATTTCTCAACCAATCTTGTATTTTCTTGATGTTTGATTTTTTCCGTAAATCTATGATTTTGAGATTATTTGGTAGATTATTGTAGATGTTGATAGCTTTAATGTAGCTGGTTTTTGTACTAATAGTTTTAGCATACTTCGGTAGGATTATTAGCTTTTTCCTTGTTATGCTTGACGATTTTGTATACTGATCTTTGAGGCTATTGTAGTGGTACTGTAGGCTTTCGTAGGCGAATAATTGTTGAAGGTTAAGTGGGTTAACACTTTGAAAGGTATTTTTGTTTATAATTCTTATGATTCTTTTTTGGACCGCTTGTAACAGTTGTAGGTTATTTTGATACACACCACCCCACGCAACTATTCCATAGTTAATCAGGCTATGAAAGAATGCGTAGTAAATTATTCTTAGAGTAGTTGTGTCCATGAATTTGGAGATTTTACTGAAGATAAAAACAAGGTATCTTGTCTTGTTTATAAGGTATTCAATATGTTTATCCCATCTCATGTTCGTGTCAAAATTAAGCCTAGGTATTTCGTTTCTTCTACTCTCTTTATTATTTCATTATTAATTTTAAATTCACTTTTTTTCGGCACACTAACGCAGTAATTTCCAAAAGTCATGTATACTGTTTTTTGAACATTGAGTGTCAATTTATTTATCCTGAGCCATGTAGAGATATCGTCGAGATGTTTGTTCATTTTTACTTCAACCTCGGACCAAGTTTTCCCAGTAGTTATTACTGCAGTGTCATCTGCATAAGAAATTATGGAGTTTTCTGACATATTTATTAGCAAGTCATTTACGTAAAGTATAAATAGCAAAGGGCCAAGTATCGTACCTTGGAGGACGCCGCTATTTACATTTTTGAATTCGCTTGTATGCGAACCTATTCTTACTTTTTGCTTCCTATTGTTTAGGTAACTTGTAATAAGTTGATACCCCTTGCCTCTTATACCATATGCATAAAGCTTGTCTAGAAGTAGTATATGATTGACAGTGTCAAATGCCTTTGCTAGATCTAGAAATGTAATAGCTATCGGTGTACTTTGATCCAGGTTTTCATATATTATTTTTGAGATCGTATTTAATGCATCCTTGGTTCCAATGTTTTTTCTAAATCCATATTGATTTTTACTTAATATTTTACTTTGACATATAAATTCTATTATTCTATTATGTATAATTTTTTCGAAGATTTTAGCAATGTTTGATATTAGTGATATAGGCCTATAGTTTCCCATTTCATTTTTTTTCCCAGCTTTGTATATTGGCATCACTTCAGCTGCCTTCAATATATCAGGCCAGATTGCCATTTCGATACATTGATTGATTACGTGGGCAAGGGGACCTGCAATAATAGTAGCTATAGTTTTCAGTGCCTTTGCACTTATTTTATCAATACCACCTTTTTTAAGTTTCATGTAGTCTATTATTTTTATAACTTCAATTTCGCAGGTTGGCTTGATGTAGATTGTTTTTGGATTACTTTTAGGTAATTCTAGTTTTTTATTTCTTGGTGTAGTTATTTTATTGCTCAATGTTTCTCCAAGTTTGCAGTAAAATTGGTTCATATTGTTGGTAATTTCGTTCTTGTCGGTTATTGTAGTATTGTTTTCAGTTTTTAGTTGACTGATAGTAGTATCTGTTTTATTTTTATTTTTGCTTATCTTGCTATTAATGCAGGCCCAGAGTTTTCTGGGATCATCGCTATTTTTCTCAAATGTTTTTTTTTCATGTTCGATTTTCGCTTCTTTAATAACTTTATCTAGAGTTTTAACGAAATGTTTATAGTTTGCTTTTAGTTCTTCATTATTCGGATTTTGTTTGAGTTTGTTGTAAAGTATTTCTTTTGTATTACAGGAATTTAAAATCGCTTTTATTATCCAGTCTTTCCTAGGGGTTTGTTTGGATTTCCGCAGATTTGGTTTTTTATATTTCGAACTCTCCACGCAATATTGGATTTCTTTTATCATTTCGTTTATATTGTCGTTGGGATCATTTGTATTCTTAAATTTTGACCAATTTATTTGCCTAGCAGTATTATATAGTTTTTTATAGTTGTAATAGTATATATCTCCTTCTGACTCTTTTTTATTCTGTTTTAATACTCCATTTTTTAATTCTAGGAAAAGTGGGTAGTGATCGGTAATGGGCGTCATGAGAGTTAGTGATTTTGTACGTAGAAAATCAGTTTTGACAAAGATATTATCAATGCAAGTTCCTTCATTTGTAGTTATGTTTGTAGGTCTGGTGGTGTTAGTAAAACCTGGGAGGAAACCTTTTTCCTGGAGGTTGTTCATGAATTCCATGCTTACATGATTATAGTCTTGAATATTTATGTTAAAATCACCGATTATAATATGGTTTTTTGCTTTTTTTTTATGTTCTATATAAGTTTTTAGGTTCTGATTAAATTCTATGCTACTCAGTCCGTGTGATCTATATAAGGATGATATCTCAAGTAATTTATTATTATTTAGAGGGATAGTAGTGTTTAATATTTTAAGCTTACCTATAGCTATCATTTCGTTAGTATGTTTAATATTTTTATTTACATAGACCACAACACCATCATTTTTGTTGATGTCTCCGTGATTATAATAAAGTTCGTAATCTTTTATTCTATAATACTGATAGTGTGTTAGTTTCCATACCTCTGTACATACAATAACGTAAGGTTTTATTTTTAGACTTTTAAGAAAGATTTGTAATTTATCGAAATTGGCATTTAGGCTTCTAATGTTTAAATACAAAATTAGATCATTACTACTGGTGCTTTCCTTATTGAAAGACTCAATATCCATATATGTTCGCTCTTGTTCATTTAGGCTATTTTGTATTTCGTCGATTAAATTTATTTGTGCTTCCATTATTCAACTGATGAATTTGCTGTGTTCTTTGGAATAATGTGCTGACTGTTGTTTTCTTGCTGCGTATCAAAATGTAGATTTCCCTCTTTTTTTCCTGCCGTTATCGATCTGTGGTATAGTAGTTTGTTTGTTTGTAGATTGTGTATTTGTTTACGTGCGCTTGTTTCGTCCCACGTCGGTAATACAAGTGCGATCGGGTAATCAATAGAGTTGATATATTTTTTGATCTTCTTTTTAAGAATTGTACACTTTATTCTATCTGTTGGCAAATGATCCGTTGGTAGACTTGTTTTGTATGTGGCGTTGTTAAATATACAGTTCACACACTCAATTCTGTCATTCTTACAGACACTTACGTTGTGGTTATCCGAGCACTTTATACATGCTGATTTGTTCCTACACTTTGATGCACTATGTCCGTATCTTCCACAGTTGTAGCAAGGGGTAATGTTAATAAGATCGTAGGCTTTGCAGTACTGATGACCTACAAAAACTTTATTATTGTTTTCACGTATGTGCTTGTAGATTTCTGGTGGGAGTTCCATTAGAACTGTGCAGGTTTTGGTCCTTTTATTGGTGTACATGTGCAGTACCTTACTTTTGTTGTTATAATTTTTGAAATTACGAGTGTTAATGTCATTTTCCATATCATGTTCATCCATATTTGTAGTATTGTCTATTCCAATAATTTTCATTTTTGGATTACCTTGTTGTTCTACTTTAATTTCACAATTTTTTAATTTACTTGATAACAGGTTCTCGAGTGTTTCCAGGCTTTTAGTATGCATATAGCTGATTTCTATTTCACTTTGGTTCTTCTTGCGTATAAACTTAGTTTGCACATTCTTTTCTGTAACCAGACACTTCGTGAGTAGCTCCATTGTGTTCGTCTGTTCCGGGTCATTAGCCTTAACCATTATACTTGGGACACGTTTCGGTTTTGGCTTTATCTCTCTCATAGCATCAGCATATGATTTTAAATTTGTCTGCGGCTCTGTATTTTTCTGTTTTTGTAATTCAATCATTTCTTTCTGAAGCTGATTTTTATCTTGAAGTTCGGCAACTAGTTGTTTTAATAAGGTATTTTCAGCAACAAGATTTTCCATTTCATTCTCCTCGCCTAGTATTGTTGAATTATGTTTTTCAACTGTTTTGTTATGAATTTCTTGTAGCAGTTGTTCTCTGATTTCTTCAGATTTCTTCATTTTTATGAGTGCAATGGCACTTGTAAAAGCTGTGGTCCGGCTTATCCGGAGGTGTTTTCACGTTCGATGCCATATTGGCAAGATAATGTGTAACTATTTAAACAAGTAGCATGTTTAAATTTTAAGTCACTAACTAATCGTATACAAAGTTTTATATACTGCTCCGAGCTGACGACACGCGCGCTAAACATGACCGATCGCTCCGAGCGGAACTGACGGAATGATTTTTTATTTTTAACTTTTGAAGTGCATAGTAAATTGGCCTTGATACGACCTTACCATGACCTTGATTAGCATTTCCAACGGGCATTCTCTTATTTTTACCAAATCGGAGATCAAAAACAGGGGTTATCGCTTGAAAAATCACTTTGACCTTGACATAACCTTGAGAACCAAATTCAAGGCCAAGGTTATTGCAACCAGAAAGTGAAACTCTCCACCCTTGACCACGTTTTTTAAAAACATTTTGATGTTTCCGACCGTTATTCCGAGCTAACACACATTATTTAACAATTTTCGTAAATTTGACCTTCATATGACCTTCCGTGTCCTTGTTCAAAATATCATTTAAAACGTAAAATTTTCTGCACTTTTCAAATCCGGAGTCAAAAGTAGATCTTCCTATTTAAAAAAATGATCTTGCCCTTGAAATGACCTTCAAAAACAAGTTCAAGGTCAAAGTTGTTGGTACCAAAAGTTGAACCCCTTTGACCTCTACAACTTTTGTCTAAAACATTTTTCTGTATCCAACCATAAATCTGAGAAATTTCCCATAATATATTAAAATGGTCCACCCTGTACAACGGAATAGGACGTGTTGACTGCGGTTTCGCACTTTGACAGTCAGGTCAGGGGAAGTGACGGCATCCAACAAGTTGTTATTTCAAAAGCATTGCCGGTTCTCGCTCCCTTACAAAGTCATATTTTCAATCTGTCCCTGAGCGAACCCTGCTTCCGATCTGCTTGGAAATTGTCACTTGTGCGCGCACTCAACAAAGACAGTTCACCAACAGCCGTGACTGACTACCGTCCGATTTCACTTCTCTGCTTTCTATTCAAGACCCTGGTGTGGCTGGTGCACAGGCAAGTCTCAGAATACCTTAGATCAAGGCTCCTACTAGATAATCTTCAAACAGGCTTCCGCACTGGTTACAGCACTCAGTCTGGCCTAATTAAGCTAACTGATGATGCAAGGGCCGGGATAAACAAAAAGAATGTAACACACCATATGAGCCTTCCCGTGCCTCGAGAGAAATTAAGAGAGATTGCAATCATAGCTTGATTATCCAAAGTTCCTAGAATAAATCTAACTCAAAGTTTTCTATTTTACAATTGTGACTTTTGTTTATTTGACCTTCTCCAAACCTCAAGATTAAGGCGCAAAACCAACTCGTCTTAACATTTATACGCATATTTAATTTTCACTAGTGCTTCCACTTATAATATTTAATGATTAATCCTCCAAGTTGAGTTATAATTCTCAATATTTAAGAAGTAGCACTTAGAGTTGAAGGTTATTTTCAAAGTTTGAGAATCCATATAATCTTTAAGAATATTTCTCAATTTTTGGAAGTTAACACTCTATGTTAAAGTGTAAACTCGCAACTTTCATCAATTAAAGCAAAAGTGTTTTGTACAAAATTTTTTCAACCCAGACGTAAATTTTAAAAAGTATGGAAGTCAATGCATTTTCCGTATTTTATATGCAATGGTATGGAAGTATGAATGTGTACATTCGTGTGCGTATATATGTGTGTGTGTGTGTGTCTACACTCTATAATCCCCGCTCGCCGTACTTGTATGTAACTGTAACTGTTGTTCGCTCGAGCTGTTGCCGGGAGTCCTGTGAAAAGGTAGCGCGCTGATGGTGGTTTGCTATAAGTCAAAATACGAATTAGTAAGCGACACGTTGGGAAAGTGTGAGTGATTTCTACGTCCTTAATAAATAGACAATTAAAGAGAACTTTTTGTGTTACTTTATTCGAGCCTATCAAACGTCCTGTAAAAGGTTAAGGGCCCAGGACGCCCAGGCTCGGGACGAAATTAGAGAAAGTGAAAATGACGTGGAAAGCAAACATTGTGAAGTATCCATAAAAAGAAAAATGAAGAAAAGCAAGATGTCTCAGGAATTCTCGAATTACCATTTTGCAAAGTTCAATGGCACAAACTATCAAGTGTGGAAATTCCAGATGCGCGCAGTGCTCACAGCAAATAGTGTATACGATATTGTGCAACGGCGAAACTGGCTACGACAAAGACAAGGAGGCGAAATGATTAAAAAGCAACGCCAAAGCCATGTGCATACTCTCGTCTGCGATGGAAGCGAATCAGTTGGAATCATGTATTACGTGTGAAACTGCCCACGAGATGTGGATGAAAATGTCTCTAATAATCGAGCACAAGTCGACAACCAATAGATCGACGCTGCTGCAAAAATTTTACACCTGTAAAGTGGATGCCAGTGAACCGGCTATAGCATTTGTTACAAAAGTTCAGAATATGGCAAGAACGTTGGAAGACTTGGGCGAGAAAATCTCAAGCGGGCGTAATCGAAAAAATTCTATAAGTCTTCCGTCGAAGTACAGCAGTCTTGTTACGGCCTGGGATAGTGTTGATAGCGACAAACAAAATTTGGATAACCTTCAAGAGAGGCTAATAAAGGAAGAAAGACGACTCAGCGAGGCAGAAGAAAGCAAAATGGGTGCTTTTGTAGTTTCGAATGTGCGGCATGTAAACAAGGTAGCTAGAGGGGCCAGCAACAATCAAAATACAAGAGGCGAAGGCCATCGGAATTTCTCTAAAGTAATATGCCATTACTGTAACACACCTGGCCACATCAAGAAATTCTGTCCTCGTTTAAGAAGCAAGAGAGGTAAACAAGCCGATCGTTAGAATCAAAAGGACAAGCCCGATTATGTAAGCGCTTTCGTTACTACTACTGACGATAAATCTTGGAAGAGTGCATCTACAGCGACGTATGTGGGCCGATGTCAACAAACTCGATAAATGGTGCGAGGTATTTCGTTCTGTTTAAGGATGATGCGTCCGGTTACAGACTTGTATATTTTATTAAGCACAAGGCAGACATTTTTGAAAAGTTTAAAGAGGTGAAACGTCTTATTTATAACAATTCAATTGTCGAATTAAGGTGCTCCATACAGACAATGGACGAGAATACTGTAACAGACAAATGAAGAAATTTTTATCGCAATAGGACATCATGCTGGAGACGACTGCACCATACACACCTCAACAAAACGGAAAAGTTGAAAGAGAAAATAGAACCGTGGTTGAGAGTGCTAGGACCATGATGCTGCATCGCCAGGTACCAAAATATTTGTGGGCTGAAGCTGTCAACACAGCAGTATACGTTCTCAACATGACAGCTACGAGTAAAAGGCCAGAGACAACGCCTTTTGAGTGCTGGACAGGCACTCAGCCAGATTACTCGCATCTTAAAGTTTTTGGAGTACCAGCTTACGCATATTTGCCAAAGACGTTTCGAAGTAAGTTGGATGCAAAAGCTAAGAAGACCATTTTCGTTGGCTACTACGCTGAATCAAGAAAATACAGGTTGTACGATTACAACACAAGGAAGGTGTTAGTTTCCCGTAATGTGACATTTGTCGAAAATGAAAGTTTTGGTGCTAATGAATGCGAACAGGTTCAAGTAGCTTTGCCATTGCCTTTATGTGACGGGCAAGGAATGGCTGAAAATCCTATTGAGGATGCATCTGAAAGGATTTCCAGCGATTCGACAGAAAGAGCTGATGAATCCACTGCTGACGTACACCAACAACCATCAACTACAGAGGAGTCTGTCAACAGAAATGATACCAGGATGGAAAACGCCGCAGTGGATCCTTCAATTTTCTCATCATCGTCGTCAACTGAGAGTGAGAGAAAATATCAAGAACCAACAACTTACAAGGAAGCAGTAGAAGCTCCAGATACTACAAAGTGGGCTCAGGCTATTCAAGAGGAATTGCTCGCTCACAAGAGAAATGGTATGTGGACTTTGGTACCTCAATCTGAAGCACGAAAAATCATAGACTCGAAGTGGGTATTCAAGATGCAAGAAGCAAATGCCGGAAAAGAAAGGAGATACAAGGCACGCCTGTGTGCGAGAGGTTTTAGGCAGGAGTATGGTATCGATTTCACTGAAACCTTCTCGCCCGTTATCCGTTACGATGCGCTCCGAGTCATGCTTGCATTGGCAAATCACCAGGATCTCGAAATTGTGCAGTTTGATGTGACAACGGCGTTCCTGTATGGCAAGTTAGAAGAAGAAGTCTACATAAAGATTCCTGAAGGACTGCCAGTGAACGACTGTAAACAAGAATATGTCTGCAGGCTGAACAAGTCCTTGTATGGCTTGAAGCAAGCATCCAGGTGTTGGAACGAAATGTTCAAGAATTTTTTGTTTACTTTAGATTTTAAATGTAGTGATGTAGATAATTCGATTTTTATAGCGGTAAAGAAAAGTGTAAAAGTATATTTATTATTGTTTGTAGACGACGGTTTAATTTTGTCAAAAGATGTACATGTATTAAATGAAATTTTAGATTCTTTGCGAAGGAAGATTCAGATTACTGACAGTGATGTCGATAATTTTGTCGGTCTTAAAATTGTATGCGACAGGACAAATAATACGATGTTTCTACACTAGGCTGATTATGCGAGTAAAGTTTTGGAAAGGTTTAAGATGACAGACGCAAAATCTGTAAGTACTCCAATGGAGAGAAATGCTATTTCACCAGAGGTGCAGAAGCACTGTCCAGAAAATGTCCATTAGATGACGTCATTTGAAGCTACAAATTGGAACCTTTTATGACGTCATTTAATGACGTCATTATTTTCAACAGGTTGTACTTCTAAATACTTATACTCTTAAATACTTCAAAATTGATGAAATGGTTGCCTATATAGGTGCTACCATCCGGGTGGTAGTACGGAAAATGGGGGCTAACGCCAAAGAAATATTGTTTTTTAATTATTGTTTGTTTAGTAAAATTATTAAAAATTATTAATTTCTTGGACATTAGCCCCCATTTTCCGTACTACCATCCGGATGGTAGCACCTATATATGCAATCATTTTATCAATTTTGAAGTATTTAAATAAGTATTTAGAAGTACAACCTGTTGAAAATAATGACGTCATAAAAAGTTCCAATCTGTAGCTTCAAATGACGTCATCGAATGATAATACATCCATATATTTAGTCCATATAACGTCATTTAACGTCATTTAATGACATCAGTCAATGACGTCATAAAATGACGTCATTATTTTCAACAGGGTATACATCAAAAATCCTAATACTGAAAAATATAAATCAATTGAAACGGTCTTCTCCATGGTAGATGGAATGGCTGCAGAAAATAGCAACAAAGCAAGAAATAAAGAAGCGACTGTCGCACCTGGACAGAAAATCACGGAATCAGCCAGCCATAAAATGACTATGGTGACATTAACTATCTACATTAACTATCAGACAAAGCCTTTTTCTACTTTGACAGAGGAATAAGAGGGAAACAGGTTTTTACAAACTCAGTGTCTTCTCTCAAATTATAGTCACGGTATAAGGACATAGTAATAATAGATGAAATAATTTTTACTTGAGACTGTTAATGTGACTCATCTAATCAGCACAAAGAAATGTTTCCACACTATAGAGTTACCTGCGCGGTTGGACATACGTGGCCGGCTAGGCTCAACTCAACAGAGAAAATGTCGTACATAAGAGAAAAAAATATGAAAAGTGCCATTATACAAAGTTGTATGTCGTTGTAGCATTACTTGTATAAAAGACCAAATCATGGAATCACTTACTAATAATTAAGAAAATGTTAACAAAATTTTTATATATTAATATTAAAAGGATTATTTGTCACTGTTAAATTTTTTTTTATTAGAAAATAATATATATTGTCATCAGAGTTGGGATGAAGAGAGTCTAAGGATCCTTGTCACCCGACCTATGTTTGTATGAATGAGAAGGGTGGTATGAACTGTGTCTGGAAGTCCGACATGGTTTCATGTTATCCTTCAGCATGAATGGAGATTGTATGGTATGTTGTATGACTGGATGTTATTGCTGAAGAAACAGCAATAACTAACCAGTACTCATGTATGTTTAGTATTGTTAATCCGGACCTGCAAACAGGAAATATTGTTTTCCTCTGCAGGATTGCGTCGTTATAGTGTGTTATTGTGCAAATAATATCAACTCTGTATCAAATGCAATTGTTTTGTAACTCTGGAGTTAAAATATATAAATAAATAAATATATAAATAAATAAATATATAAATAAATATATATATATATATACACGTGTGTGTTTCTTAGAAAAATAATTGAATAAATAACAAATAATATGTATATTATTTGTTATTTAATCAATTATTTTTATTATAAGTTGTAAATTTATTATGTGTTGAAAAGTTCTCAAATTCCATATTCCTTTTAAATGCACTAGCAAAATCCAGATATGCTTTGCATGCTTATTATTATTACTGCACGTGGTCTCTTTATTATAATATTGGAAAAGAATTCAAAACTCTAACAAATACTTCACAATTAACTATACATCTGCATTTGATTGTTTTTTTTTCAAAAAGATAAATAGTATTATTTATTACAAAGCAAATTACGAAAAATTCTAGTTTTTGAGGTTAGAAAATATTAATATGGTACAAAGTAAGCTAAAATAATGTATATAAAACTAAACAATCATATTATTAATTATAGTCATAAAAATAATCAATCCAATAATAATCTCAAATCAAATATTAAGTTAAACCATACTAAAACATTAAATTTAGGAACCATTCAACCTGATGTCTAGTCATAACCAATCAAATCTAGCTTCACAAGGTTTCACAATATATGGCCATCTTCTTTATAAGAGATAGAAGGATTAAAAAAATGCCTATTCATACACTTATCAAAAAGCATGTTGTGTTGGGAGAGTGGCACAGTGCCCTTGACTCCAACTTATGCTCAAAATATCACCCTTGCTAGAAAAAAAAGTTCTCTCCTCTAGTTGTACAATGTAGTATTTTGAAACTTTACATGAAGATTTACGAAAAATCACATCTTCCCAGTTTTGATTTTCAAATATTTATTGTATTAACATACAGTTTCTATTACAAATTTTTGGTTGAAAAAACTAATATTTGACTAATATTTATTGGTTTTCAAAACAATCAATAGGTATGCATAGTAATTTATTGGTTTTGTAAAAAATGTGTGCACTTACCCCCATAAACAGAGTCATATGTTATCTGTATTTAATTTTTTTTATAAATAGCTTGATTTCTGTATCTAAACTCATTTTTTGTTATAAACTAATTTTTTATAAGTCTTAAATAGATTGTGTTTCTTGTACCAAAATGAAATAAGAATTTTAAAAAAGTATACACATTTTACTTGTCACATACCAGGCAAACCTCCTTAATGATTGCCAAAATTGTTTTTACTTGTAATCAAAGACTGTTTTGAGGTTACGAAACTTTCTACCATGTATTTAACCAGCTTGTTTGCAATATTCCATCGATATTCATGGAATTAATTTAAAGATATACAATTTGTTCCCAGAGAATATTTGGTATGGTTTTATAATTTTATCACATTTCTGCTAACATTTGCAGATTTAAACTAATTAAAATGATTAAGACTTGAAACACAAATGTCAATTAAACTTGATTAATTAATCTATTTCAATCAGTTATTGTACTTTAATTTAATTAATTTCAATTGTTTTTTATCACTTTTAATCATTTTAATCAGTTTTAATCTCAAATTGTTTTAACAAGTGCTTTTTCAATTAACTAAGACAATATTAGTAATATAATTATCAGATAATTTTATGTAGTTGTATCAAAAGTTTGTGTATACTGATACTTTTAAGTTAAATCTACTATACCAATAAGATAATAAGAATAAGAGGGAGCCACTTATCCCTATGCATCATAACTCAATAACAATAAAGTTTAGATTTTTATTGTAACAAACACAATCTCATTTATTGATTGTGAATGACAACCACATCAGTCTGAAAAGAACTTCGAAAAATAGTGATTCTTACTTAAAGTATATACTACTATTATTATTTAATCTTAATAATAACAATGAATAAAATCTAATAGCAATCAATTAGTTTACTAGGACAGCAACTTACTTTGCAAAAATGTAGTTGAATTTGAACTAGGTATTTCCATCATCCCTGGTAAATATCTTAAAGTATTATCAACTCCAAGATTTTTTTCACTTTTGTTCATTTGATCTGACTGATGACTACCTATAAACTTATTACCTACGCTTTGAGAAAAACCAGCTTGGTGAATAGTGTTATAAGTGGTATCTATGTTATTGGTCAATAACATTTTTTTTTTTTCTTTATATAGTAAATTAGTATTACTGTTTATGGCTAGATTTGCAAGATTTTCATCTTTTGTCAATGTTATACCTGCAGCTGTAGCAAGATCCTTACCACCTCCTAAAATATTTACAACATTATGCAACAAAATATTTCACATTGAAAGAATTATACGATTTAAATGACTCACCAGGAACTTGAATCTTATCAGGATCCTCGTTGTCATCAAACTCACTACCGCTACTTTCATCGCTCATTGTGCTGTCTGGAAATTCTTCAAGAGCAGATTGCGATAAAAAGCAGTTTTTATTCAAGACATTAGTTTAAATAATTCATAAATAAATAAATTATTACCTAAAAAGTATATATATATATATATATATAAAATAACTTTGTAGACGGAAATGATATTTATTTTTATTTCTATTAATGAAAAATATACCAGCCAGCTAGATTTTTGGAATAAAGAGACAATTTAAATTGCTTGAATGTTGATTTGATCGGTTGTTGCACGTGTTTTTCAGGTTGTATTTATTTGTATATACTTTCTCTACATTAAGGGGTATCACACGTAAAAAGGAATAGCGAGGAATAGCAGCTGACAGCCAATCAGAAGTAAGCGTTAAACGAACTTGTTCCAAATTGAGGTGGTGGAGAGAGAACATGAAGGGATGAGTCCGTTTAAAAATTACATTTGATTGACTGTCAGACGCTGTTCCTCGGTGTTCCTTTTTACGTGTGATAGCCCTAAATAGTAGACATGCGTGATCTACAGCAATATGAGAGACCCAGATAACAGCACGTGCTGTCTCCACCGAGACTTGTTGTGCCGCACGGCGTGCTGTCCGTGTGCCGTCTCTGTGCTATCAAGCGGGGACATCTGGCGGGCGTTTTTTTGCAGAGCATGCTCTTGACGTGCCGCACGTCGTGCTGTCACTGTGCCGTCCAGTTGCTGTCTCGACCTAGGGCGTCTGTACGCGACGGCACAGAGACTGCACAGCGACAGCACGCGTGCCGCGTGCTCAGAATGTTGCATTATTAATAATTATGGACTTTAATTAGTAAAGAGCATACATTTATTACTTTTTTTATTCTCTCCAAACCGAATTACATTTAAACATTATTTTATTACATAATTCTAATTATTAGCGATGATTATTAGGTGCAATTGTGCATCAAATTGTAAGAAGAGTTGTGGCTCAGAGGCTAGAGCTTCGGACTTCTGATCCAAAGATCGTGAGTTCCAGCCCTACACCCGGCAGATTTTTTTTTCTTACATAAAATTTTTTTTATACTATATAACAAAATTTATTAATTATTTATGATGTAGATGCTTAGTTATGCGTTCTAACTAATTTTTATTTAGCGTTATTTTTATATGCGATAAAATCGCTCCCCGCCGGTAGCGTTTTCTGCTGGCACAGAGACGGCACAGAGACGGCACGTCGTGCTGTCTCGCCGTGCCGTCACGTGCCGTCTCTGTGCTGCGGCAGCTGGACGTCACGTGCTGTCGTGGATGCCGCCATCTCGTGCCGTCACGGGGACGTCTCTGTGCCGACACGTTGTTATCTGGGGATGGATGTTTACCTCTAGGTTATATTCAGGGTTAGTCGCCGGAAGTGCAGGAAATTGATACTCCGTCCGTGCGCAGGACCTGATGTTCATAAGAAGTGACCTTATATTACACAACATACGAGTTCAAAACAACTTTTTTTAGTCAAATTCACTATGTATATTAAATATACTATATTCTACATGATCACCATGTATATGCATCTTTTTAGACATACTTTTGTAGAACAATAATGGTAGAAACTGATATTTCTTCACTATACCCATACTAAATTCTTGAAAAACTAAACTTTTCACACTTGCTTCTATGAAATACTTGTACAATGACTATAAGTCTAACTTCAGACCGCACCGACTTAAATAGCAGAAAGCTATAGTGTATCTCTACATTAAATAGTAGATATGCGTGATCTACATCAATATGAGTGATGGATGTTTACCTCTAGGTTATATTCAGGGTTGGTCGCCAAAAGTGCAGAAGATGAACCCAGTGGCTAACTTCAGACCGCACCGACTTAAATAGAAAAAAGCTATAGTGTATTGCGCGAGAGTTGGACTAGTGCATTAGGGTGGACAGAAAAAAAAATTTAATCTAGCCTTTTCCCTGAACGATTTTCTGTTTCTATAACTGTCACGTCCTGTTACAATGCCGCTACCCTAAGCGGGTCTTGGGCGTTTTCGTACAGATCGGACGGGTGGGTGCCTATCACCACTACACAGCGCGTCCTTAGGTTGCGGATAGAGGAACAGCCCCTGAGAAAGAGGTTAGCTGCGAATAAATTGAATAAGCAGCCGCGGACAGCCGATAGGAACAGGCGTGGGTGTGATGAGCCCACACTGTCGAACGCATTCATCTAGAAACACTACGCAAGCACCACAACAACAAAAATACTTCACATTATCTCTTATCTCTCAATCTATCCCTTTCATCACACATTACAAAAATGGGCAAAAATCCTGCTGCCGAGGAGGATGCGGGAGCGATGACAACTGCTCCGAAAGGGGATGTGTAGAATGATTCGTCATCTGGTCTTACGCGGTAACGATGCCAGCGAAGGCGCGCTGCCTTGCAGTGGGGCGTTAGGATGCGAGAATGAAACCGTAGTGTGTCTGACGACGAATTGACACTGTCCTCGTCAAAGTCGGAAAGCTCTCATACTTAGTTCTAGAGAGGTATGGGGGTTATCACCTCTAGAACGGTGGACTCACCTGCGATCGGAACAGGATCCGAAACGCACGGGTTTAACATAACATCATGGCTCAAAAAAATCAAATCCGAACCAAAAGGGACTTAAGGGTCGGAACTTGGAATGCTCGCAGTCTATACAGAGCAGGTGCGTTTAAAGAACTCGTAAAGGAAGCTGATAGGTACAATCTAGATTTGGTAGCAATACAGGAATCGCGGTGGCCAGATGTCGGAGTACTAGCATCGGGTAACTTCACGTACCTGTATGGGGCCGGGAGTGGGGGATCTCTAGGCACCGGATTTCTCGTAAGCAAAAGCATCATACATTCGGTTAAAAGTTTCAAATCCGTCAATGATAGGCTCTCGTACATCATTATCGAAGGTGAATGGTATAGATATGTATTTATTAATGTACACTGTCCTACGGAGGACAAAGAAGAAGAAGCTAAGGATCTCTATTACGAAACTTTAGAGCTGGTAATCGACCAGTTCGCGTCTTACGACACAAGAATAGTATTAGGCGATTTCAATGCTAAAATAGGTAGGGAGGAAATGTTTAGGCCTACTATAGGTAAGGAAAGACTGCACGAAGCCAGCAATGATAACGGTATTAGGGTCATAAATTTCGCGGCGGCAAAAGATCTTATAATTAAAACTACGTGTTTTAAGCACAAGAACATACACAAGGCAACGTGGACATCGCCGGACGGGGCCACACAGAACCAAATTGATCATTTCCTCATTGAAAAAAGACGTCATACTAATATTCTTGGCGTAAGGGCTTACAGGGGGGCAGATAGCGACTCGGACCACTTCCCAGTAGTAGCCAAATTAAGAGCTAGACTAGTAGCGAATCAAAATAGTAAGCGAGCAAACAAGGTAGAAAGCTTCGATATTGAGAAACTACGAGATAGAACAGAGCGAATTAGGTACCAGATAGAAATTAATAACTTGTTTCAGGCACTTGAAGAAGCAAACACATCGCCGGAGGGGAATGACGAACCGAATAGCTTATGGGGGGACATCGAAAAAACGGTAAAAGAGGCCGCGAACAAAGTACTGGGTAAAAAGAAAAAGCCAAAGAGCAAACCATGGTTTGACGAAGAGTGCGAACTCTGGTTTGAAAGGCGCAAAAAGGCTAAATTAGATAGCTTACAAAATAGAAGCGATAGGACCGTAGAAGAGTATTCTAACGTAAGGAAACAGACGAGCGCGATCTACAGAAATAAGAAGCGGGAGTATCAAAAGAATCTTATTAGGAGAATAGAAACTAACAGTAAGGAAAATAACCCCCGCGAAATGTACAGAGGGATTAACGCCATCAGAAAGGGTTTTAGGAGTAGAGCGCAATTGATGAAGGACGAAAACGGGGACCTCGTAACAAATGACAACAAATTACTGTCGCTGTGGAAAAATTATTCCGATAAATAATTAAACGTGCACGAAAATAGCGAAGAATTAGGGGACGCAATTCACACTGCTGAACCCCACGTGGAGGAACCGAGCTACCAGGAAGTAGAGGCCGCGATTAAAAAACTAAAAAACAACAAAGCCGCGGGAAATGACTCTATACCAGCTGAGTTACTCAAATATGGGGGCGTCGAGCTCACTTTCAAAATCTATAAACTAGTATGTGCCATCTGGAAAAATGAAATAATACCCGAAAATTGGAAGGAATCTATCATCATACCGATTTTTAAAAAGGGGGATAAGACAGACTGCAATAACTATAGGGGTATTTCACTTTTAGCAACGTGCTACAAAGTTCTGTCAAACGTAATACAAGCTAGACTCACTCCATTCGCGGAAGATATAGTAGGAGATTATCAGTGCGGATTTCGTCGCAACAGATCGACGAGCGATCAAATGTTTACCATAAGACAGTTGTTAGAGAAAAAGTGGGAATTTTGCGAAACCATACACCAACTATTTATAGATTTTAAAAAAGCGTACGACTCTATTAAGCGAAGCAAAATGTATCAAATTCTAGTACTTCTCGGTGTACCGAAAAAACTCGTGAAATTAATTCAAATATGTCTGAACGGAAGCACGGGAAAGGTCCGAGTAGGCGGTAATGTATCAGAACCCTTTATGGTACGCGATGGTTTAAAACAAGGGGATGGGCTCTCTACGGTGCTGTTCAACTTAACGTTAGAGTATGCCGTTAGAAAAATGCAGGTTAGCCAGCTGAGCGCAACGCTTAATGGAACAACGCAGATACTAGGCTACGCAGATGATTTGGATATACTGGGGGATTGTAGGGAAACGGTAGCAAGAAACGCGGAAATCCTCATAAAAGCGGTGGAGTATACAGGGTTAGAAGTGAGTGAATCAAAAACAAAGTACATGATTGTGGATAAGCTAGGCATCTGCAGAGGGGAGGAAGATCTCAGAGTTGGAAATTTTACTTTTGAAAAGGTTAGCGAATTCAGGTATCTGGGTACGACCATAAATGATAGAAACGAGATTAATGTCGAAATAAATAAGAGACTCCATTCGGGTAATGCTTGCTTCTACGCCGTGAGTAATTTACTTAAGTCGAGGCTGTTGTCTAAAAACGTTAAAATAAGAATATACAGGACAATAATACTGCCGGTGGTTCTGTAGTGGTGCGAAACGTGGGCTCTCACTAAGCAGGCGGACAACCGTTTTAGGGTATTTGAAAATAAAGTCTTGCGAAAAATATACGAGCCGAAGAAAGATGAGGAAACCGGGGAATGGAGGAGACTACACAATGATGAGTTACACAATCTGTACGCGTCACCAAATATTAACAGAATAATAAAATCGCGCAGATTGGGATGGGCAGGGCACGTAGCGAGAATGGGAGACGACCATACGGTAGCGCGTGTCATGAAGGGCAGGCTGATGGTAACGCGACCTCTAGGTAGACCTAGACGTAGATGGGAGGACAACGTAAAAGCGGATCTAGTAGAAATAGGACGGGTGGGTGTCGATCGGAGAGGTGAATCTTGGGTGGGGTTGACACAAGATAGGGCAGCGTGGAAGGCTTGCGTAGATGAGGCGATGAACTTTCGAGTTCCAAATGCCATGTAAAAAAAAAAAAAAAAAAAAAATAACTGTCACGTCAGCCTACACTGAAAAAAAAACACAGCCGTTTCTGCTATAGAACACGGCAGTTTTAGCAAGTGTCGCCACCGTAGCGACTTTTCAGTAATAACAGCGAGTAGCCACTGGTAGTTTTGGCAGCTCTTGGCGAGCTGTCTCTATCTCGAGGATATGTAGGTTACGTATCACCTTTTAAAACACCAAGAATCTTGAGAAATTAATTTTTTTCGTGAGTATTATGATGAAATTATAAGTAATGCCCATTATGGTACTGATAAGTAACAAAATTAAAAATGTTCATGTCACTTATTTGCTACTAGTCACACTATATGCAATAATGGGATGGTAATAAGTTAATGGTTGTTATTCAAGGTATGTTACTCTTTTATAATGATCATTACTTATAATTTTGATTAAATTAATCATATTGCGCATTAAAAAAATTAATTTCTTAAGACTGGATGTTTTAAATGGTGATTTATAGCCTACACTAGCAAAGTCCAGCGCGCTACGCACGCTCAGTTTTGTTGCCCAGTTTGTTACTTGACCTCTAAAACTTTACTTAAAATTTTACAATCCTTTCTTAAAAAAGTGATACGGGAAAAGTAAAGCCGCTGAAAAGGCTAAATTCAAATTTCTGATTCAGAATGATTGATGAAAATAATGATTTTATTGTTACCCTAGTGGAAAAAAATGTAATAAATTGTAATAAATTGCAATAAAACGTCAAAAATGTAAGAAAATGTAAGAAAAAGTAAAAGGATGTAAGCAGAAGTAAGAAAATAAAAAGTCGCCATTTTTTTATATAATATTACGCTTACAGACAATTTTTTACATTTTGTTTATTTTTTTACGTATTCTTACATTTGTCGTTTCAAAGAAGAGACCCCCAATGAAATCCTGGATCAATGAATTTGTAATAAATTGTAATAAAACGTAACAAAATATAATAAAATCTAGTAAACTGTAATAAAACGTAAAAAAGGTCCGAAATTTAACAAATACGTACAAAATGGTACGATTTGTTACATTTTCTTATATTTTATTACACTTTATTACATTTTTTATCTCCACTAGGGTATAATTGAAATTATACTTTAAATTTTGGCGCCATTTAACACAGATATTGCTTCATAACCAATAAACCATGGCAACCATTCAGAATCACGTATTAAATGCTTCACAACAAATGCTTCAAAATATAGGTCATCACTTTTTTTAGAGGGGATATCCTCGAGATAGAGACAGCTTGCCGAGACCTGCCAAAACTACCAGCAGCCACTCGCTATTTTTACTGAAAAGTCGCTATTGTGGCGACACTCGCTAAAACTTCCGTGTTCTACAGCAGAAACGGCTGTGTTTTTTTTTCAGTGTACGTACAATCACACCATGGTAACAAAGGCCCATTACCTTGTGACGAGACACGAGTCTCGCACATATAGGGCGACCGCGGCGAGCACGGCATGCGCAGCGAGCGCGCACGCAATAACCGCAAGGCGAGTCCGCACGAGCGCGGAGCGCAACAGCCGACCAACAGCTTAGCAACGACGCGCCAGGTGGCGCGAGCGGCGTACGCGCTCATACGTATCCGCACCGCGCGCCTTTATAAGGCGGATCGCGTGGCACGATGGGCAGTTCTACTCGAGCTCCACTCCGGGTAGCATCGTGCGCACACGTTACTACAGGGAACAGCGAGAGATAGATCTGCGCCGACGAAGTCGTCTGGTGAGCACGCGTGACGATTTGGTAGACGAACCGAAACCCGTATCTCCGAACCCTGAAACTCCGAATTGCCGTCGTGAGCACACGTGACGATACCCGGTGCCACCGTAAAAATCCTAACCAACAAAGCCAGCCTTACGCCGACATCTCACGACTCGCTTTATCTCTGTGCGCACACAGGATAAAGAGAGGAACGAGACGAGCGACGAAGATTTGTGAAGCCGTGCGCACACGACTTCATAAATCCGAGGGATAACCTCAAAATCCCATTACACTATCCTGGCCGCTACTGTGCGCACACAGGGCGGTCGAGATTGTTGTTACGCAAGTCACCCGGATCGGTGAAGCCGTGCGCACACGACTCCACCGTACCGAATGAAATCCTAATCTTCAAATCCATCACCGATCCGCCATATCGTCACCGTACCGAAACACCGTAGCCGTAACCACCGACTCATTGTTATAGCGAAGTCGCGTAGATATTTTCGTAAATTGTTAACAGCGCTAGTTTAAACAATTCCATTTGTAAAGGCGAAATATTCTTAACCAAGCGCATAATTAATTTCTGTTTCAGACGGGATTTAACAACTGTTTCCCAATTACTATTATCTACTTAAGGAAATATATTTTGTTAACATTAAAAACATAAGAACAGACTCTTTTATTGCCCCTTTCCCCAATCCAGATCCTGGAACCGACCGACTGTCCAACATCCTGGGGAAAGTTGAACCGTTACAACCTAGAAATCTATTACCTAGAACGGCCGGTCAAAGCGCGCACCAGAGTCACGTCAGCCTACATACAACTACACCATCCCTGCGCAAAAAAGTCAATTAAAACCAAATCATTCGTATTAAAATTTAATTTAATTCAATAAATTAAATGGACAAGTTAATTAATTCTATTGCTATTCAATAGGCTTTAATGTATTATAAAATTTCTGAAACTTGAAATAGTTATAAACAGTTAAACTAACTTTAAAATAGAAATTTTAATGAGATAAAATCTTGTAGAATCCAATGTATTTTTATTTTAATAAAAATTAATGTGACGAATCCCGGTAAATCTTTTTTGTCTAATTTTTTAGCAAATAAGACTTTATAGGTAAAAACAGTGAAAGGTATTGGTTAGTTATAATGTATTGAGATGAAAAGTACATTTAAAAATGAATATTTAGAAGGGGTATGTGGAAAATTACAATATTTACTTGGGGAAATATTTCTATCAATAACAAGTAGGTGTTTTCATCATAACAATTAGTTGTGATTAATGGTATGATAAATAGATTTTTTGTAACACAAGCACGATTTTCGTGTTTTTCGTACCTATTAAGCGGGCGTAAAGTAACTTTTTTCAGACCGGCGGGCAAAAAAAAACGTTTAGCGAGCGTTTTTCATTTAGCTTCCTTCGTAAGGAAGCCTTGTAACAGTAATTTTTGAAGTTTGTGAAAAAATATATAGGAAGTGTGTTTTGATGTAGTTTTAGTCAAAAAATAGTGTTTTTAGAAAATTTTCCGTACGGATGTACGTTTTTTTTATGTGGCGTAGGCAGAGCAAGCTCTGCACAAGTAGCCTTCCGACACCGGGCCCCCACAGGTACTATCGTTAAACAATACTTTCGTGGAGCCCGTTAACTAGCCTTTTTTGGGTTTTTCTTTGAAGTTTGACATTTCCATACATCCCCTATCCACTAAGGTGATTAGGGGTTCAGGATCAAACTCGTCTTCTTTATTCTGCATCGTCCTGCCGTCTTCTTCATTCTGCATCGTCCAGCCGTCTGCTTCCTGCAGCATCGCCCAGTCGTCTACTTCGAGCAGCATTAACCGGCCATTCTCTGGACAGACTTAACCCCGACATCTACGTTCCTCTGCATCGGGTGAGGGAGTCTTGGCTCAACTCAGTTACTTACGTTTCTCAGCATCGTTCTGAGGAGTACTTGAGGTACTCAACCCTAGCTTCTATGTTCCTCTGGATCGGGCGAGGACGTGAGAGCTCAACTCTGTGACCTACGTTCCTCTGCATCAGTCCGAGGAGCGTTTCGTATCTACTACCTAGTGGCCTTCGTCTAGCAACAGTTTTACTCAGCTGTTTCGCCTTGTCCTGCCCTTCTATTCTCTTCGTCATTTCTAACCTTTTTAAGAATGGTCCTTACGTAGTCGTTTACTGCGCAATAGTTATCCTTCGACGCTAGCATAGCTGTCATCCTTGACTCAGGGATCACCCTAGTCTGAAGGTAACGCTCGAGTTCTTCTCGTTCTATTTCGTATCGCGAACAGTTACAGAAGACATGCTTTTCATCTTCGTTTGCTTCTAAACATACTGGGCAATTTGGATTATACTCTATCTTGAAGCGGTGTAGGTAGGCTCGAAAGCACCCATGTCTGCTCAAAAACTGCGTAAGGTAGTAATTCACTTCCCCGTGTCGTCTATTGGTCCAGCCAAAAATACGTGGTATGAGACGGTGCGTCCATCGCCCCTTTCCACGGGAGTCTTATCATCTTTGCCACTCAGCTAGGGTTTGCTACTTTGCGGATTTCCAAACTTCCTTTTGAGTTTTGTCACTACGCCGACTTTCTTTGTATATATTCTTTCATTCTGTTGCTAGAAGGTCAATAGGCGGCATACTTGAAATAACGCACACTGCATCTTCTGATACTGTTCGGTAGGCAAAAGCGACCCGCAATGCACTTCTTCTATAAACTGTTGACAACTTTCGTGCATAGGATTTCATCAACATAGCGTCCGCCCATATTAGGACACCGTATAACATAATTGATGTAGTTACACTGGCTAGGAGTAATCTTTGACCCTACGTTGGTCAACCTACATATGGCATTAGTCGCGATAGTGCTGCACCGACTTTTGCTACCTTATTGCTTACCCTCTTGAGATTCTGCTTAAACGTTAGTCTGGTATCTATGGTGATTCCCAGGTAATTAATGGTCGGCTGAGTGTCTATTTCGTGTCCATCCACTGTTAGTGTTATTGTCTCCATTTTCTTCATGCTAGATATAAGAATAGCCTTTGTTTTATGGCTAGCAAGCTCAAGTCCAGTCTGCTCTAGCCAGTCGTGGATTATACCTACTGCCTCGTAAGCGATTTCCATCACCTCTTCCTTTAGCTTTGTTACAGCTACTACTACTACAATGTCATCTGCAAACCGTACAACAGTTGCCCCTTCGGCTAGCTCTAGCCTAAGTATTCCATCGTATATGACGTTCCATAATAATGGGCAAAGCACTGACTCTTGTAGGACCCCTCCGGTTACTTGATAGGTTTTCGTGCCGCTTTCTGTGTCATACAAAAGGGTTCCGTCTTTCAGGTAGTCAGACATCATCCTTCTTATATATGCGGGTACCTCTTTTTCCGTAGTGCCTCGTGTATCTTGCCTCAGCTGGCTGAGTTAAACGCATTTTTAACATCCAGTGTAATAATTGCACAGTAGTTCTTGGATCCTCCTTTTCATCTTTTTCCTTCTATTGCAGTTTTAGCGGTGTCGACTACTAAGCCGTATTGATATTCCGCAAGTCCACTTAGTTTTCTAATAACTTAGACCATTCTAACGTCGATTATGCGCTCTAAAATCTTGCTCCGGGTGTCCAGCATGCAGAGTGGTCTGTATAAGGCAGCTTCTCCAGGTGGCTTATCTCCTTCTGGTAGTAGCACCAGGCGTTGCTTCTTCCAGTTTTTAGGAAACGTCTCTTCTTTGAGACATGAATTGTACAGGGCCATAAAGACATTGGGGCGTGCCTGTACAGCTTGTTTCAATGCAATATTGGATATGCCATCCAGGGCCTGGAGCCTTGTTGTTCCCAATTCTTTGGAATGATTTTGTCATTTGCCTTCGCTTCAGGGATAGCTGTTAGTCCAGAAGGTTCACATTTTTAACGAATTTATTTTAATTGAAAATCTGTTCTGGATGTATCGCGTAATTTGTCATGCGATTTATCGTGTGATTAATCACGCGAGTGATCGCATGATTAGTCGCACGATTAACCGCGGGACGAGTCGCGCGATTCATCTAAAACAATTTTTCAAATAAAATAAATTTGTTAAAAATGTAAAATTAGTTACGGGGTGGCCAGTATGAGTGGCCACCCATCCATCCGGATGGTAACACCCAAATTGGCCACCCCGCTTACTAATTTGGCATTTCAAACAATTTTATTGCATTAAAAAATTTATTATCGCGCGATTAGTCACGAGATTAATCGCGTGACTAATCGCGTCGAAACAAGTTCGATAAATTAACGCGATTAATTGCGCGATTATCTTCGCATTTAATCATGTGAATAATCGCGCAACTAATCGTGTGAAAATATTCAATTGAATTCAATGGGATATTGGCGTATTTATAGAATCTTATAGGTCGAGTAACTTCTTACATGAAAATCGCGGATTTTATTAATTAATAGGATCGAATAAGGACAAATTCTTCATTGTTGAGTCTTATTTAATAAAATTCTATGAAAATTATACAAATAAATTTTCTATCTGTAATATTTAATGAGATTAAATGAAATTGGAATTTTTATGGGATTTCGCAGGTTTGGCAAGTGTTCGCGACTGTTAGCCTTTATTAAGTAATGGGATCCAATGAGGTCAAAATCTACATTAGTCAGCCTTATGAAATTGAATACAAAATTGAACAACTAACCAAATACATTCACTCTCTGAAAATATCCAGTTTGATTCAATGGTTTTGGCGTATTTATAGAATCTTATAGGTTGGGGAGACTTTTTACATGAAAATTGCGGATCTTCTCAATTAATAGAATCCAATAAGGCCAAATTCTACAGTGTTGAGTCTTATTTAAGGAAATTTCATTCTATGAACAAAATTATACAAATAAATTAACTACCTGAAGTATTTAATAAGATTTAATGGAATTGGTGTTTTTTGGAGATTTTGTTGGTTGATATTTATTAATTGAACAAATTACCCCTATTAAAAAATCTATCGTGAACGCCAAAATCTCATCTAACCATTTTTTTGTTCTTCACGCGTTTTAAACCATTCTTAGTCAATTGATGGCTTTTTTGAAAAATTCAAACTAAGAAAATTTTTGAATAAAAAAACCTCATGTGTTTAAAATACTCGTCTGCGGCTCGTAATTGTCCTCGCCTTTGGCTCGGGAAAATCGCCTTGACTCGTACTGCAAACTCCACACTCGGCCTAAAAAAGCCCACTTTACGCCCTTGGTACACAATATACTATTTCACACTTGCTTCCATTAAATACTTGTACCATCAGGATGATAACACGAAAACTCTGGCTGTGAGCTCCAAGATTTTTGTTTTTCAAAGTGTTAAAAAATAAAAATTTTCGAGCTCATAGCCAGAGTTTTCGTGTTAGCATCATGATGGTAACGCCAATACTGGCCCTCATTATGTAAAATTTATAAATTTTACTTATTTTAAACAACTTATAATAAATATATTAAAGATTACAAATTTTGAATGATTATCACCTGATTATCATTAACATTTTATCTCATATAAACGCATATTTACAACTATCAGCTTTAATAAAAATATTGAGCTAAAATCACCCGATAATCAGCTGATGTTTTGGCATAATTATCAGCTGATTATCAGTTGATTGTCATCTGATTTTTTTCAGTAGGGACATACGTTCAGAATACCGAGTTTCACTGAATTTAGATGTTGTATTATTTTGTTCGCAATTTCTACGTTTTACAGTTGTTTCTAAGAATGTTTCGTCTAATTTTTTAGTTGTATTTATAATTAATCCTGGCAACTTACAATTATTATCAACCTGTGCACTTGAGATCGTTCTAAACACCCGTTCGTGGCAGATGCTAATCGTATTAGTCTACACGCGTTCACGTGGCAATATATTTATGTTGTTCAACTGCTCTTGCTAACGCAGGAGATTCCACTCGACGGTACTTAGCTTGTACTTATCTCTGTGGCACGGATCTGAGTTCAAAGGGTTCTCTGGTGTGTGCTATGCTAAGGGACGGATTTAGCACGCTCCGAAGGTGTTGGACGGATTACTCCAAACACTAATACTAGCAAACGCCGCCGCTTCACCTTAGAATCAGTCGCTACCGCAAGGGATATGTCACTACGCAAAAAGGCACTGCGTGGATCGGCTCCGGGGTTTTTAAAGCCTCGTTGCCGATGCAAGCAGTAATGAAATTTAAATAAAGAAGATCGCGGTAGTCCAATTAGCATTCACCACACTAAGGATTGACGCGTACGCTTTGCAGTCGTGGTTCGCGCGCAAGGAGTGCTGACACAGAGGTCAGAGCACTCGCTCCGAGTTTTGGCGCTCAGCATGTTTTGCAATCTAGTTGCTTTATCTATATCGGTTGTGAATACATTGTCTGTGCGAGTGCATGGTTGCAGTCACGCATACGTCATTTGTAGTCGTACATGAATACATACATATATATTCTCATGTACTCGTACATACATACTCATTCATAACATATGCACACATATATACATATATATTTATGTAATTTGAACATGGCACATTACACCTCCCTCCCTCGCCCCCATATTACCGCCCTCGGCAATGTAGCCGGCGCAAAAAAATGTGCTATGTACATTATCTTAAAATATTTCGCTCATTACAATCCGTTGACTAAAGACTTAACTTGAATAAAATTAAGACTATAATTATTATAATATAATAGGATGTTGCATATAAAAATCTAAATTTAATATTTTGCTGTTGATATTTTTGAACTTGTATTATCAGTGAATGGATGGCGTTCAGATTCGGCTAGATCCCTTCGCAGTTGTAGTTGACTCTTGATGGCCTTTACGTTCTTCGTTGTAGCTTGCATATTCTGCACTCTTAGGGAATCCTCTGTACGCACTCGCCATTTGCCCAATTAATATGGCAGACTACGCATAGTAGCCAACTCATTTTATGGTGCTCTATTCCCTTATGCCAACAGTACTCCCTGCAATTAGTTCAGCTTGTAAATAGCGGTAGCTGAGGTATTAATGGATGTGGGGGCTTTGTTATTTCCAATCTTTTCAAAGATACTTTTACTCTTCCAATCTTTTGGGACTCTTCTTTCTGTTTCTTGCGTTGTTCTCTTTTTCTGATTCTGTCCTTTTCTCTTATTTTCGCTTTTTCTTCTTCTGTTTCTATATTTTTATCTGATTTCTTCTTTTTGATATTTTTCTTCTCGTTTGTCGTTTTTATTACTAAATTTTTCCCAAAAATTTTCTTGATCGGTTGTTTGAACTCTATGTCACTACTCGCTGGTCTTTTCCAAAGCCAGGTTATCCAGCATATAAAAACATTCGCTGATACAAGGAACATGGTGCTGCTTATTTACCAGGACAAACTGATCCTCAACTTTGGATCTCTTTTCCGTAGGCTCTCCTTCTAGACACGTAAGCTGTAAAATGCACTCTTTTGACCTTTTACTTTTTTCATGCAACTCTGTAATAACGATGTACTTTACTGTTTGCCAGTAATTCTCTTGTGCGGTTGTAACTGCAAGTTGTGCTTTTTCAAGTTGTTCAATGGCTTTATCGAGCTTTTTTGCCATTTCTACTACTTCTATTTCAAAACTTTTAGTTGTCATAATTATACAATGTGTACGATTGTATATGATACGACGTATATGATTGTTCACGCCACATGCTCGATCGCGCTCATAGCAGAAAGTATCATACGCGAATTCGCTCTCTCGCCCATCTTAGTGTGCGAAGACGCTCACGTGATCACCTTTGCTCGGACCTCGCGAGAGTTTTCCGGTCAGAACTGATAAGGCTACGGTAGCCGACGGTATGAATTGTCTCCGAGCTAGAGTAATCGTCTCTAAGCTAATTTATTTCGAATCAACACATTTTTTCAGAAACGGCAATCTACGAATATTCAGAATTCAAGAATTGTTAATAGTTTTAGTATCAATATTAGTGACAATACACAATCCGTTTGAAGGATTATTCAGTTTTTCTTTTCCCGACAAATTCTGACGCACTTTCCTCACGCTGCCTACTATATACACTGCAGCTGTTCTATGAAGCGAACACAGTCGCACCTACATCGATATACTCGGTATACGATGTAAACGTAGACTGAGTATATCGACGGTTGATAATGAGAAGCAGCTAGTCCAGACAAAGTCTCAGAATGCAGCTAGACAGAATTGCAGGGAGCTACAGCTACATCCACTTGGTCATCATCCCTTATTTTGAGGGTGAAAATTATAAAACGAGGCTTTCAAATAATTTTAAAAAATGGTGAAGAAATATTCGCAGGTGGTTTTCGAGTCCTTTCGATCTCTACAACCGTGATGCGATTATCCCTCACTTCAAGGGTCGAAATATGGTTGCGGGGATGAAAAAGTTTTAAAAAATAGCTAGATGAAAATTATTTCAATACTATTGTTGAAAAAGGACTCAGTAGCGCCGTAGATACACATAAAAAATATCGAGTTCCCCTGTCAGACAAGCTATGGTGGACATATTATTGCGAAGGGAAGCGAGCAAAGGCCACCAATTAAATCTAAAACTAAAATACTTAACCTACCTACCCTACGTTCTGCGAGACTCTATACGTCGGCACATCGAAGGGAGGCGAGCCAGGGCGAGGATAAAATCTAAAAATAAAATACTTAAGCCCACCTACCCCACGCACTGTGAGTATTAATACGTTGGCACATCGAAGGGAGGCGAGCCAGGGCGAGGAATAATTCTAAAACTAAAATGCTTAAACCCAACTACCGAACGCTCTTCGAGCTCAACGAATTATTTTATGGCACTGCGTGGCATAGGTCCGCACCTATGTCACGCCTATCAGTGGCGCAAGTAGTCTCTTATTTCACCATGCTTATATACGCCGTGCAGTAACGTACGATTTATGCCACTAGTATTGTAATGTACTATGAACACCTCGGCACATCGACTGGAGGTGAGCAAAGCTAGGATAAAATGTAAAACAAAAGTGCTTTAACTTAACTATTTCACGCTATTCGAGCTTCATAGATTATCGAAGGGGAAGTGTAGCCAAGGTGTAGTTTTAATAATTTATTGAGCTCGGAGAGCGTGGGGTAGTTAGATTTAAGCACTTCAGTTTTAGATTTATTTCACGCTTCCCGTCACCTTCCTCCGATGTGCTAAAGAGTTTTTTTAAATAAATTGTTAATCTCGGGTAGAGTAGGGAAGTTAGTTTTGTGCATTTTGGTTTTAGATTTTATCCTCGCTTTGCACCCCTCCCTACAATGTCCGTTCAATGACGTATTGATACTCGCAGTGCGTCGGGTGGGTGGGTTTAATATTTTAGTCTCATATAAACATTCCTCGCCCTATCTCGCTTTGGATACGGATACGTGGCTTGGCTAAATCGTGCAGCGGCGAATTGCTGAGGTCGTCATTCTACCGGTCGATGCCTCTTCTCCTTGACTTCATTTTTGTGTGCGTTGCAATTTTTTAATTTAAGTTTGGTCTTTTCTATACTTGATATATAATTCAGACGATGGCAGCACTTACTGGATTATTGACTTTGATGATTGATTTTTAACATGTACTTCTGTTATTCATATCAATCGATGTAATTGATATTGCTACGCAATATATACCAAGTGATCATGCTTAACGAACAATTTGTCAACAATTTACTCAAACTCGTGAACTATTGAAAATTTTTGAATTCTGAAACTTTACCGTATTTAAGGGTATCGGATTACACTGAAAAACGAAAGTTGCAACATTTGTTTACATGCCTATTTCAAAGAAACTTACGATACGGAAATTTTTATTTTGGTTTTTAATTTGTTATGTTCTACCTATATATGATGTTGAAAGTTCTAAATTGTTTAAATGTTATTAACTTCTTTAATAATGATCTAAGTAACATAACAAAATTTTGCTTCCTCCTAGAGGAAGCTTTGTAATAGTAATATTTTGAATTTCTTCAAAACTTCTAAAAAATACTTTTTGGTGTGTTAGAAGTTCAAATCAAGTGTTTTTAGAAAATGTACGTATGGATGTGTGTATACCGTAATATTTTTGGAACTACTTCGTCAATATCAATGAAATTTGACATGCATATATATTTTTGAATTCTGAATTCGGGAAAAACAGTTATTTTTTATTTTCTCAACTATATTTTTTATGGCCATTTTTTGATTTTAGAAAAACACTATTTTGCGTTTGTTCCAATCATCCCATTGTTACAAACAATTCAGCTAAAATGCATTTGAAGGAGAATAAAATTACCTACTTTTCCTCGTTTGGTGCTCGGGATCGACCACTTTGTTCGGCAGATGAAAAAGGTTATTTTTTTTTAAATTCATATCTCTGAAACTAAACATTATAACCTCACAAAAAATTATTTTGATGGTTCACGGGTCAAACTATATCCCATTAAAATTTCAAGTGATTTGACCACTTATTTTTTCAATAATAAAACGAAAACTAAAAAATTAGTTTTTTGTGCCTGGATTACGGACGTAAAAAGGCCTTATTGCACTTAAGATTTTGGAAAAAAGTAGATATTTTATGTATTTTGGCTAAGTTGATTGTGCAGCTTTAAAACCCCTATGGTTCTTAAGATATCAAGGTTTCAATTTTTTTTGAGAATTTTTTGATTCCTTATATCTCTAAAACAATGTAGTTAAATGCTTAAAAATTTTATTTGGTGATTTACTTTAAAAAGCCTTCTGTTGCTAAAATTTCAAATGATTTTGTCAAGCAGTTCTAAAGTAAAGAGCTAAAATGTAAAAACCAATTTTTCTCAAAACATTTGCTTCCTCTTATAGGGGTGTCGTTGCACGTCATTAAAGTCCCACCCTATGTATTCATGTTATACTGATATATTCTGTGGAAAAAAATTGACGGCAGCATTTCTATTCTATAATAAAAAAACAGATGGGTCCGCAAACTTTTGGACAATGAACCATCCAAAACTTATATATTAAATTATGTATCAAAAACCGTCTTATACATTAGCAGGCAGATTATAATGTATATTAAAACAATATTTTAATGGAAATGGAAAAGGAATAGAAGTTTAGAAGCGTATAGAAGATCAAATCATCAGAATAAAGCGTAATATTATATAAGAAAATGGCGACTTTTTATTTTCTTACTTCTGCTTACATCCTTTTACTTTTTCTTACAATTTCTTATACATTGTCACATTCTATTAGAATTAATAATTAAAAAAAATATATTGACTATATTAGGCGGTAAAATAACATATGTAATAGAATGTAATAAAATGTAATGAAATGTAAAAAAAAAGTTAATAAATCTGAAAATGTAAGAAAGTGTACAAAAACGTATGAGAAAAAAGGTCCGAAATTCAACAAAAAGGTACAGTTTCTTTCATTTTCTTACGTTTTTTTACGTTTTATTACAATCTATTACAATTTATTACTTTTTTTCCAATAGGGAACTAATTAAGCAGAATTAATAGCACAGTCATTTCACCAGATCGGTTTGTCTATGAAATTGGCCATGCGAGTCTATCTTTCTCATTGCGGCCAACATCTAATTTTTAAAATATATTATACTGTAACAATACAAAAATTTATTATGCCCTTTAGATATTTAGAATTTAAAAACATTCACAGTCTAAAAAGTTTCCTTGAAAATGCATTTCTTTATCACAACTTATTTGGACACTTTGCAATTAAGCTAGATGATTCAAGTCGAGATCAAGATGAACATTTATATGATTTTTATTTTATATTACGGAATATTTTACGAAAAGCTGAGAACCAGTTAGAGAAATCACAGCCACAACTCTCAAGCCTATTTAGAGACCAGTTAGATATTCTTGCTAGAATGGTTTTTGTCCGGGAACTCCCAACCTACTTGTATCAAAACGTATATAAATCATCTCCAGAAACTTTAGACGACGTAGCTAAATTAGCTAATTATTTTTATTATACGAATAGTACTGGTATTAGGCCATTATATGGTGAATATAACAACCCGCCAACGGAAATTCAAGAAGAAATGAAAAATTATTATACAGCCTCACGGTTCGAAAATGTGTATACAGTACCAAAACAGTATGATTATCAGGAGAGTATTCCTTCAAAAGAAAAAAGACGAATGAAAAGACTTCAAGAAACTCAAGAGAATGACCAATCTACCGAAAGCAAGACCACAGATAACCTGATGGCCTATCGAGAAACAACGCAGAGAAGCAACAAGCATGGGTTCGACAATACATCTAGTGAACTCTGCTTGATCACCATACGCTGACTAATAGATATTTGCGGACATCAATGGCCAGACAGCATAACCAGGAGACAGAAACAGATCATGGACATGAGAAATTGTGGCGGACGCTTTATTTATTCTTTCGCGGACAAGGACAGAAATCACCGCTCGCGGACACTTAATCATCCTATACAAACACTAGTTTTTGCAGACACTTTTAATTCGTGGACTCACTCACTTTTGTATAAGTAACCTGTTGTAGTGTAGCTGTATCTGTTAGCGAGTACGAGTACTATATCTCTGTAAGCATCGATTGAATGCGTAAAAAACACTTAAACTCTGTGTGTAAGATATAGTATAGTAAAACTCCCTGAAAGTCTGCATCCTGCAATAGGCGAAGGGCCCGTCAATAGCAGACCGGCGTTAGTGGAGAACCATAAAGCAACTTAGATTAATCATACAGTAATCAGCCACGAGTAATCGTGTAGAATTAAGACTAATCAGCATCGGCCATGCCACGAAGGAGTTTCAACATCCAGGTCACGACAGAGAAAGAATATATATATATATATATATATATATATATATATATATATATATATATATATATATATATATATATACTAGTGGGGCTCCGCCCCCCTGCTCGCTTCGCTCGCCAACCCCCTATTGTAGTTTCTGTGTGATTTTATCTTCAAAATTTTATTTTCATGAACTGATAATTATGTTCTGGATGGTTGAAAATGATCGATCTTATTGTATAAGAAAACCTGTTACTGGAAGTAAAAGTATTGTTTAACATTGAACTTCTACTATTAATGGCATTTAAAATAGTTTTAGCTAGTTTTTGAAGTTTTCTGACGCTTGAAATTCATCATTTGAATTTATATATATATTTTTTTTTAAATTAATTTTAATTTTTTTTAATGTTCTTAATGTTTAAATCTTTGTGCCGCAAAAGGCATCTATAAAATGATAGACTTTTCGAGTTGCGCGCCATTGGGAGACGTGAGGTGATCCTGAAAATTAAATTATTTGGAAAACTGTCTCTTTATTCTGTCTCTCTAGTTCTGTCTGACTACTCATATTACCTGAAAATTCATCGAGGTCTTTGATCTCGCTTATCTTGTCCATTTTGTTGTTTATTCAATCAGTGAATCATCTATAATGATTATACTTTCTGATGGTTCTTTGAGTTCTTTGAACTCAATTATTCCCTAACTTATTTACACGTTATTAATAATTAACTTTAATCTTATAACTTAAATAAAATTAGAGATCTTCAATATCTGGTTCTCTTGGAACTGATACTTCTTACCTTAACCTAAACCTTAATTCTATTTAATATTATCCAATTTAAATCTATTTAATCATAATATGTTATAAATTTGTATTTAATTGGACTGTTAATGCGGCCTTATTTTACTACGCAATAGCGTTGTGAAAGTATGACGGTCTCAAGCCCGATAACGCAGAGAGCAGTCATGTTATTTGGTGGGGGGGCGATGGGGGGCGGTGGGGGGTGGTGGGGGGGCCAGGCGGGGGGGGGGATGGGGGGCGGTGGGGGGTGGTGGGGGGGTTTTTGAGATTTTCGAAAATAACAGAAAAATGAAAGAATTTTACGTGTTTTGGTGGGGGGGCCAAGGTGGGGGGGTGGTGGGGGGTAGTGGGGGGTGGTGGGGGGGAGTCTTGCCAAAATGACTATATAATATAGGAAGATATATATATATTCTTTCTCTGTCGTGACCTGGATGTTGAAACTCCTTCGTGGCATGGCCGATGCTGATTAGTCTTAATTCTACACGATTACTCGTGGCTGATTACTGTATGATATATATATATATATATATATATATATATATATATATATATATATATATATTGTAAGTTAAGTTAATTTATACAAGAAATCCAGCGTATTCACAAATAAGCCATCTAATCACTATAACAAACAAAACTATCAAAAACATCTTGTAAGAAACTGAACGTTTGCTGAGTTCTGAGTCGTTACCAATAAAACAACACGATAAGATTTTATTCAGTTTCCATAATTATTATTTATAATTAAGAACATCCTTAAAACAACCTACAACAATTGAGAAGATAATAAAAGAAGAAAGTGAACTTGCTATCTTCACCATAAGCTACCACAAGCTAAGAGCAATCAACATAGTCGCGGACATCTTATTGTTCGCGATTCTACAGCGTGACAATACACCGTCAAAATTCTCTTTTTGCGGAAAGGAGTCCGTGATTCCCAATTCGTAACTGCGGACACATCGATAGGGTCCGCAAGAAACAAACCTGTCCGTCTAGTAACAATAAAAGCTCTCGAGCTTATGCTAGTTTCCGAATAAATAAATAATTATTTGTAGATTTCGCGCAGTCCGTCCTTGTATCAAGCACTGTCTTTACACGCGTTTAAAAAAAAGAAACGTTTTAACATTGAAAATTGAAGAAAACAATTTCTTTATTATAACTCCCAAACGCATTTGTCTTTTTGCTGAAACTTTACAGGTTCGACCCTAACACAACGAAGAACTAATTGAATTTTGAAGCCATTTGATTAAAGTAAAGTGTTTATTTTCTAATTCCTTCGTAAACATTAAAAATCTAATATTTGGCCAAAAATGCTTACCACGATAACTCGAACGCATTTGTATTTTTCGCTGAAACTGTACAGGATCGTTAAGTATATTCTCACAAAGAAATGATCAAATTTATTTTTAATTTCTTCCAAACATTAAAAATTAAAAAACAATTGATTTCGTTAATTATTGTTAGTTATGCAGGAACTGTAAATTATCCGTAATTTTTCGAATTGCTCCAATCAGAGCTCTCGATTCACAAAAACTAATCAATCAGGTTGCGTCATTTCATAAACGTTCCGCAAAAAAAACCAACCGCCAAGTGTACATGAGTGTGTTGTTGGCTCAGCTCGCGCCTTGAGATCTCGGGAATGTTGGGTCAAATCACCCTCGTCACTTTACTTTTGTGCAATTTAGTTCCCAAAAACCCCGTTATAATATATACTTTGATGTTATTTGTTAACAAAATAGAAGTTTTCATTAGCTGTTTGGAGTCAAAATTGTAAAAATATGATGTTTCAAGAAAGGTTTTAAGAAAGATTTTAAAAATTTTCAAACTCGGATTTTGCCAATTTCCTCTCCCGTCCTCCAGTTGCACAATGTATTATTTTTCGATACAGTGGGCGTAAAAGTTGATTTTATGCCCCTAGTATCGACAAAAAAAATGTTCAATACACGTTTGAAAATGGATTCCACACTCGTGTGATTGTCACCCTTGTTTCACTCGGGTTACAAACCTCACACTCATGTTGAATCAACTTTTTCGTATTTTTAACAAAATATATTATTATGCGTAGTTGTTTTTACGCATTTTACAAATTTTATTTAACGATTCTTTTAATTATCACATCTCTTGGAGAAAGCTTACTATTAATGAAGTTGGCAGCGGCTTTTCGATTGGTGCCGTCGCTTACGAGTTATTAGCAGCGCCCAATTAAATTGGGTCACTCTTTATATATAACACGTGGGTATAGATGACCGTTGTAGTAGCTGTTATTCAAGCGCTAAATTGGGGACAAAATAATTTGATAAATTAAGCAGAAAATTCAAAAGTAAGAGTCAACCCCACATTTGATAAATATTTACTTTCTCATTCTCATTTCGTGCACATATGGGTGATTTTGTGAGAACCGCTTGAATGATTAGTCAGATGTCACTCTTCGAATAGGCAAATCTGGAAAATTTGTACGTACAATTATCTAGATTCAAATAATATATTTTATAAAGAATTAATTATCTTTGTGTATCGTAGTACCAGTGGCTGTTAACTTTTAGACATGCGGTGCATACAAAAAAGTTTCTTATTTGAACATTTTGTGTTACAAACTTGTAATGTAGTTGTTCCAGTATTCAATCAGTGCATAATTTCCGATCGCTATGCTAAAAATTACCATTTATCAATATTTTTGATCGTATGTGTAAAGAAAAAAGTATGCATTATTTGTACAAGTATAATTATGAATTGTTAAAGAATATTTAAGTATTTTGGTTAGTGAACATTGCTTAAAGAACTAGGGTCTGATGGCTATGCATTATCACACAGTAAATATAAAAAATAATGTATTCAAACCATTCACTTTTTAATTTTTTTTAGTCGTGGATTATGTTATACTTTCGATAAACGGTTTAAAATTAATAAAAGTGTAGCACACATCAAAACCTTTAACAGTGATAGAAAATTGAGTTTCACAGATTATTTACAAGAACTATTAATTTAAAGATTTGTCATAATTTTTTACTGCTGTTTTTGGTCTATTATCTTAATTATGACTTAGAGTAATAGAACACTAAAAAGTTCTACGATTTAACGAAGAATAGTAGACGTATAATATAATGTATAATAATATGATAAAATGTAATATATTGTATTATAATAAATAATATAAGATAATTGCACTCAAAAAACATATTTAAAGAGGTGTTGTGACGTGCAGAAACATGCGTCATTTGTACTTGCAGCTGTCATAAAATCTAAAAATAAAACGCGTCTACAATTTTTCTATTTTAAATATTTTTTATTTACAAATAAGTTTAACACCATTTCAACATATTTGAAGAAAGTTAATCAAAGACTGATGATGATATGAAATCCGTTGGGAGCTAGCTAGTTTTATTCCTCAGTGAAGAATCTGGATGTGCGAGCAATGGAGCACGTTCTTGCCCTGCTTCAGGTAATGTAGCGAGATCTTGAAATGCATCTCGCTGCCATATAGTTTTATTTACTGTCTCCTTTTGACTTTGTCTCCGAATCTAAAAATTAAAAATACTTCAAATTAAAAAATTGCTGCCAATTCATTGGCACTTCCTCCCAATTGGTTTTCCGTTATTATACTAACATAAAAAAAACTTAAAAACATTCTATCAATCTAGATAAAATACCATAACTTCATAATAACATGAATTTTTTCAAAACATTCTGAGCCTTAATTAGCGAGTTATAAGGTTTAACAAAAATAATAAAGTTCAGTTATACAGGGTATACAGGGTGGGAGGCAAAGCATTCGAATCTTAATATCTTATAAACTAATCAGTTTCAAAGGCTGCAAAAATGACTTAACCGAGGTAATCAGAAGATCTATCTTTTTCCAACATTTCAACTTAATTAAGAGACTCTTTACTCCCGTAATCGTACAACATAAAAAGTCCTTTTTTTGTTTCCAATTTTAGCTTAAAAACTAGTAGCCAAAGTGGCTTTAAATTATTAAAGCAAATATATATAGTGATCCTTTATTGTCATAAAATTTTTTTAAAACGATTGATAATCTAGTTTTGGAGATCAAGAGGAGCGACAGCGCCACACTGGCTAGTAAAAGTATACGACACGACGACAGCGTGGGTCGCGGCTCTTATATACTTTGATATTGGGATCTCTAACCTCAAAATAATTTTCCAAACGCATTTATATCATTATTGTTTCACCTACTGATAAACTAAGTTTATCAATTACTTTAAAAAAAATGAATTTTTGCATCAAAAATATGCATTTTAAAAGTGCATTTCGAAAAGACAATAAATAAAAAATTTAAAACTCGGTAAATATTGATGGAAATGAGTCCAGTCTTGCTACTCAGGGATTTTTGGGGTCGCTGAACTCGAATATCGCCACCGCAACGAAGTTATGGAAATTTGTAACGTAATTAGTCAAAACTTGTTACTCGGGAGTTTTTTAGGTCGAAATTTGACAAAAAAATTTTGAACGTGTTATTCCAACACCGCGCTGCTTGTTTTAATCCGTAGATCGACTTATTTAGCTTACATACGAGAGAGGCGTCAGGAACGTTCAAGCCCTCCGGAATCTTCATATAAACTTCCTCGTCAAGTACACCGTATAGGAACGCGGTCTTTACGTCGAACTGTATAGTTTTTAAATTTAACTGAATCGAGAGAGATAACATGGCAGGCAATGCGTCGTATAGCACGACTGGAGAGAACGTCTCACTATAGTCTACTCCGTATTTTTGACGGCATCCACGCGCGCAAAGTCGAGCCTTACGCTTCTGCTCTTTACCTGCCTTAGCTTCTTGTAATTTAAGTACCTATACGGAGTCGATTAGTGTACGATTTTTGGACCTTTTTGCCAGGGTCCACGTTTGGTTTTTCTCGTGTGCCATCGATTTCTCTTGAATCGCAGCCATCCAGTTGTTAGCATCTGGGCCAGTGATCGCCTCGCCGTACGAGTTTGATTCGTAAAACTCGGTGAAATTGCTCTCGTATATTTTCAGCTTCTTCAAAGTACTGCGATCTCTAAGTACCCGCGGTTTAACACTTACTTTTGCAGGATTGTTCAGTCGCTCTTCATGTGCTTTGCTTGCATTTTCCTCTACCAGGTGCTGTTCTTCCGGCATTGCTTCTACAGGCTCATCAATAGGTATCACAGCATCAAATGCGTTCGTCTGCTCTTCTCAGGCGAATCCCATTTTCTCGATAAACTTGACGTTTCTGAAAATGACGATTTTTTTCGCGTGTGGATTATATAACCGATAGTTCGTAGAATCCTTATCGTAACCGACAAATATCAATTTTTCCGACGTTCTATCTAATCTATTGCGCAAAATCTTGAGAATCAGCGAGAAAGCTACTGAGCCGAACACTCACAAATACGACAGTTCAGGCTTTCTGCCTGTCCAACACGGAGTCGTGGAGAAATCGTGACTTGATAACATCATATTTAACACGTACGTCGCTGTGTTCACGGCTTCGGCCCAAAGAAACTTTGGAAACTTACTTTGAATTAACATAGTTCGCGCGCTTTCCATAATTGTGCGGTTTTCCCACTCTGCACCTCCGTTTTGACTGGGCATATAAGGCACAGTTGTCTCTAGCTTGATACCCTTCTGACTCAGAAAATTTTCCATTCTTTTATTTTGAAATTCTTTCCCATTATCGAATCGCAAGGCCTTCATAGTACAATTAAATGTATTATAAATCGCGAGCTCGAATCGTATAAAGGTCTCAAACACATCCGCTTTATGTCGTAAAAAATACACGTATCTGTATCGTATATATATTTACCGTCTACAAATTTTTCAATAAAAACAATACCAATCCCTTTTACCTCACAAACCTTGTTATCGCTCAGTAGAACCGTTGATCCGCTGCTCGGTGCAAAGTTCTAGAGCCAGTACCTTCGGAAGGTTAGATGTCAAGATGCCCCGCTGTCGGTGATCCACACCTCTGTGATAGCTTCTTTTAGGATACTTTTGATTGCGCTCTCGCTTGTTGTTTGATTGCTGTTCTCTTGAAACTCAGGCACCGTAGATATATATATATATATATATATATATATATATATATATATATATATATATATATATATATATATATATATATATATATATATGCGGTAGCCTGTTCATTTGTATTATTTGAGGCGGGCTTCTGATTATATTTAAAAGATCCTTTCTTTTTCTAATATTTCTTAACGATGTGTCCAGGTTTTTCGATCGGCCTGTGTGCGCACAGTGGCGGTCGGAACGGTTTTGCGGAATTTTGAGGTTATCCTCGGACTCGTAGAGTCGTGAGCGCACGGCTCTACGGATCCTCGTCGCTGGTCTCGTTCTTCCCTTTGCCCTATGTGCGCACACTGACAAAAGGAGTCGTGAGAAGTCGGCGTAAAGGTGGTTTCGAAGGTAGAGGTTAACCTCAAATTCACCAGGACGTGAGCGCACTGCTGACGAGGACGAGACTCGGTGTCGTTCGGGTTTTCCTGATTATCTCGTGTGCTCACGACAATAATCCGGGAGTCGGTCTTCAGTGCTGCTAACTAGTCGTCCCGTGAGCTCATGAGACGATTTCCTCCGCGAGGATCTACCTCTGGCTCTCCCAGCAGTATCGTGTGCTCACTGTACAGCCTAAATCGGAAGCTCGAGTAGAATTGCCCGTTGCGCCGCGCGGTCGGCCTTATAAAGCCGCGCAGCATGTTGTGTATAGGTGCGTTCGCGGTGCTCCGTGCGCGCCGCTCCCGCCGCCTGGCGCGTTACGGCTAAGTCGCTTGTCGGCTGCCGCGGTCCGCGCTCATGCGGACTCGCCTTTTGGTTGGTGCGCGGGCGCGCGCTCATTTCGCGTCATGCGGACTCCCCTTTCTTTTGTTGAGCGCGCGAGCTCGCTTCACGTCGCGTGGCTCACTTTGCGTATAGAGCCTATTGCGGCCGCCTTCATGTATATTTATGCACGAGACTCGTATCTCGTTGTATATAATATTGATTTTTTTTAATCAACTTTTTCATCATATCATGATCGAACGGAACGGTGAATCTAAAAAATCTTGCGCGAAAAAGTAGGCAATTACATGCTCTTTTAATAACACTATTGCTGAATTTATTGGATAAATCATATTTTTATTTATTTAATTTATTGTATAAATACTCTGTATTGTAGTTTGCCGATGCATTCATCGTTTCTTTATATGTTTTTAGACTTTCTAACGCATGGACATATGATGAGCAATTCTCTACAAATTAAGAAAAAATAGTATATTGTGCAACTAGGGGGAAAAATTGGCTTTTTCTAGCGAGGGTGACGTTTTGAGCACGAGTAGGAGTCGAGAGCCCCGTAGGCGCCCGAGACGGACACAAGTGCTAAAAACATCACCCGAGTCTGAAAAAGCCACTCCCCCCTTCTTGCACACCGTACTTTTTATGATAAGTGCACGAATAGGCCTCTTATCATGCATATTAAAGGAATGGGAAATTCGAGGACTTATCAAAGTAAAATTTGAAAATTTTAAAAATACTTATATGGAGACACACATCCATCGGATAGGCTGCAGAGTGAGGAAAAAACTACTCCCTTGGAAGGAAAAGACTTTTTCCTCACACGGGAGTAATTTTTGCTAGGAAAGTTCTCTAGTAGTTTTTTCCCGCTGTATATATATATATATATATATATATATATATATATATATATATGACTTTAAGGGTATTTTTATTGAAAAGGTGAGAAAATTTTACAAAAAAGGTATATCTATGTCTATAGTGAAAAATGCTTCCCTGAGGAGTTATGAATTAAAGTTGTGGTGAAAACCCAAAAATTGCCAAAATTGACATCTTTGGCTACTTACCATTTTAGTAAAATGCAATTTAAAAATCTAAAAAAATTCAGGTGCATGGGAAACTGTTTCTGGAACATATTTACTGTGGGTTGAGAAAGAAAAAATGTTTGATCTTCGATTTCACAGAGAACCACCCACACACGCACACACACATGCGCACACACATACGCGCACACACACGCACACACACACACATATATATATATATATATATATAAGTCGCCCGGGACGCGGAGCGTGGTGCCGAAGAGCATCTCAGCGGGCGATGCTTCTAGATCCTCCTTGAAGGTCGTCCTTAGGCCAAGCAAGACAGTTGGAAGATGATGTTGGCGAGGGCGACGAAGAGACGAGCATCGAACTGCGCCCCCTGGTCTGTCGTGATGGTAAGCGGCGTGCTGAACGAGCTGATCCAATGATCCACAAAGACTCGTGCGACTGTTTTTGCCTGTTGATCTGGCAATGGGATGGCGTAAGGCCACCTGGAAAACCTGTCGACGATGGTGAGGCAGTACTGGTAACCCGAGCACGACGGGGACTTGATGAGGACCAGGTGGAGATGGTCGTAACGCGCATCCGGAGACGCAAATTCACCTAGAGCTGCTCGGTTGTGCTGGTGGACCTTGGAATTTTGACAGGGGACGCAGGCGCGTATCCAGCGGGCGATGTCCTTGCGCATGCTCGGTCAGAAGTACTTATGTGTGATGGTCTTCGTCATCGTGCGGATACCTGGATGCGAGAGGCCGTGTAGTGTCTTAAAGACGGTCTTTCTGCGCTCTCGCGGGACGTAGGGCCGTAAGGTGTTGCCCTCGACTGCGCAGTAGAGCGAGGAGCCATCGATGTCGAGCGGCTGCAACTTAGAGTCCTGGACGTCGTGCAGGTGTGGCAGGTCAGCGTCGTTGCGCTGGTCTTGAGCGAGAGTCGTGAGGTCCATGCATGATGACATCTCGATTGCCTCGACTCTGGAGAGGGCATCTGCGGTGTTGTCGAGGCCTTTGACGTACGCCGTGATTTGGTACTGCAGCAGATAGTCGAGCTGTCTTACTCTGGTGGCTGCTGGGTTGCGAGTGACAGTGGCTTGTGATCTGTCAGCAGTGTAAACGGGCGCCTCTCGAGGATACTGCTGAAATGTTTGACCGAAGTGAAGGTGGCGAGAAGCTCCCTATCATAGGTGCTGTTACGCCTCTCAGTGTCCAAGAGCGTTTTGGAGAAGAAGCCTAGAAAAGAAAAGTTGTCATCGTTGCGTCAGCGAGCACTTTCTTCATGGCGATGAAGGCATCTAGGTCTTCTTTGGTCCATGTGAGAGGCGAGGGTTTCTTCCGCTGCGGTAAGAGTTTCAGCATGTCGTTGAGATGCGCGAGCAAGCCTGCAGCTCTAGGAATACAGCGCCTGTAGCAATTTACATGGCCGATAAAGCGCCGAAGTTTTGACGTATCTGCTGTGTGCCTCTCGAAAAGTCGAGAAAAGTGTCTAGAGGTTCTCCAGATGCTGTTCTCTTCCGTAGGAGGTTACGATTATATGTCTAAATAGGCCCAAGCAAAAGGCAGGTCTCGCAGCAGGCGATCCATTGCCCTTTGAAGTGACTGCGCAGCGTTACGAAGGCCCATGGATGATCTGGTGAACTCGAATGGCGTAATGATGGTCTTGTGTGCATCTTCTGGCGCAATTAGCACTTGATAAAAGGCCTTCTTCAAGTCTATGACTGAGAAGGTATCGCCACGAAGTTAGAATAACGAGGATATTTGTCCGGCACAGTACAACTATTGAGTTGCCTGTAATCGCCAGTGATACGATACGAGCCGTTGGTCTTTTTGACTAGCCATAACGGACTCGCCCAGGAGCTATCTGAGATGTGCACGATGCCCATCTCGATCAAAACCTTGAATTCTGCTCGCGCTGCCTTGAGGCGCTCGCCATGAAGTGATCTGGTGAAGGGCAGAGAGATCGGGTAGAGCAATGGTCGTACTTTCTGACGTGGCTAGATCTTGGTACTCTTTAAGCAGGTTAGCAAAAACTCCCTCCGCAATGTCAGCACAGATGTTTACTGCCACTGAAGTAGACTTGCGTAGGGAGGACGGCGCCGGCTGCATGATGGATGTGGTCTGCGCCGATGAGCTTCTTCCGCTGAATGTCAACCGCTAAGCCTAAATGCGCTAAAAAGTCCGCTCCGATGATAGGGTTGCTGACATCTGCGACGATGAATATCCACGTCAGGGGTTTTGAAAGCGCCAGATCTAGAGACATCGCATGCGTGTCATAGGTGTTGATGGTCGACGCGTTGGCTGCGTTGAGCGTAAGCGGGCCGCGAACTCTCTGCTCCTTGAAATACGAGCGAGGTACAAGGGAGACTGCTGAGCCAGTGTCGATGAGGAAACGAAGTCTTGATTCCCGGTCGTACACGTGCAAGCGCTGCTCAGACGGTGTGCCAACCACTTCTGCTTGCGGGTGCGGGGGCGCGTTTAGTTTCCCGCGTTTGGATACGTGCAGGGTTTCTTGCAGTGCGTCGCCTTGTGGTTAAACGTGGAATGGTACCAGCACCAACCGTTGTTCGCAGCGGGAGTGCCTGGGGCTGCCATATTCGCCTGGCGAGGGCGTGAGCGCGAGCGGCCGCGGCCTCTGTTGTTGTTGTTGCTGTTGTTGCCGTTGCTGCTGTTGTTGTTTCTGGCGATGGCTCCAGTGAGCGACTCAAGGAGCGATGTCTGCCTCTGGACGGTAAAAAGAAGCTGAGCCATGGTGAGACGCAGCGACGTCAGCTCGTGCTCCTGGAAAGGTGAGGCGATACCAGATGATACGCCGCTCGATGGCGTTGAGTTCTGCTGCGGGTTGACTGCGTTGACGGACATCTCCGGCGCCATTAGCTGGTCAGCGAGCTCATCCAGCGAGGAAAGATGCCACCAGGGGGCATAGGCGGCGCCAGTAGCACATCGTTGTGGTCGTTCATGCCGTTGCCTTGTCGAACGGCTAAATCAGGATTGATTGTAGTCTCGCGAAATAAGAAGAGACTTGTGGATCTTTCTGCAATCAGTAAACAAGGAGAGCAAAACCAAAACACTCGAATTAAATGATTGAAAGGTATACGCTGTATGCCGTAAAACTAGAATGTTTATTCTAAAGAATCTGTATGTACGAGTGTGTGAAATAAAGGAAAAATGAGTGAAAGTTTGAGTGAAATACCGACGCGAGATAGATAGATAGATAGATAGATCTTTATTTGCTCAAAAAACAATACAATTCTTTGAGATCACATAAGACTGTGTCTCACACAAACTACAAAGAGAGAATATAAAAATATAATTACAGCATTTTAGAAGGTAAAATTGTTTGTCCTAGACAGATTAAAATAATACTTTGGATGGGTGTATCAATGCTCTTGTAGTCACGGTAACAAAAAGTCTCTTTCACTGAAGTGGGAGAGTAGATGTCAAGCGAGACATCTATGACACAATGCTTGCCGAAACCAGGCAGCCACTCATTCCTAGAGTCTAGCATTGTGTCGTTTTCGTCGGTCATGATTAGGTCAATCCAAGTGTGAGAAGATGAGGTATGATGCGTGGGACCATGTCGGATTATCTGAAGAGATAACTCCTCAGATAGACGCTTGATGGTGGCAGCGTCATCTGAACCAGATAGCAGGTCTGAGTTCAGATCACCCATAATGATTTTATGACTAAAATCACCGCATAGGTCCCACAGGACACTAGAAAGGTCCGAGTCCTTTTGCATCGGAATTTTTGGAGGTCTATAGATCACTCCGAGCAATACTGGAGGTGAATCGCCCCTCTGCACGCTACAGAAAAGGTACTCTGGAATTCCAGGTTTACCTATACCCAAAGTGTCAGATGAAGCGAGCTTTTTACTTTTCAACCCGTTGCTTACAAATAGGACGACACCGCCTCCATTAACATTACGGTCCTGCCTGATGATAGTATATTCCGCGACGTCAACGAGGCTGTCATCCACAATCGAACCCAGCCATGTCTCTGCGAAGGCAAAGACGTCGTACTTCGGATGCTCCGTCAAGTAATCCCGGACTATCTTAATGCGAGCCCTAATTGAGTTTACATTGAGAAAACCCGCCCTTAAGCATCTCCTATCCCCCGGCACACTGTCGAGAGGCCTCACCAGTCATGTGGAGTGCGCAGTTGACGTCGAGGGCGATGTTGATGATGATGACGATGGTGACGACTGCAATGATGACGGTGCAGATGTTGCAGACGCCGATGATGGTGACGATGTTGGCGTGGTTGCTGCCGATTTGTTTGTCTGGTCCAGCTCAGGTCCGTTACGTGAAGTAGTGTCGGTATTTTCGTCATTTTTTGTGACAGTCGTGTGTGCGGTCTGACGCCGTGTCTGTTTCGAGCCGGACTGACACGCTGTGAGAATGGCTTGCAAATCGGCAGCAGATGCAAAGATGTGCGCGCGCTCACCCCCCCCCCTGCGCCTAACCAGGAACCTGCCGCCCGCATGCCAGACATATTTGAAGCCCAGTCACTGTGCAATGGGCCTCAAATTTTTAAAAAGCAAAAATTTTTCTTGGGACAGCATCTCATTAAAAAATACTTTTTGTCCAGTCAGGCAGGCAGCAGCCTCCGGGTCCAGGACACCAGGCCTGACGTCGTCTGTGGTCAGGTAGTTGTTAGCAAGCGCGCATTTCGCTCGCATAACGTCTCTGACCAGCCCCGGACCAGCAAGCCTGACTACGATTGAGGGAAGAGCGCTACGACGCCTCGCCGGATTTTTCGCGTTAACATCGGCCCTCCGATCCCCTTCTGGTCGACGCAGGCGCAAAACCCGAGTATTCACGATATCGCTCTTTTTCAGAGTAGGGAGGACAGCGCTGAGCAGTGCGAAGGCAGCTAGTTCCGAGATTTTCTCGTTGAGTGTATTGCTATCTTTTAATAAACCATGAATAATGACCTCGCACCCCCCAGCAACGCCCCCTCCCGACCCCGGAGCGCCGCCAGCTGAAGCCGTCTGTGGAGAGGAGCATTTACCTGCTCCCACTACCTCAGTGGCCTCAGACTGGAGAACATGAACGCCCGAAGCGAGCAAACTACAGTCCGAAACAGGCTTCGGAACCGTATCGGGGTCCCGGCATGCACGATGGACGTTCTCCAGCATTTGTAGCGTATATAGCACCGCTTCACCGGAAAAGTTGATGCGGGATGCGGAATGCGATGCGCTGAGCTCCAGGCGTGCTGCCGAAGATCGGCAGGTGGCGCCCCGGCGTGGCGTTTGAGCGAGTAGCGGAGCCAGCGAGAACGCGCGCGGTGAATCGGTGATGGTGATCGGCGCGCTGGCTCTATCTCGCGCGAAACGCTACCAAAATGGCCGCTCTCGCGGGAGGGCAAATAGAGGGCGAGATAACGCGAGAGATGCGCGCGTCAGCGCAACAGGTATTACGCGGCGCTTGAAAAAGAAAAAACGACTCAAGGCCGGGAAAAAATCATACATGTTGCGTGATGTTAAAAACCTGGTGATGTAGGTGAAACTGGCCGCCAGGCGCCGGGAGGGAAAACAGCGGCGAATTGAAAGGGCCGCTGGATCGGAGTCGGCGCGCGTCTGCGGCGATGATGTTGCTGCTGTTCTGCTGTGCCTGCTGCTCTCGCTGACAGGGAGACAGCTGACGGAGTCGCGCCGCGGACACTCCGGCTGTAGTGAGGCCGAAGGTAGACTCCTTGTCGATGCCGCTGCTGTTGTGGTGAACGCCGAACGGCGCGCCTGGTGCTCCTGACGGTGTTGACTGTGACACCGCGCTCTCCAAAAAATAAAAGGAGACTGCTGCTCTGATGTCCCTCACGACGGTGCGGTGGCTGTAAATAGGCCTAATCGGTCCGTCGGAGGAAGATAAAAACGCCGCCGTCGGGATGTAGAGAGGCTGGGGCGGGGCGATGTGGTCGAATGATTAAAAATCTCTCTCGCGGCTCTGCGCAGAATGCCAAGAGAGAAATTGGCTGGCCGCCAAACACGAGCGTAGAATGTTGCTCGCGATGCGTCGAGTCGCGTTTGATTCGAATGTGAAAAGCCGTTGGCTCTGCGGCGTAGCGTCGGTAGCGTTGGTTAGGACGCCGACGCCGCCCTTCTGCTCAGTGAGCGAATTCAAACTCGGAGTCACCACTTTGGAAATCGATGTTCCAAATCTTGTATCTGGCGCGCGTAGGATTAGAAAGAAAGACGACGACTTTATTACTTAACTTGCACACTTGGATTATTGCTCGCTTGTGTACCTCGACGTGTCCAGGGAGCTTCGGGTTCGGCTACAGCATCTCCAAAACGCATGTGTGCGTTAAATCTGTGGGGTCAGCTGGTATGAGCACATCTCCCCTCACCGGCACAAATTGCGTTGGCTTACTGTTGAGCAGCGAGTAGATTACTTCTCCTCGCTGCATCTTTATAAAATCATTAATATCAAGAGGCCTTCCTATCTCTGTGACCTCTTCGTTAAAAATTTAGATCGCAGATCCACCAGAGGTGAGGGTAGAGAGTTGGTCGTGCCTCGTTTCTGCACGGATGCTGGCCTTCACTCGTTTAGGGCTCGCGGAGCGAGGTTGTGGAACGCCTTACCTAACGATGTTCAACGGTTGCCCTCGCTAAGTGCGTTCAAGACGGCGATGCGTGGATTTGTCTCCACTTCTACTTTGTTGGATCATTGATCATTGACCACTGTTACTGCTTATTTTTACATTTGTTGCGTGAACTTGTACATTCATTGACGTGTGTATTCTTTGTATTGATGATTATTCATGAAGACTTGCGCTTAATGGCACTCTCAATGTTCCTGCGTTTGTACTATTTTCAATTCACAAATAAATTTATATCTATCCATCTATCTATCTATTTTAGTCAAAATTGGTTTAAAAATGCATACTCGGGGGTTTTTGGGGTCGCTGAACACGAATCCACCCTCAGATTTTCAAAATTCAAGATGGCGGACCCGGTATGGGTCACGTGACCGGCCAATTTATTCGAATCTAGCCAAAATGACTAGGATAGGGTCGTCAATGGATACTCGGAGGTTTTCGTGGTCGCTAAATTAATGCTGCTACGTTGCAAACATCGCAGCCGCGTCAATACGAGAAATCTCGGTCAATGCGGCCAAGTCCTGAGTGCGCGAAAGAAATAAACGAGTCGGCTTGTTTTTGTCGGCGCCGGCCTGTCCTCTAATTCGAGGAACGGGCTAGCTAACCCTTAACGTCGGTGCGAGAGTGAGCATCGTTGGCGCGAGAGTGAGCCTCGTCGGCGCACGCGCTGATTATTCCTCCACATGTCGCAAGCGAATCAGCGGGCGCCGATGCATGGCTCACTATCCGTGCGAACTGTGAGCCAATCAGGTGCGAGCAAGAGCAGCTAGCAATATCGGCGTAGGAGAGCCGAGGAAGCCAACCGCGACCAGGTCCACGAGGAGTTCGGGAGGAGCCGACGGGAGCATCCACGGCTGTTTACCGAGATCCTCGAGCGAGTAAGAAAGTGAGAGAGAAAAAGATAGAGAACGCGAGAGACGAGAGTGTCGGTGTACAGTGCGGACGCAACACCAAGACGTCTTCTACGCGAGGCGTCTAGCCAGCACACGTGAGAGTGTGTGAGAGAGAGAGCGAGAAAGCGAGAGAGTAGTAGAGTATTAGAGTAGAGTTTATTCACAAAGAGACTAGGGACTTAGGGTCCGTAATAGTCAACAGTACAATAAGTTACAGTATGCTCCGGAAGAGCTGCAGAGTTGGACAAGCGTTATGGTCCTTACAAAGTTTGACAAAATGTGAGAGTATACAGAGTATTTAAAACTAAAACTTAAAACTAGAGATTACAATAATAAATAAAATTTGCGCATTTATATGTATATACAAGTAATATCGTAAAAACTAGACGTATGTACAGATAAAAATAAAATACTTTTGGTAGAATATACGAATAAAACATTAAGATGTAGACACATGTTAAGGCGCAGGCTGCTAAAAGAAAAGTGTAAAAAATGTTTTACGGCTACGATTGACTATTGTAGTCGAGGATCGGCGAGGGCAGAGCGTTCGGCTAGATGCGATTTAAAGGCAGACGGAGGGTAATTAGCTTTATGCAGCTCGCGGATTTCTTTAGGAAGCTAATTCAATAGCTGCGCCGCTCCTACCCGAAAAGAGTTGGAGAACGTCTCCGTGCCGAATTTTAGGATACAGAGATCAAGTGCGCTGGCTCTATTGGATCCAGGGCACTCGGTGTCCCGGAACTTAAAGTGACTACGTAGGTAAAAAGAAGTATTTGACCTCAGAGTAGTAGCCAAAAGGTTTAAAGTTAGAAATCTCAGCCTGCACTTGTACGATACAATCCCGTATTTCTTGTACGTGTGCGAGATGTGATGATGTCGTTTGATACCCTCAACGAATCGCATTGCGGCGTTTTTGCAGCGATCAAGTTTGGTCGCAAGCTTGTCAGTCAACCCGAGAAACAGGGCCGGACAATACTCGAGATACGGAAAAACAAGAGTTTTCACAAGTAGAAGTTTCGTTTCGCGAGGAAGAAAGAACGCGTTTTTCCTGAGGCGAGAGAGAGCCGCGAAATATTTCCTGGCCGTGAGGGTTGCGACGCTGTGCCTCCCAACACAGGTGCGCAACACTTGACGCCTCGTACGCGCCAAGATTTTTCGTTAATCTCGGGATTTAATGTAATCGCCGACGTTTGGGAGAACGTGGAGGAAAGAAGGAGGAAGTAATCACACAATTTATTAACTTGTATGGCACGTATATTTATCCCAGCCCTTCCTTACAGCGTGGTGGCCGTAGCCGCCCACACACAATAGCCACGCAGGGCTCGCCGTCACACCTCTACTCTCATATACGCGCGCACGCCTCGAGTCTCTCGCCTCTGACATCGCGCAGTCTGACCCGTCTGCGCTCTCTCTCTCACACACCCGAATTTCGGCTCGGCACGACCCGCTCGAGTAGCGATACGGCCGGCGCGCTCGTTCTCTCTCTCGTTCTCTCTCTCTCTCTCTCCCGCACGGATACTCGCGAGCACAGCGCGCGCTCACGGCAGCGTTGTCGGCCGAACCAACGCGGCCCCCCCTCTCTACTCTCGAGCACGCACACACGTATCGGCGCGCTCACTAACAGCTCGCGCCGGCGGTCCCGGCCTGGCGATGCCTGAACCGACGCCGGCGTAGCTATCGGTTGTCCCCTCCCTTCTCTACTCTCTCCCGCTCTTCTCGATGCTCGCGCGCACCGACTTTGCCGCGCGTTGGCAGCAAGCCCGACCTGCTGCTACCGAGCAGCGAGGACTTCTCGGACGCCCCGATGCTTCTCTCTCTCTCGCTCTCGCACACACACACTCTCCCGCGATCCTTCTACGCTACGCTGTTCTCTTCTTTTCCCGCTCTCGTGTACACTGGCCCGATGCCCCGCGTAGACGACGTCGAGGTGTACGCCCGCACCGTACACCGCTCTCTCGTCTCACTCACTCTTTCTCGTACACACTCGCGACTTTCTCTCTCTCTCTCTCTCGCTTCTCTCGGCGGCCTAATGGCTCGCACCGAGAGTATCCCGAGCAACCCAAGAATTCTTACCTGGTGTAGGAGAGACGAACACCAGTCTCTCGTCCCTCAGTGGAAGCCTCGCTATCCCAGGAGGTGCTGGCTTCCCGTACTCTTTCTCTCTCGCTCTTCCTCTCTCTCTCTCTCTCTCTCTCTCTCTCTCTCTCTCTCTCTCTCTCTCTCTCTCTCTCTCTCTCTCTCTCTCTCTCTCTCTCTCTCTCTCTCTCTCTCTCTCTCTCTCTCTCTCTCTCTCTTCTCTCCTCTCTCTCTCTCCTCTCTCTCTCTCTCTCTCTCTCTCTCTCTCTCTCTCTCTCTCTCTGCAGACAGGGGAATGAAGGCCTGGCTCCCGATCCGGCTTCCTTCCTCTGGCTGAACGGCTGGATAGTCGTCTCCGGAGAGGGATCTCTTCCTCGGGGCGATGGTCCAGGTCGTGGCGCTGCTGCTCTCTATCTCTCACTCACACTCTTTTCGTGATTCCCTCTCGCGCGCTCTCGTCACTTCGAAGTGTTATCGACAAGGCTCGGAAAGGAACTGCCGAGCCGCTCCGCCGCGCGCGCTCGGCGTCTCGCCGTCGTCCGTCGGGCCCGGCTGATAACGTAGCCCGATTGGCTGCGCGAGGCGCGAGACGTGCTAATTGGCTGCTCGTTTCGTGCCAGCTCGAACCGGCGAGCTCCCCCCTTGGGTACGTCGGCCAGCGAATTCCACGAATTCCCGGGACGTAGCTCGCGTCCGAGAAAACGCGGGCCTCGCTGGAACCGATCGCCTTTTCTTCCTCGCATCGAGTGAGGTTGCCGCGCAAACAGCAAAGCGCGATTTGCTCGGCTGCGACGTACAACGTCGCAGGGTACATTGCTCTCTCAAGGTTAAGCAGCTATCAAGAGTAATACCCAGAAACTTGACCGATTCGCAGGGCTGGATGTTCTGCCCGTCTACCACGATAGGAGGCAAGTTCTACTGATTTAACCTTGCCTCGAAGCCGCGCGAGCCGAACCAGCTGGCTTTGGTTTTTTTGCCGTTAATACGAAGTCCGTTTGCTTTTGCTCAGGAGACGACGTTGGCTAGGACCGCGTTGATTCGTTCGATGATATAAGGCGCATCGCGAGCAGAACCGTGTGCATAAATGCAAAAATCATCTGCGTAAAGATGATAACTGCAATTTCCGCGAACATGAGGCACATCGTCGATGTACATTGAGAAAAAAAGAGGCCCTGGGAGCGAGCCTTGCGGAACGCCGGAAGATCTCGATAGCGGTGAAGAAGATTCGCCGGAACTAGAGGTGACTATTTGCGTGCGTTCAGAGAGATATGAGAGAGAGAGAGAGAGAGGGAGAGAGAGAGAGAGAGAGAGAGAGAGAGAGAGAGAGAGAGAGAGAGAGAGCACCTTTGTTGGTAGGCACAGCGTCACAATGCCGGCATTAGATTAACCAAATTCTCAATGTCGGCCAATCTGCTATGAGAAGTTTCTGGCGCCATACTTCTGAAATGGTAATTCAGCAGCTCGAAATTTGTAACGCTTGTTGCCTATCTGTTCAAGAGACCTTTGATAGATTTCTCGCAAAGTATTTTATTGACTTTTCCTAATTTCAAAAGCTCTCTGCGTTTAACAGGGCTGTCTTCATGATAACCACATGAAACCCGATTTACTTTTTAAAATTATTTTTTAATTTTTTTATTATTATAATTTTTGTCGCTGTTTGATTGAAATTTATTTTCATTACTTATACTTTAGTATTGCCTTAGTATTTATTTGAAAATCGGCCATGATAGCAACTCAAGCAAATGCTTTAAATTAATACAAGGTATTGGCAAAAAGACATGATCAGTAAGAGTATGTAAAAAATTGAAGATTAAATTTTCAAAAGTATAAAAATTTGCACAGTTAAATAATTGTTTCACAAAATATGAATATGACTGCGACGATTTCTCTGCAAGAAATGATCTGAAAAATTGTGTAGTCAGAAAAATAGTAATTATGCAACAATGAATTTAAATCGTATATTATCCTATAAAATTGCATTAAAAAGTGGGACTCCTACTCAATACAACGCAAAGCGTGGATATTTGATAAGAACAGGAAATCTTTATATTTCTTCAATTTTTCCTTTGTATACATTTTTAAAATTTTTATAACCATGCAATGATTATCAAAAATTTGCAATCTATTCAAACATTTTCAAAACTGTTTAAAATTTTTCAATATTTTTCCAAATTATTCAATATTATTTGGATTTAATACAAAATATTACAATATCATTACAATTTTTCGAAGATGTTCAAAATTTTTATAATTGTATATATTATTCAGCTTTTTACAGTTTTACAATTTTTACAAAATTTTTAAAATTGAGAAACGTTTATAATTTTTAGATTTTATTATTTGGTTTTCCTTAATGTTAATGCTGAAATAAAATACATAAGCGATCAAAAAATTTCACTTTTATCTAGATTTTGCATGTAAAAAAATGTCTATTATAATTCAGTTATCAATAAATTGTATATTTTCCAAAATAAGTCTTATTAAATTTTCTTATGCTCAATAACAATTAATCTTTCGGTATTATACCAACATTATTTTTAGACATTCTTAAGATATTTTATTTTTTTTTTTTTGATTATATTATCTTAGAAGATGTTGCTATAAGCAATATTTTTATATTCAGAATTAGGAATGTTATGTACGCTTTCGCATTAATTTTTGATATACCAAAAAATTTTATGTATACAATAACAACAATTTTAGTCTTATAATGTACGTAATGTTATAAAATAGAAACCTCTTATTTTAATATTACACGTTAATGTATTATTACGATAGTACAATGCTTTTTTGCAATTAAAAAAATGTATTCCTGTATAACTGCTAAGACATGAACCATTTTATGAATTTTGAAGTATTTATAATAAGTATATAGAAGTACAACCTGTTGAAAATAATGAAGTCATAAATGACATCATAAAAGGTTCCAATTTGTAACTTTAAATGACGTCATCTAATGACGTCATTTAAGTCAATTAATGACGTCAGTCAATGACGTCATTTAGCGTCAATTATTGACGTCAGTCATAAAATGACGTCATTATTTTCAACAGGGATGTAGCGACAGTACATACAATCATTCATATAGTTTTGCAAAAAATCAAAATCAATATTTTTATAATAATAGTCATAAGTAGTATATACTTTATCTCATTCTTTTCTAAGATTTTAAATATTCTGTTACAATATTGCATAAAAAATTTATGTACGTAATTATACAAGATTAAAAATAATATCGTAAAATTATAAAGTGAAAACCTCTTATTTAAAAGTTATTCTTTAATGCATTATTACAATGTCACAATATTTTTTTGCGTTGCAAACATGTTTTGTTTTCATAATAAGCTGAATAAAAATATTAAATAGCAAAAAAATGGTTTTTAATACTTACAGATCATAGGTAGATAACAATTTAATACAAGATTTCATCCACAGTTATTTTTCAGTATACAAAAATTTATCATTATCGTATAAAATTTTTTCAGTAAAAATAGTAGTAGCCAAGATTAAAATTAAGAGACAAAAATAAACTTAAATTTAAGCTCAATATATTCAAATAAAAAAAAAATAAATAACTACGAGCAGTACATAACGATTTACACTATTTGAATTTATGGTCAACAGGGCTTAACGCAGTTACATTTACATTAATATATATATATATATATATATATATATATATATATATATATATATATATATATATATATATATATATATATATATATATATATATATATATATTTACACACACACACACACCTGCCACATCCAGGGGACATACTAGGACAAGCATCATACATATCCAAAAAGGCCCACACTTGGGCAGAGCTTGTTCTGCCTACGCCACATGAAAAAAAAAACACACACACAACTCTTAAAGTACTTTTAAAAGTTCAATCGAAAGGTGTTAAAGGTTCAAAAGTATAATCTATCCGTGCAAAAAACATAAACATTTTTTCATCTTCTGCTACCTAAAAATTTTGACATATAGTAATTTAAAAATATGAAAAAACTCAGATACACGAAGGAACACTTTTGGGTACATACGTACGCTACACTGCTAATGTTTATTGTTAATGCTTGCAAAAAAAATTATTCAAAAATTACAATTCCCGAGATGAATTCATGTTTTTATAAGCAAAGATTACACTGGATATTGGAAAATTAATTTATGCAGAATATTTTAACGAAATATAGGGATGTTTACAGAAAACATCGTTTTACACAATAAAGAATTTTAATATAATGTAGAAGATATATAGAGGAAGAGGATGTTGAGTATTTGAAAATTGATACGAGAGGCTTTACGGCACACGGGTACTCTAAGCCCTTTAAGGGGATGTGGGAGCTAAGGCTTCTAAAATACGCCACAAGGTATTTTGTATTTCAAATGCCAAAAAAAAAACTAAAAGTCTAACTTTTTCTTTCGGTAGAATGATTAATTAAACTTAATAGAATGACGCTGTGCTATTTATATTGATAGAAATTAAAATAATAAAAAGTTTATTGGCACTACTTAATTTTAAGGTTAGCGCTGAGATCGCGCTAAGATCGTGTTAACACCTATTCTTATTTCAAAACTTGTTAAACAACTAAAAGTCCAATTGACAACTTCTTTCAATAAAATCATTTTTTGAATAAAACACTATTGCGCTATGGTCTTAATTTTTCATTGCACGCTTTATTTAAAAAGTTTCATGGACAGTGCTTTTTAGCTCCCACATCCCCTTAATATTACTACTGAAAAAAAATCATGCGATAATCGCGCAATTGACAATAAATATCATTAAATATTATTAAAAATGCTGTAAACAAAATTTATATGCAAAAATAGACAATCAACAATAAATAACAAAAAAATGTTTTTTAATTTCTTTAATAAAGATTTGAAACCAGAGCTTTGGCGTGACATTCCATTGCTCTACCAACTGAACTTTTTACTCTCTTTGACGCATAACGCATAAAATCAATTCATATATGCAGATCATTTTTTTCTTTAAACTTTTTGAGTAATGTTCTATTTCGAATAAAAATAAATAAAAATATCTAAATTTTTTTAATATTCAGATGATAATTGGTTGTAACATTAATTAATTTTACGACTTAAATTTATGTAAAGTTAATGAAACACTAATGATAATTATCTATTATTATTTAAATTACAATAAGTTTACTTTTAATTATTTATATTCGTTTCCAATAAAATATTACTAAAAGTAATATTCTATTGCAGTAAGTAGTAATTGGAAAACGATATAAGAGGCTTCATGACAATTGATTTGTGTATAAAATATTTTAGGGATTGTAGTAATAATAACATATAAAATGTATAAGTTAATGATACGATTAGAAAATAATAATCAACGAGACTTTTTTCGCAATAAGATTATTCCAGCTAAGAAAACAGACCAAACTATTTCTGATAAGAGCTGCTCTACAGGATAATACTTATTTAACATGGTGGATCAGTATTTATTTATTTCTGTTCTTTTTTGCGTGTAACGTGCCTAATCTTCCGTCATGACAGTGGCAACACTCCATCTGTCCAGTACGACACTGCAGGAGCCGTACGACAGTCCTGCCATCTACGACATGTCGCATGACACTTATGACGGTTTATGTCGCGTTGTTACGGCCTATAGTTTTGGACTTGTTGAACGACGACAGCGCCACTGTGTGCTCTCTCTTAAATAGATGTGTTCTTATCTAAATACTTCTTAATTCTGTTACTAAGGTTAAATGAGATTTATATTTATGGAGCAAATTATATCATTATGTGCGTTAAAAGTATAAGCTTAAGTAATTTAGCAAATTAATAGTTTTTGTAAGGAGTGAAGTTGCCTTTGATTACTAATAGTGTTATTCTATAGTTTTATTTATGTAGTTTATGATTCGGATCGTTTGTCCAATTTTAATATTGAAGTTTACACTCCATATTTAGTTAGTATTTTATATTTTAGTTTGTTTTGACTTTTCAATTTTAAATTGTAAATTGTAATGCATATATTGTTGGTGCATAATAATATTGTTTTATAGTTATTATTTTTCTCGAATTATTAGTGATATATGTGCGTGTATGTGTATAATTTGTTAAATTGTACAAGTGTTCCATGTATGCGTATCCTGCCTTCAATAAAGTACTTCAATGGAATTATTAGATGTGATTTATTATACATTAAAAACAAAAATTATTGTTTAAAACTTTTTCTATTAAGCATTCACTTTGTGAAATTTATTTTATTGTTGCAGGTTCTTCAATTTTTATGATGTTTGTAGCAGATGAATTTTTCTATCAGCCTCTTAAATAGTAGAGTATATTATTTTTAATTTATTAAAATTATTATTTATCTTATATAAATGATTTTGTTGCATTTTATTGCAAAGTATAATGTCATTGATATTTCATTATAGTCAAAAATTATGTAAAAATTTGTTTACGGTTAAAATTATAATTTAAATATTGTTCTTATTTTAATTTTCATTATTATTATTATTAATTTTTCAATGTAGTAATGGTATTTATTTATGATTGTTAGAATCTATTTACAATTTAATCAATGTATACAATGCATAAATTATAATTTAGTAAAAATACTTTGTTCGATATTCGTTTGAGAAGTCGATTCTGTGATGCAGGAATCATATATTTTTTAGATAATGATTTAAATTTGTATTTTTTATAATTACTAGACTAGGCGCAGTGCGCTGCGCCCACTGTAGTAGACTATAATTTCATTAACTTATTAAATGGAATATAAATACTTGATTGATATTTTTACTATTTGTTTTCTATCACGGAAATATATCAAACTTTACAATATATGATTCATTTCGCGCTCATATAAATTTCAAAATTGCTGCGGTTTCGTCGCCAACTTTGTTTTAAAGTTTTAAGGTTATGTCTCGAGAATAGAATAGTCTCGAGAGTAGAATGTCTCTAGAATATTATAAATACACAAATTATAATTTGATATGTATTATAGTATTATATTACATTTTTAATATTAGAATCAATTTTAGAAATCAAAAACAAATCAAAAAATTCTAACGATACTTTTGACGCATGCGCACTACATGAGCCAATCATATTGACGCATTCTTGGCTTCACTTCATCTGGTCATGACTTTTTTATATAGAGATGAGGCATAGTGATACGTTCAATGCAAGCAAGATTAAATTTTTATCATTTTATACTTTGTCTTTCTATGCGGTAGTTGTATATGTTTGTTATACATATCTATACATACATAAGTGCTTAGTGGACTCAAGAGTATAAAAAAGTTTACCAATTCAAGATTTTAAGTAATATGTAAATATTAAATGTATCATAATCATGTATATGTATAAAGTAATCATGTATAAAGCAATATAAGTGACTTGCAGCTGTCAGTCACAGCAGCGTAGCATAAATTTTGTGGACGACATGAGAAAGTAGTGGTCAACAAAGGCAAGCCTTAACCGCACACAGGCTTATAGGATACGGACTCTGCAATAATATATTGTGATAATGCAAGTGCTTTAAATGAAAAGGAGTGATAACAAAGTAAAAGGATTACAAGATGCACGAAGACAGAGGAAAGGGAAGGTTTTGTCAGAAAAAAGGTAAAAGAAAGTAAGAGAAAAAACACGAAAGAGTAAGCCTTCAAAAAATAAATATATATTATATTGATTTGTTTGTGTCGGTCTTCCCGAGGCAGGTTGTGTGGTGAGAAAGAAGAGAAAAAAAACTTTAAAACATTTTTTCTTTTCTTCTCAACGTTTCGACGGACAATGCCGCCCTCACCAGGAGACTACTGTGAAAAATTTTGTATTTATTAAAAACTTGTTGATGTATAATAATTTATGTACAGTGTAACAAAAAACTTACAATTATGGAGAAATTCGGTACAAGATTTGTCGAGAAAGCGCTTGCCCGCCGCACGGCAGGGGGAACGTAGGTGAACAATGTGTCTCTTTAAGCTGTTTGATTCTAATTAGCGATCGAACCCGATTCTAATTCGCGCGAGTCGAGATTTTCGTTGTGTTTATATAGCGCGGAGCAGTGAGAAGAGAGTCGAGCGGCCGTGTTGACAATTTCTTCCGCTATTGACGTCAGAGCATGACTTATGTTTGTTTTCATTTAAGCTGGCGTATGAGGTGTGTGTATACTGTATTTAAATTTTGCGTCTTTTCCTTATTATTAATACCGTTTTCTTGCAGGTGTATGTGTAACATTTCGGAAACTTCGAAATTGAAAGTGTGATTCAAATTGTTGATGTGGATCGGAAATTACAGTATTTTTCAATTTTTTGTGAGTATTAAGTAAGCCGGTATGGGGAGACATAACAAATGACCTCATCACTGGCGCATCCTTATCTTATCAATGTAAACAAGTAATAAAGATAAGGTATCATGTTTGTTTATACAAACAAGTAATTAACATTATCTTTATTACATGTAATATAGATAATTTTAATTAATTATTTATTTAAACAAACAATACCTTGACTTAATTATTTGTTTATATTGATAAGATAGGATACGTTAGTAATGATGTCATTTGTTGTCTCCACACATCAAGTTAGTAAATAAAAAAAAATCATTTCTTACAATACATAATGGTTTTTATTATAAAAAAAATTATCTATTTGAATTATCATAAACAATGTAAATCCAAACACACACGTGTACACATACGTACACTTACGCGAGCGCGCACACACACACACAATCGTGACCACGCTGTGTCGTTCGTATTGTATAATTTTCGAATGTATCGTGTCGTCTGCTAACGCACGAGGGACACTAGCTTCTTACACTGTGCTCTCTCCCACTCATACGCACACACTCTTTCTTATGCACACGCTCTCTTTTCTCCCTCTCTCCCCTCCGCCTGGAAATCATCGCTCGTAACAGCACTAAATAAAGTCAACTCTCCAACAGCTGTAACTGACTACCGTCCGATCTCTCTACTCTGGTTCCTGTCCAAGGCGCTGGAGTGGCTGGTGCACAAGCAAATTTCTGAATATCTTGAAACAAGGCTTTACCTTGACAACTTCCAAACTGGCTTTCGCACTGGTCACAGCACGCAGTCTGGCTTGATTAAGCTGACTGATGATGTCAGGCTTGGGATGGACAGGAAGAAAGTCACTCTGCTACTTCTATTTGACTTCAGCAAGTCGTTTGATACAGTGCGTCACGTCAGGCTGCTCGGAAAGCTATCCTCTTTCGGCTTCTCCAAGCAGGTCATCCGCCGGCTTGCATCTTACCTTTCCGGAAGAGAACAGGCCGTCATTGGTGACAACAACGAACTCTCAACATTCCTATCACTAAATACCGGTGTCCCACAGGGGTCAGTTTTGGGCCCCTTGTTGTTCGCGTTGTACATCAATGACATTGGCTTCTGCCTTGATTCAGATGTATCCCATCTAATCTACGCGGATGACTTGAGGAGCTCGACTCCTGTTCTGTCAGGATGAGTGCTAACGCCGAGAGGATAATGGGCTGGGCAGCACTAAATAGGCTTAGGCTGAATGTCAGTAAGACTAAGACAATCGTCCTGGGTTCCCCCTACTATATCAATACTCTTCCCTCTACTGCCAACACCTATATAAATATAGGGGGAGCCCAGGTCGACTACGAATCATCTGTACGCAATCTGGGGTTGGTGCTCGATTCCAAACTATCATGGAAAGAGCACGTCACACAAATTTGCAAACGTGCTCACTCTTTAATGTATCGTCTCTACTTTTTTCGGAAGAGCACTAACTTCAGATTGCGCCAACACTTAGTGCAAGCACTCCTGTTTCCCATCATCGACTACTGTTCACTGGCTTACTGTGACCTGACGCAAGAACTCGACCTGAAGCTTCAGAGGCTTGTCAACACGGGGATCCGTTATATCTACGGTGTAAGAAGGGACGAGCACATCTCCCCTTATAGGCGTGAGTTGCAATGGCTTACCACCGCCGGACGTAGGAAATACTTTATGGCATGTTTTCTTAGAAAAATCTTTAACACCTCAGTACCCTCTTACTTATTAGCCTATTTTGATTTGCACGTCGCGCTCAGGCCTGTGAGGGGTGAGGTGACCCCCCTGGACATCCCGCCCTTCAAGACGGAGACGCTGAAGAACTCATTTTTCATCAGCGCTTCCTACCTCTGGAACAGCCTTCCATCTCACCTACGTAACACCCTGTCCATATCACACTTTAAACAGGCGGCTAAAAATCACTTCTTCAATTTGGAAAATACACAAACATGACGCAAACATTTCATCTCATGAACACACTTTCATCTCATCTCACTTAATTCCATTACTCACTTTCACACTTACACCCTGGCACAACAATTATTATCTTTATTTCACCAAACTACTATAATGTATATGTACAACATAATGTACAAAAATAAAACCAATCTAAATCTAAATCTAAATCTCTCTCTCACGCACACGCTTTCCTTCTCTGTCTCACTATCTTACGCACACGTTCTTCCTCTCTCTCTCCCTCTCTTACGCACACGCTGTCTCTCTCTCTCTCTCTCTCTCTCGCTTTCTCTCTTACGCACACGCTCTCTCTCTCTCTCTCTCTCTCTCTCTCCACCTCTTTTTTTCTTACGAACACGCTCTCACACATCACCCCTCACTCTTAATTACTAATCTAGTCACACACACACACACACATGCGTACGGGTAAATATAATTAGTGATAAAAATTACGCGTTCACTATACACTATACACTCACACACAAACACAAAATATTACTATACGACGTCAACTGGCTCGTCTTCTTCATTCGCTTCTATCTTCATGACGACAGGCTTTTGCATGTCAGCTAAGTCACCCCCTGCTCTTCTGTTTTCACGATTTCCACCATAGCAGCATCTCCATTGGTATACACCGGTGTAAAGATACACATAATTAATTTATTATGACAAACAAAGATATTTACCTTACAAACTAACCTGCTGCTGCACCAACTCCTCAGCAACCTCCTCCGTCTCATCCCTCATCGCTATTCCTACGCTGCAACACCACAGTTCTCTTCTGCTGCACGTCGTACAGCGTCGTGCCATGCACTCCGTGCAGTATGTCCAGCGTGTGCGTATAGTCATACGCTTCATCACCCGCGCATACACTTCACATACATCGCCAAGCTTAGGGATGTAGTAGTTGACGGGGCCGACGGAAGGCGAACTTTTCATGTTGTGCAGCGCGCGTTTGACTTCTTCACGCTCCTCATACAGCTCAGCATATGTGTCGCGGTGCTGCTGTATGAGCCGCGACGTACGCTCCATCCGCGATTTTAGGAGAGAGCATTTCGACGTTATAAATCTTTTGTACGATGCGCGAAGGCGACATATCGATACAATATTAAATTTAACCGGTGCTGCACGCAATCGTTTTTTCTGCGAACATTGTAATAAAAGCTATAGATACGTAGATGAGCATAGATGCACAGCCAAATGTGACAGGTGTTTTTGTGCACCAACGTATAATTCTAATATAGATATTATAAAGTGTGTAGAATGGAACAGAGAATTTTACGGACAAATATGTTTCGACCGTCACAAAATAGATGGGTCATACAAAAAAAATAATAAAAAAATATGCGATGTAGTAAAAGTTTGTAATATGTGTTGCAAACGAATTAATATCTACAATTCAAAGCACGAGTGTGGAATCAATTGGTGCAACTTATGCCGCGAAAAACATGATGTAAATCAGCTCTGTTATATTCAACCCATGGGACGTAATATTAACGCACAGATTAATCGCAAATTCCCAAAGAAAAACTTATTTATTTTTTATGACTTTGAGACGCGTCAAGATTCTGCTTATCGTGAACATGCAGACATAAAAATACACATTCCAAATCTATGTGTTGTACAACAGGTTTGCGATGATTGCATGGATAATGAAAATATAAATATACTATGCCATACGTGTGGTGTAAGAGAGCATATATTTCGCGATGATTCAGTTAGACAATTAATAGGTTTGACAGTATGCGAGAAAACTACCTTCGGTCAAATAATTTTTATTGCTCATAACTCTCGTGGATTTGATGCGCAATTTATTTTGAGAGAAATCGTTGAAAATACCTCAATAGTACCGAACGTAATATTGAATGGACAAAATATAATAATGCTTCAATGCGGGCGACCAAAATTTATTGATAGCTTAAACTATTTTCACATGAAATTAAGTGCTTTACCACAAACCATTTCTCTACCGCCAGCTAGCAAAAAGGGATATTTTCCTCATCTATTCAATACTTTAGAAAATCAAAATAATGTTGGGGCTTTACCCGAAGCATCGTTCTACGCACCTAATGCCATGTCGACGTCTGAGAGGGAAAAGTTAATTGTATGGTACGAGGAGAACCGAAATACTTATGAGTTTGATTTTCAACGTGAAATACTCGATTATTGCCGTATGAATGTAGAAATTTTAAGACTTGCATGCATGTCTTTTCGGAAATTTTTCATTAAGCGCGGGAATACTTGTCCGTTTACAGAGGCAACGACCATAGCTTCTGCATGCTCCATTGTGTATAGAAAAAATTTCTTACGCGTAAAAACTATCGGTATCATTCCAGCAGGTGGATATCGACGCGCTGATAATCATTCGCAAAAGTCAATACAGTGGCTGTTACAGTGTGAACGTGAGATTGGTCAGGAATTCATACACGCGGGTAGAGCACGTGAATTTATGCTTCCAGAAGGGTTTCGTGTAGAGGGCTATTTACCTCCGGAAAATGATATTGCTAAAGGGATTGTCTTTGAATATCAAGGCTGTTACACACACGGTTGCCCTATTTTCTTTAATAAACGACGAGATAAAATAATGTCATACGGTAGAACTATGGATGAGTCGTACGAGAATACTTTTCGGAAAATTCAAAAAATAAAAGCCCTGGGTTACGAAGTTCGAGAGATATGGGAATGTACTTTTGATCGCATAAAAGCAGAGAATCGCGAAATCTACGAATATATAACACAGCATCCTCTTATGAGTCGTATAACGTTGAATCCACGCGATGCTTTTTTGGAGGTAGAACGGAGAATATAGTTACTGAGTACGCGATCGGAAATAACGAAAAAATTCAATATACAGATATATGCTCTCTTTATCCGTACGTGTGTAAAAGAGGTCGATTTCCCATAGGACATCCGCGAATTTTAATTGGTGAAGACTGCAACGAATTAACGCAGGGGAATAACAATAATCTCAACAATATTGAAGGATTAGTTAAATGTAGTATAATACCACCGCGCGACTTGCACATTCCACTCTTACCAATTAAAATGCACGGACGTCTTCTTTTTGCTCTTTGCCGCTCATGCTGCGAAGAAATGCAGCAGTACTGCAATCACGAAGACCCAAAAATGCGTGAATTCACGGGCACCTGGATTGCTGATGAGTTGCGTAAAGCTGTTGAACTCGGTTACAGTATTACGAAAATTTATATTATTTGGCAATATGAGATGACACAGTATAATCAAATTGATGGTAGCGGAGGTCTTTTTGCCGAATACGTAAATATTTTCTTAAAAATCAAGCAAGAGGCTAGCGGATGGCCCTCATGGTGTACTGACGAAGCAACTAAATTACAATACATTGAACAGTATAGACTCGATGAGGGTACAACTTTGGATAAAAATAATATAGAAAAAAATTCAGGGTTACGAGCCGTTGCTAAGCTCTGCTTAAATTCGTTTTGGGGTAAATTTGGACAACGGAGTAATTTGAAATAAACTAAAGTTGTAAAATCACGTGAATCTCTTTTAAAACTTCTTACTTGTCCGGAAAGAGATGTTAATGATATACTAGCAATTAACGTTAATTGGCAATACAAGGATGAGGCTGTCACTCCTGCCCCGCATACGAGTGTCGTGATTGCCGCTTACACCACTCCGGATGAGTATAAACCTTTTATTGGCTCTAAACTAGGTGATATGACAGATGAACTTTGTGGTTATGGTGAGAATACGTATACAAGTAATTTTGTTTCGGGAGGACCAAAGTTTTACGCCTACACAGCTGGAACACCCAATAAAGATGATAAAATTGAATGTTGTAAAGTAAAAGGTATCTCATTAAACTTCTCAAACGGTGTAAAAATTAATTTTGATAGCATTAAGGATTTGATTAACGATGCCTTTGCAAACAAAGATCACGAATCTGAAAAAATGAATGATGAATGTAGTAAAATTCGCTTAAAATTCAAAGCTATCAGAAGAACTAAAATGCATGAAGTAACGCATGAAGAATCGAAAACATGTTGTGTTGTATTGAAAAAATGACGATACCTTACGTCACGTAAGTCTCTACCTTTTGGATATAAGGATAATTAACTTTTTGGATGTATTTATTGTAAATAAAAAATAAACACAAATTTTTATGTAATTTCCTTATTTTCCATTTAAAAGATCCCTAACACATTTTTATATCCTCAGTATAGCTTCTGTCATCGAAGAGAACGCTTCTTATGGAAATTTAGCTCATTTTAACGCATAATTCAGCTTACTCGCGGTGTTATTTAGCTTGTTGGACACGATTATCAGCTTGAAATGCGGTAACAACAGCTTGTTATTCAGCACACGTAAAATTAGCTTATTTTTTACGTGTGCCGCGCCGCGCCGCCGCCGCCGCCGCCGCCGACCGTCCGCTTATATGTAGCAGTGATTTTTGCTAGTGCGTATCTAAAATGGATACGCGTTTTAAGCACCCGTTTACTTATATTGTAAGTGGCCCTACGGGATGTGGTAAAACAGTCTTTGTTAAACGGTTTCTTAAACATCTGCCGCTTATGTGTAATGCAACTTTCGATCGTATACTTCTCTATTACGCACAATGGCAAACGACGTACGAAACATACTTTATACCAGGAGGTAGTATAAACAGCAAAAAGAAAATTGTTGAATTTCACGAGGGATTACCTCAGCCTTCAGACTATTCAAACGATAATGATAGGAAAAAATTATTGATTATTGATGATTTAATGAGAGAAGCTTCGAACAATGTTATTCTCGATCTATTTACAAAGGGTAGTCATCACAAAAATTTAAGCGTAATTTTTATTACACATAATCTTTTTCACAAAGGAGCTGGACAGCGTGATATTTCATTGAACGCTAATTATCTCGTTATTTGTAAAATCCACGAGATCGTTCGCAAATTCAGTATCTTGCACGTCAAGTATATCCTGAAGATCCAAAATTTTTGCAAGAAGCATATCTTGACAGCACATCAGCTGTTCATGGATATCTTCTGCTAGATTTAAAACAGTTCACTAGCGAAGAATTTTGTTTCAGAACCTGTATTTTTCCCGATTAGGTTGCGCTACGTGTATGTACCGAAAAACAAGTTTCGATAAAAGTAGAACATAGTATAGCTGAAGCATTAGTCTGAGGAGGACGATGGCGGGGAAAGCATCAAAGAAGAAAAACACGGAAAAAGTTAGAAGGAGAATAGGTAGAAGACAGCGTGGTGCTGGTGCTGATGCTGTTGCTGCTGATGCTGACAATACAGAGTGCGGCTGTCTAGCTAAACATTTTACAAAAAAGTGTGTAGCAATACTGAATGCTCTTTGTCACGCTGACGGACAGCAACGTTTAGCCTTAATTCGCTCAGCAGACAAAAAACTCATTAAAAGTATATGTGAGTGTGCGTTAAATGTGTTATAAGGTGTTGTAAAAATTAAAAATTCTCACAAATTGAAGTTAAAGAAACATAAAAACATTTTGCGTAAATTATTGAATAAGAGCAGTGGTAATGATAATAATAATAATAATAATCAGAAAGAGTGGAAGAAAAAGAGACGGGTGATTATTCAAGACGGTGGTGCTTTTTTACCCATGTTACTTGCACCTATAATTGGCGCACTAGTGTCAAAGTTATTCGGTAGTTCTAAAAGTTAAGTATGGAGCATGCACGTAAAATGATTATCTTACCGGAGGAAGCATATGACCGTGTAGTGAAAAATCAACAACAACCACAACAACATCAGCCAGATGAATCAAGTAATGGTTTTTAACAGCCGAGTGTGCAGATAAAAGGCGATAACTTATCATGTCTCGATGCTGAGATGCATGATATACTTTTTTCAAAAAGTATTACAGATGAAAGAGAAAAATGTCAAAAGTATTTACAAATTTTAAGAAGGTATCTTCATTTTAAAACTTTAGAATGTCAAGAACTTTTATCCGATGGTAATACTGCTGCTGCTAGTGTAGAGATTGAAAATGAGGACGCATTAAATCCTTTGTCTGATGAGGTAATTTTGACAAGTATAGCTAAGTTTCTGTGAGGAAAGCTCGTTTATTGCTTAAACATTGGAAATCAACTATACCTCATCGTATCAAATGGGATAATTCGGGTACAGTCAGCATCGACGGTAAAGTTATACCTCAGACAAATATTATAGATTTGGTGGAGGATGCTGTTCAGAGCAAGGCAACAGATGAAGAACCGACTGGGAGATTTCAACTTGCTAATTTTATAGCATCGTCTAACACACCGTCTAAATTCATAAGTAATCCCATTGTATTGTCAATTAGTGAAAATTTCAAACGTGCTTTGAACAAAATTCCCTCAAGTAAAAGAGATAGTTCGGAGAGCGTTCAGACTTTGGAGCAAGGTGCAAGACTTGCTGCTTCAAAACGTTACAGCGAACGTTTGAACAAAAAAAAATCCTTACCACGAAAATCAGGCGATAAGTGGTTAAGCTATAATATTTAAGAATGTCTTATGAAAATCAATATTTTGACACTAAAGACGAGGCTGGCTACGCAGGTGCACGTAACCTCATTCGTGTTAATAAGCAAAAAAAAAAAATAAGAATAACGTTAATATTTGGTTAAGCAATCAGGATGCATACACGCTTCATCGTCCTATTAGGAGAAAATTTCCTAGACTCATGTACAATGTCAGTAATGTGGATGATTGTTGGGAGATGGATTTGTGTGACATGCAGGCTCTCAAAACTTATAACGATAACTTTGCATATCTTCTTGTTGTAATAGATATTCTTAGTCAATACGCTTGGGTCGAGCCGCTTTATGACAAAAGTGTCAAGAGCGTCGTAAGTGCTTTTGATAAAATTCTAAAAAGAGCTAATGGTCGCTTCCCTGTACTTGTACAAACAGATAAAGGTAAAGAGTTTGTTGGTTCGGAATTTCAAAAATATTTAAAACAGCATGATATAAATTTTCGAGTTGCACGTAATCCTGACGTTAAAGCAGCAGTTGTGGAACGTCTTAATCGAACCCTCAAAGAAAGAATGTTTAGGTATTTCACACATAAAAATACACACAGATATATTGACGTTATTCAAAATATTGTTTATGCCTACAATCACACACTGCACAGTGGTATAAAAATGATTCCTGCCAAAGTGTATGTGCGAAACGCCGATGAGGCTAGAAAAAATTTACAGAAAAGAGCACAAAGTCAGCGTAAACAGTCTAGAGTAGGTGAGCACGTTCGCATCAGTCGAGCAAAAGGTACCTTCGACAAAGAATACGAGAAGAACTACAGCGAAGAATCATTTCACAATCATTTCACGTCGACAGAATCTTTGTACCTACGAACTCGTTGATTTAGATGGAGAAATAATCGATGGATTTTTTATCCAGAAGAACTCGTACGTGTCGGTGATGATCGTGTAGCAAAAAATAAGGAATTAAAAATTGAACGAGTAATTAAGACTAAAGGTCGAGGAGTAAATAAGAAATTATTTGTGAAGTGGATTGGCTATCCAGATAAATTTAACTCGTGGATTAAAGCAAACGATATCGTAGAAATCTGAAACATGTCTAGCGAAGAATTTTATCTGGTACTACCAAGCAACAGTAGTATGAAATATTTTTCAGATAACACTACGTCTTGCTTTAACACTCAACTATCTCATGAAGTCCGGCTATCTGGGAACTGGGCTGTTGCACTGACGGAAATACATATACCATGCACTATGGTGCATATTCAAAAAGATGAATGCGAAATAATATTTACCAAAACTAGTAGTAGCGGTAGTACAACAACATCAACAGCAGCTAATGATAACGATGAGAAGCAGCAGCATAAGAAAAAGCAGAAGAAAAGAAGTGCGACAGATCACACGCATGAATTTGTAAATTTAGAGTACAGCGATACTTCTTTTCCACCTGGTGTCTACGACAGCCTAAAAGATCTAGCGGAGGCTATAAATAATGTACCTGAACTTCACGGACATCTACTTATAGCGCCATCAAAAAATAAAAGAGGCTACTACAACCTACGAAAAATCTGCGAATGTAAGGAAGCTCATTACTATAGTTTTAGCGAAAAAATTAAACGTATATTTGGCTTTGAGAATGAGAAGTATAGGCTACAAGATTTTATAACCTTGAAACCACAGTCGCCAGAGTCACGATATACAACAATCACAGGGAACAGACCTGCTTGTTTAGCAAGAGCTATATCAGATCAATTTTTTGTCTACTCTGATATTTGCATTCCATACACAGTCGGTGATATTCAAGCATCACTTTTACGTATAGTGGTATTGGATAATTCCAAGTATAAACTGGGTGTAACTATGGTCAAACAATTTGCACCTCCTAATTACATACCACTGCTGAACAACACGTTTCAAAATGTTACAATAGATATAAGAGATCAGCATGGTAATCATATACCATTCGAGTACGGGACGTTGACAGTTACACTTCACTTTAAACGCTGTCAGTAGAGCATGAAAAACAAAAATGAGTTACTACGTAGAATATTATTCCGATCAAATTGGTGCTGGGGTAGGTAGAGAAGGTGTACGACGAGTATTTGCAGGATCAGCGAGGACACGGTGGTATAGGCCATTTCTTGAGTGGTTTATTTCGAAGAGTCTTACCATATCTTACTAGTGGTGCCAAAGCTGTAGGTAAAGAAGCAATTAAAGCAGGAATAAATGTATTAGACGATGTGGTGATTAGATGGTGTGTAATCACAGTCTCAGTTTTAAACAAGCTGTGAATACGCGTGCACGAGAGTCTGGTCGAAATCTTAAACATAAGGCCGCAGATAAAATAGCTGAAATGATGAAGGGGTCTGGATATAAGCGACGTGGTAAGAAGCGAAAACGTCAGTCGCGTAAGAGTCGTATAACTGGACGCAGTAGCACCAGCGGCAGTGTGAAGAAAAGACGTGTCAGTAAGAGTAAAGTTAGAAGCTCGAAAAAAAAGAAAGTAAATAGAAAGAAGAGGAAACGAGTGTCTCTGATATTTTTGGATAAACAACATCAACATTATGGCTTTTCTGCATTCAAACTCATGCGAGTGCATGAAATCCGAATTAGATTTATTTACTTTACCACCGACTTAAACGTCAGTGGAAAATTCACAATTCATACATTACAAGCCCGTTTCATCTCTCACCGACGATGGACCATTGGAATTTGTCATTCCAGGAGGAAGTGATTATCTTGATATTTCGCATACAATGCTCAGTATACGTCTGCAGATATTACCTAATGTTGAAATTGCGGCTAATGAGAGTGCCACAGAGTACTCTAAGGTAGCACCAGTTAATAATCTTTTACACTCACTCTTTAATCAGATAGATGTGTTCTTTAATCAAAAACTAGTATCACCGCCAAATAATGCATATCCATACCGTGCATACATCGAAACACTGCTAAATTATTCAGCGCCTACAATGAATTCTCATCTTACATCAGCACTCTGGTATTTAGATACTCCTGGTCATATGGAGACACCACCCAACACCTCAGTCACTGATGCAACAACAAATAAGGGAAACGTTTATCGTCAGTATTTTTTAATTAACGGCCAAACTGTTGATCTAATTGGACATTTACATTGCGATGTTTTTAATCAAAATAAGTTTTTGCTAAATGGTGTTGAACTACGCTTACGATTAGTGAGAAGTAAGGATGCTTTTTGCTTGATGGATGCGTCTGATAACGACAAATTTAACGTACATATTAAAGAAGCATCACTGATTGTACGTCGTGTTAAAGTGAGTCCAGGGATTATGTTAGCACTTGACAATGTAATCCTAGGCCAGATTCCTAAAAGAATAATCATCCGTTTCGTAGATAATAGAGCATTTAATGGGAATAGAAAGTTCGATCCTTTTAATTTTCAACATTTCAACATAACCTATCTTTCACTTTCTGTGGATGGAGTACAGATTCCCAGCAAACCGCTACAGCCACGATTTACGGGGAGTAATCAAATATTCGTAGAATGTTATCATACATTATTCTCTGGTACGGGAATACACTTTCTGAATGAATCACTGACGGTTACACGAACAGATTACAATAAGGGCTATTGCTTTTTTGCTTTTGATCTAACACCTGATTTATCTGCAAACTCATCATTTCATTGGAATCTTATCAAGCATGGTAGTGTTCGAGTAGAGGTCAAATTTGAACACGCTCTAGCAGCAACAATTAACTGCATAATTTATGCCGAATATGACAATGTATTGGAAATAGATTCAAGTCGACAAATCATAACAGATTTCAATGCTTAGGAAGAGATGGTGGGGATAGAAAGAGAAACAACAGCAGCGCCTTCTACATTGTTAACGGTAAGAGAACAAGACACACTATGCTCAGTTCTCTTTGAACGTTTATACAGTTCACTAGTGCTACTTTACCGTCTGCTGCTGCTGCTGCTGCTAATCGCTCTTAAACTGTCATAGATTACATTATTAACGTTCAAGGTCTGAGAGATCTTAATAACAAATTTATTCCTAAAGAAGTGGCTATACTTGGTCTAAAAAATAGAGCTATTAGACACTGGATCGTTAAGGCCCCCCACAATTTCACAGAATTGTCTATTGGAATAAAAAGGTCTAACGAATACATCTCTAATCAGTTTTATGGTATCCGCTGGCATGAAGGTGACATTAGTATGGAACAATTGCAATTTCATTTACAACAAGTGGCAAAAGTGGCTATACGTGTTTTTACTCGTGGACACGATAATTGGAAATATTTGGAAACTGTCATGTCTCGTGAAGTTGTGAATGTGGAAGAAATGTACGCGCCGACTTTTCAAGAATTAAAAAAGAATTATCCGGACAGATTTATGTGTTTAAATCACAGTATTCAAGATATAAACAACACTCGTGATTGTGTTGTCAACCAGGCATATTTATTGAGAAAGTGGTTGCACTCTATTGCCGAGGATATAACCCAAGATTCAGCGCAAAAATTTAGCGACGCTTTATACTGTAAACTTCATTCTCGTGTAAGAACAGCAACATCTATTTATAATGGACGTGGAAGCGACGTAGTTGGTCATAGCTAAAACAATGAATACGCGTGAACTGCTAAGGGCCCTCAAACCATTAGCTGCCAAGACAGTTGGTGTATACGCTACAGATAGAATCCCTAATGTTATGGAACATCCTACGGCTATTATCGCAAACACAGATGATCACACCAAACGAGGAACACATTGGATTGCTATTTACATAGATGCAAATGGTTACGGAACGTAATTCGCAAGTGTGTGGTCAATACTGCATTATGTTCCTTTATCATATAGTTAATATACCTAACTTACGCACGTTTTGTAATAAGTTTTAACGAGATTCCAAAAAGACCGATGCGTTAGTGGATGCGTTTTATAAAAAACTTTTAAGAAATAAAAAAGTACGCCTACGTTCAAGAAATGTTCAAGATTCGGAACTGAGCGTTCTCTTGGTTCAGGATTTTGCAATCAAACATGTACTTCGAGAATATCTGCGAATTATTGAAACAATTGTCAAATATCATTGAGTAAAAATATGAATAAATTGCAATCTTAAATATCTAAAATGTTCTCATTTATAATACCTTACTTGCTTCTACATTCCTGTTATCTGAAATACTGTAATATAAGAACTTTATCAATATAGCCGTTGACATCCAGTCATTTATGTTTTACTTTCACATCCTGTTTCATCATGCTCTCACTGTAAGTAGAAACCGATGAAAGTGCTCGTAGTTTAAAAATATTGCTCTTAGAAGTTTGCGAGATGTAACCCTAGCTTTTGACCGTCGACGAATATGATACTTTCTTTCCTGTTGCGTCAGCAGGCTTCTTTGTGTTCTTCTGCGAATACACGTGCAGGAATGCATCCCCACTACTCTTGAATAATTTACTCTGAGATAGTGGGGGGATTCATTCGACAGTGGATAAAAAGAGCGAGCACTGTCAGGAGCCACATCAGTACAGTCTTGTGGAGTTCACAAATCGTTTCTCAAGAGAAGAACCTTTGTGACGTTCACAGTGTAAAAGTTTTATTTGCCATGGTTCAATCAAGCGATATTGTCCAACCTCGTTTGCAGAATATCCTGCCAAACATGCTGCTGTCTACAACCTACGCAGTTAATAAGTCGAATTCCAAAAGGATTTCTCTTGGATTGGAGTGTCATCAGGGTAGCTTTCGTCCTGTAGTTAAGCTTTCTACAGCTACAGAGAGTTTCAAATCCATAAAATTCGATGTGGCCAGCTGGAAAGTTTTTAAGAATTACTTCGATCTTATCAATACCTATTTCCAAGATGCATACAGATTCCAAAGTGAGTACGGACGACCTACAAAGATATACATGGAAAACCACGATCTGATGTTTACAACTTCATACAACACAAAGTCTATACTGATTGAGGAAAGACCTGTTGGAACACCTCTCTTTCCAAATCTTCTACTAGACGAAGAAGACGAGGACGAAGTTAATAGCGCTTCAGCTGCTTTCGCTGAAAGTGCTACATGTGGTAGTGATGCTACTCCTGTTGGCGGGAGATATCAACCTCCAAGGGCGAAGAAATAAAAAACGTCCCACATTCAACGTGCTATTTGCATGCAGAAAGTTACTTTCGATGGATTGAGGATTGTCTTACCATGTGTCGATGAGCGTCTCGAGAAACTTGAAGCCTGCGTTACTAGGGTAAATGAAATCATGGTTTATATTAAAGAATTTTTAATTGAATGTATTAAAAACGATACAGAAAACTTGATTGTGAAAGTGCCAAATCTACTATGATAAAAACCTGCGAGGTATTTCAACAATATTATACTCTATACAGCGATAATATTAAAATTAATGTTGGTGATAAGTTTGTAAACGATATTGATGAATCATTGGTTAATATAATTATTTGTGAAATTGCTGCCTTTAAATTGTTTGATATCTATAGGGATATATACACCACTATCGTCAAATCATAATAATTTATCATGTTATTCTTCGTTATTACGCTTTGTACATATACACTTTTTACTTCAAATAAAACTGAAAAAATAGACATATTTTCTCTTGTTACGTCATTCAATCCTCACTTTTCCCCCTCCATTCTCCCTACGTATCAGTATAAATACCTTTGCGATTCGGGGAGCTACTCATTCTCATATGTACCTCCTTGAAGCATCATCATCATTGAAAAAATGGATAAATTAAAAAACGTATTCTCTTTGAGCAAGAAGAAAGAGGAGAAAAAGCCTCTGATTGAAAATGATAAAACGTCAGAATCCAAATTTAAGAAATATGAATACTCTAATAACACCTTCTCGTTTCCGAGACAACAAGGCTACAAGAGCTTGGATGAATAATCTTTGAATTTATACACTTATTATCTAAAACGGTCCTTTTAAGGACCACAATATTTTCATAAACGTAGCGCAAAATAATAATATACACATTCCTCATCCCATACACCATGTAAGATTGATGTTTATATTAGAGGATGGTGACATCATTAAAATTTCATCTTCTAAACAAATAATTAGGATATGTTAACATGTAAACATATCGTTAATATGTCTTATACACGTGTCATAAAGATAATCTTTATCTTGTAAATAAGGTGTCACACGTGTCGCATCCTTATCTTATAAACAAGTAATAATGATTAAGTATCATGTTTGTTTATACAAACAAGTAATAAACATACTGTTTAATATTGTGGTAAAGATATCTTATTTGTTTATGTAAACATGATATCTGACTTACGCGGTATAAACATGATACATTATCTTATCTTTATTACTTGTTTACATTGATAAGAATGCGCCAGTGATGACGTCATTTGTTATGGCTCCCCATACCGGCTTACTTACTACTTTTCTGTTCATTTATACGTACACACACATTCCTTTTTGTTTGGCCTACATACGTAGCAGAGCAATCATTACATTAAAGTTTATAAACAACGTTGTTTTCTAGATCATTATTTTTCTTGTCTTTGCCTTTTATAATGATGTTTTTCATTTGGCTATTTCTTTTCCGTACAGTTTCGATGTTAAGGGCCTTGAATGCATGACTGGTCTGCTCATAAAAACCGTGAATATAGGGTAGACTTACAATATTGCGTTTTTCATTATTGCTAATCTGTTGTCTCGACAATGTGTTTGATGTTATCGTTAACATTCTTTTTCGTATATATTTATTAACGAAGGCGGGTGGATAATGATTTTCATGCAGTCATTTTTTTATGTTTTGAATATTCTTGTTGTGAAATTTCTTGTTAGATAATTTTATCGCTTCATCGACAACATTGTACAATATGGCGAATTTTGAGACATAGGATGTTGTGATATGTAGTTTAAAAATCTGCCAGAGAAGGTCGGTTTGGTGTACCAATCAGTTACTAATTTACCTTTGTCTTCAATCAATAGAACATCTAGAAAACTTATGGAGTTATCGATCTCAGTCTCGTGAGTAAATTGTAATCTGTTGTTAAGAATTGGATGTTTTTAAAATTTCGTCGACTTTGTCATTCGGTACGCATGTAATAATGTCGTCGACATATCAATAAATTAAAGTTTGGTGAACGATAGTTTAGACAGGCAATCCGTTTCGAGATCATCCATGATTATGTCAGCGAAGAAACCCGAAATCGGAAAGCCCATTGGTGTGCCGAACAGCTGTTTATAAAATTTGCCGTTAAATTGAAAAAACGTATTCTCCATAACTAATTTACAAGCTAACAAGATTTCACTGAGAGGTATTTCGGATTTCTGTACAATTTGTATATATCTTTTATCGATGCTCTTTTTGACTAATGATTTGTCAATGTTATAGAGTGATTTTACATCGAGGCTGATTAAACGGTGGTTCGGTGGGACAACTATACTTTTAATTTTTTCTATGAAATCATAACTGTTTTCTACGTATGAGTCAGGTTTTTTAATGCGATTTTGTAATATTCTAAGGAGGATTTTCGATAAAAAATACGTAGGTGAGTCTATTGTTGAGATAATAGGTCGTAAAGCGATATTTTTTTGTGAATTTTAGGTAGTCCATAACATTTTGGCAAGGTAGTATCTGTTTGTGTGAATTTAAATTTAATGTATTTTTTCCGCAAAAGCCGTTAGTGTTCTAATTGTTCATAAATTTTTTGACTTTGTTCTGGGTTTTTGATATTTCAGTGTATGTATTTTTGTCTGACAATTGTAGTTCCATTTTTTTTATGTAATCGGATCTTAGCATCGCAACGGTCACATTGGCTTTATAGGCTAAAGTGAACATGATGTTTTTGTTGTTTTTAATAAAATCTAATAATAGTTTTAAATTATATATATATACAGGGTGACCCAATTTAAACGGGCACCGCTCATAACTCGTCAGGGACAGCCACAATCGAAAAAATGGTAGAGACCAAAGTTGTAGGATATCGAGGGGACAACCCGATGGTGACCTTGGATTTGACCTTGAACGCGTTTTTCAAGGTCATTTGAAGGTCAACTTTGGATTTTTAAATAGGAACCCCATTCTTTTATTGCGGGAATGGAAAGAGCGGTAAATTTTACGTTCAGAATGGTATGTTCGGTTGCGGCACTGAAGGTCATCTCAATGTCCTGCAGCCAGAATGAAACCCCGCCTACGTAATTCCTCTAGCAACGCCAAATTAAAAAAAAAGTGATAGAGACCAAAGTTGTTGTATAGGGGGGGGGGGGGGGGGGGAGAATTGTGACCTCGAATTTGAGCCAGTCCTACAAGGTCATTTCAAGGTCAAATTATTTTTTTTCAAACTTTACTTTTACTTTGTATCCGAGATGAAATCCCTTCTTAGATGTTCTCTGTCCAGCGGCCAAGACGCAAATGAGCCCTCGCTAGCGTCCAAACATAAGTCTCGCTATTCCCCGAATGATCCCTTCCGACGGTTAACTTGCGAATGACTTCTCTAGGTGGTCGCCACCTACCTACCCGAACTCCTGATGTGCGAAAAATAAAAATGGCTCCCGAAATAAGCCTTTTAAAATAAGTCCCGCGCTCAGTCTTGCCACCGCGACTCCGTCGAACCTTCCCCTACGACGCTTAACTCACGAATGATTTTCAAGCAGGCGCCCCGGCCCCGCGCCGTACCTGCCGCCCGAACTTTCGATTTGCAAAAATAAAAATAGCCTCCGAAAATTGTCGAAAGAGTCTCACACTCGGCCTTCCGCCAAAAATATTATTTTTTTAATTTGGCGTTGCTAGAGGAATTACGTAGGCCGGGTTTCATTCTGGCTGCATGACCTTGCGATGACCTTCAGTGCCGCAACCGAACATACCATTCTGAACGTAAAATTTACCGCTCTTTCCATTCCCGCAATAAAAGAATGGGGTTCCTATTTAAAAATCCAAAGTTGACCTTCAAATGACCTTGAAAAACGCGTTAAAGGTCAAATCCAAGGTCACCATCGGGTTGCCCCTTTGATATCCTACAACTTTGGTCTCTACCATTTTTTCGATTGTGGCTGTCCCTGACGAGTTATGAGCGGTGCCCGTTTAAATTGGGTCACCCTGTATATATATATATATATATATATATATATAAACTCATATATATATATATATATATATATATATATAAACTCAAATCTTAACAGAAAATATGAATTATTTTTACTCTTGCTATATTGAACACTTGCACTGTAACTGTATATTATTGTACTCGTCACCACGTATATTCACGCATACTTTTACTAATGTTCATACAAAGTGACCTTAAATCGTCGCTCCCTATCAAGACTAGCACAGTTAAAATTTTCAAACAAAAGCTAGCACAACTCGATTTGCCGCGAAGAGTAGCTAACTCGAGACGTTATATTACTTAAAATGTGAGTATTTTATGTTTTTATTGGGTTATTTGGTTGGTTAAGTTCACGAAAACCTTGGACAAAGACAGACAAACCTCAAAGTTTTAAAAGGTTTCGAAAATTTCTAAAAAAAGTGAATAATTTAAAAAAATGTTTGTAAAAAATTATTGTATTTGGGAAAACAATTATAAATACGGTAAAAAGTTGTAAATTGTGAATATTTTTAAATGTTCATTAGGGACAGTTTTGCAAAAATAGAAAAATTTTTGTAAAAATTGGTTGTTTAAAGTTTAAGTTGTGCTAGTCTTCGAGGAAAATTTTAAGTTGTGCTAGTCTAGCGTGCGTCAAATGAGTTGTGCTACATATGACGGGAAATTTGAACAGTGCTACTCTTCCTAGGAAGCGAGGATATTACACATCATACTTGCTTGAACCAACTTTTTTCAGTCGAATATCAGTATATATATACATATATCGAATATACTATATTCTATTTTTTTTTTTTTTACATGGCATTTGGAACTCGAAAGTTCATCGCCTCATCTACGCAAGCCTTCCACGCTGCCCTATCTTGTGTCAACCCCACCCAAGATGCACCTCTCCGATCGACACCCACCCGTCCTATTTCTACTAGATCCGCTTTTACGTTGTCCTCCCATCTACGTCTAGGTCTACCTAGAGGTCGCGTTACCATCGGCCTGCCCTTCATGACACGCGCTGCCGTACGGTCGTCTCCCATTCTCGCTACGTGCCCTGCCCATCCCAATCTGCGCGATTTTATTATTCTGTTAATATTTGGTGACGCGTACAGATTGTGTAACTCATCATTGTGTAGTCTCCTATATTACTAAGTTGGTTCAAGCATGTATGATATTTAAGATAAGGTAATTTCAAAAATTTAGTTTAGGCATTGTATAGAATATAGTAATATAGGAGACTACACAATGATGAGTTATATATATATATATATATATATATATATATATATATATATATATATATATATATATATATATATATATATATATATATATATATATACACAGAGGGAATAAAATATCAAATATACATACATATAATATATACATATGCTCAGTGATGGCTTAGAATATACTATATTGAACATGTATAGTCATTGTCCAAGTATTTCATGGAAAAAAAGTGTAAAAAGTTCATTTTTTCAAGAATTTAGTCTAGGTGTTGTGAAGAAATATCAGTTTCTACCTTTATTGGTCTACAAAAGTATGTCTAAAGATTCATATACATGGTGACCAAGTAGAATATAGTATATTTATTATAAATAGTAAATTTGACTAGAAAAAGTTGGTTTGAGCAAGTATGATGTGTAATATAAGTTCACTTTTTATGAACATCAGATCCTGCGCACGGACGGAAAGTTAATTTTTGGTGAATTAGGCTTCGCTACTAGAAAAACTTTCTTCAATTGGGTATTTAGAATTTTTAGATACTGTAAATTTATTCAAAATTTAATTTACTACAAAACAGCCCGTGTACTTTTATGAAAAAACCTTTTTGTAAAAGATGGCACAAAAAGAATTGGGAAAATGCAACCTTTTGTAACACATGCACGATTTCTGCGTCTTTTTGACCTTAAAAGGGGGCTTAAAGTGAACTTCTTTTGACCGGCTGGAGAAAAGCGGGCAAAAATAGTACATTATGCAACAAGGGAGTAAAGTCGTTAATTAATTCCGAGGGTGAGTAAATCAGCGAGGACAGTAAATCATCCGAGGGAATAATCGACTTGCATTTATTGCATTAATCACGACTGAACTGTGTAGCCACTTTATTTCTTAAAAAGTGGGACCTACAACAGCTAAATTGAATAAATTAATATAAGTTTTCTTAAAAATTCAAAATATTCAACATTTTTTTTATAATTTTTCTACTTTTTAACATTTTTTTTCTAAATTTTCAAAAATTTTGCGGGGATAAAAAGTTTATTTCTCGCATTTTGCGTTAATAAAGAGTTTATTTTCCGCGAATTTACTTTATTTTAATTATTATAATGCGGGAATAAAGTAAATTTGCGGGGAAAAAAATATGTGGGAATAAAATGCTATTTTAATCCCGCTTTTCAGGGAATAAAGTGGCTATTATAGTTCAAACGTGAATACAAATATTTTTGTAAAATGTTTTATGACCCGGTCACTTTTTGTGAACCATTCTTCATCGAAAAAGTGTACTTAATTTTTTTCTGATTTCTTTCAGTAGGATTATGTATTTATGTTTGTATCACATATCTATTATAAAATAATCATCATCCCAGAATGATTCACTAGTTCCTGTGAATCTTTACATAATTGCTTATTTTAGTGTTTTAATATAGTGTAGATTATCCTGTAGTGCAACATTTATCAGGAGTAATTTAGTCTGCTTTATCAGCTAGAATAATGCTATTGCGAAAAAAGTAATCTTTTATAAACAAATAAATTGTCAACATTATATAAAATTCAAGATTATATTTTGCTGCAGCAGATTAATAAAAGTATTCGAATGAAACTGAGTGTGAGCAGTTTTATATATATTATACAATTGACGAATCTGATAATGGTGATTATAATATCAACTTGCCATGCACGAATAATGATAAAAAAATTTGAAAAACCTTTTAATGATGGAACCAATTTCAATACAAGTGGTTATCCGGTTTACCGATAACGAAATGACGGTCAAAGAATAATGTTGAAAATTAAAAACAAGAAAATATACGTAGAAATTAGATCTATTGTTCCATATAATCTATATTTATTATTTAATTTTAACTATCGCATTACAACGTTAAAGTGTGCTCAACTGTACAGTGCGTCAAATATTTATTTAAATATTGTTTTAAAAGCCATGATTGCGCATTTTATTAAATGAGTAACATTGATGTGTATTCTAGTTTTGATAACGACTGTATACACGGAAAAAAAGATTATAATTAAGCAATATATTAATACCTGATTTGTAAGTACTCCTGAAGCAATGTATCGATTACTAGAATATCGAATGCATGAATTATTGTACGTTATAGATAGATAAGCAGTACATCTTATGATTGAACAATATGTTTTTCACCATACGTGCATGAAAAAGGCCAGTTTCCATGCATGTAGAATGAATGAAAAATCGAGGTTTTCCTTGCAGCGGGAAAAAATACTCCCTTGGGAGGCAAAAATTGTTCCTCCCGAAGAAGTAAATTTTTCTGGAAAAAATTACACCCTTAGGAGGAAAAAGTCTTTTCCTTTCACCATAGTAGTTTTTTCCTCACTCTGCAGCCTATCTGATGGACCTATATAAGTATTTACAACATTTTCGAAATTTTTAAGATTTTCAGAATTTTCAAAAATTCTAAAATTTGAAAAGTAATCGAAATTATTAAAATTTTCAAAATAACCAAAATTTACGAAATTTTGAAAATTTTTGAAATTTTGAAAATTTTCAATATACTATTGTTTTACTTTGAAAATTCCTCGAATTTTCAATTCCTTTTATATGCATGATAAGTGGCCTATTCGTGCACTTATCATAAAAAGTACGGTGTGCAACAAGGGGAAAGTGGCTTTTTCAGGCTCGGGTGATGTTTTGAGCACTCGTGTCCAGAAGTAGACTAAACGTTCAGAATACTCTGCACGTTGAGTTTATGCAAAAAATTTTCTCTTGTTTATAAGTGTCGTCCCCTCATGCGCAAAAAATGGATAAATAGCGTCAAATATTGCCTCCTGTTCTCCTTCTGCTGTGACCTCTAGAGGCGGCCACATCAGTAAATCCTATTATTTTGAATATTAAATTTATCTAGAATATACTTCTATAGTTATTCACACAAATTTATTGCAGTATCAGAAGTAAACTAGAGATTCAGAATACTGTGCAAGTTGAGATTATAAAAGAATTTTCTCTGGTTTATAAGTGTAGTCTGCGCATGCGCCAAAAAAGGGATAACTATCGCGAAATATTGTTTCCTGTGTTCATTCTGCTGTGACCACTAGAAGCGGTCACATATGTAAATCCTATTATTTTGAATATTAAATTTATCTGGAATATACTTTTATAGTTATTCACACAAATTTATTGCAGTATCGGAAGCATAATAAATGTTCAGAATACTGTGCAAGTTGAGTTTATAAAAGAATTTTCTCTGGTTTATAAGTGTCGTGTGCGCATGCGCCAAAAAAAGGGATAACAATCGTGAAATATTGATTCCTGTGCTCATTCTGCTGTGACCACTAGAAGCGGTCACATATGTAAATCCTATTATTTTGAATATTAAATTTATCTGGAATATACTTTTATAGTTATTCACACAAATTTATTGCAGTATCGGAAGCATAATAACTGTTCGTAATACTGCGTACGTTGAGTATATAAAACCATTTTCTCTTGTTTATAAGTGTCGTCTGCGCATGCGCGAAAAAATGGATAAATAGCGTGAAATATTGCTTCCTGTGCTCATTCTGCTGTGACCTCTAGAGGCGGCCACATCGGTAAATCCTATTATTTTGAATATTAAATTTATCTAGAATATACTTCTATAGTTATTCACACAAATTTATTACAGTATCAGAAGCATAATAAATGTTCGGAATACTGCGTACGTTGAGTATATAAAACCATTTTCTCTTGTTTATAAGTGTCGTCTGCGCATGCGCGAAAAAATGGATAAATAGCGTGAAATATTGCTTCCTGTGCTCATTCTGCTGTGACCTCTAGAGGCGGCCACATCGGTAAATCCTATTATTTTGAATATTAAAGGCTATAGCCGGGTTACTATGGTGAAATGGCCCCCTTGGAAAATGTATATATGTTATATACCATTCGATGGGGGATAAAAAAAAACTCCCATAGCCAAATTTTTAGCTCTCTGCCTAGTGCGCATGCGCAGTAACGTCGATAAACGTGTTTTTTTGATTTTATTTTTTTCTGAAGTCCCTATAGGATAAAAATTTTTTTAAAAATTCACATTGGTGTATTTTTATGTCATGAATAACTGCAATTTTTTTGGGATTACATAACCTCAAATATCGGATCTAAAAAAATTACAAACATTTTTTTTTACAACATTTTTTTTATATACTCAACGTACGCAGTATTCTGAACATTAATTATGCTTCTGATACTGTATTAAATTTGTGTGAATAAATATAAAAGAATATTCCAGATAAATTTAATATTTAAAATAATTGGGTTTACAGATTTGACCGCTTCCAGAGGTCAATTCAGAATGAGCGCAGGAACCAATATTACATACTCTTCATACATTTTCTTCTTGCATGCGCAGACGACACTTAGAAACCAGAGAAAATTTTTTTATAAACTCAACTTGCACAGTATTCTGAACATTTATTATGCTTCTGATACTGCAATAAATTTGTGTGAATAACTATAGAAGTATATTCCAGATAAATTTAATATTCTAAATAATAGGATTTACCGATGTGGCCGCCTCTAGAGGTCACAGCAGAAGGAGAACAGGAGGCAATATTTGACGCTATTTATCCATTTTTTGCGCATGAGGGGACGACACTTATAAACCAGAGAAAATTCTTTTATAAACTCAACTTGCACAGTATTCTGAATCTCTAGTTTACTTCTGATACTGCAATAAATTTGTGTGAATAACTATAGAAGTATATTCTAGATAAATTTAATATTCAAAATAATAGGATTTACCCATGTGGCCGCCTCTAGAGGTCACAGCAGAATGAGCACAGGAAGCAATATTTCACGCTATTTATCCATTTTTCGCGCATGCGCAGACGCACTTATAAACAAGAGAAAATTTTTTTATATACTCAACGTACGCCGTATTCCGAACATTTCTTATGCTTCTGATACTGTAATAAATTTGTGTGAATAACTATAAAAGTATATTCCAGATAAATTTAATACATAAAATAATACGATTTACCGATGTGGTCGCCTCTAGAGGTCACAGCAGAATGAGCACAGGAAGCAATATTTCACGCTATGTATCCATTTTTCGCGCATGCGCAGACGAAACTTATAAACAAGAGAACATTTTTTTTATATACTCAACGTACGCAGTATTCTGAACATTAATTATGCTTCTGATACTGTATTAAATTTGTGTGAATAAATATAAAAGAATATTCCAGATAAATTTAATATTTAAAATAATTGGGTTTACAGATTTGACCGCTTCCAGAGGTCAATTCAGAATGAACGCAGGAACCAATATTTCACCCTAGTTATCCCTTTTTTGGCGCATGCACAGACGAAACTTATAAACAAGAGAACATTTTTTTTATATACTCAACGTACGCAGTATTCTGAACATTAATTATGCTTCTGATACTGTATTAAAGGCTATAGCCGGGTTACTATGGTGAAATGGCCCCCTTGGAAAATGTATATATGTTATATACCATTCGATGGGGGATAAAAAAAACTCCCATAGCCAAATTTTTAGCTCTCTGCCTAGTGCGCATGCGCAGTAACGTCGATAAACGTGTTTTTTTGATTTTATTTTTTTCTGAAGTCCCTGTAGGATAAAAATTTTTTTAAAAATTCACATTGGTGTATTTTTATGTCATGAATAACTGCAATTTTTTTGGGATTACATAACCTCAAATATCGGATCTAAAAAAATTATTAAAGTTTTCAATCGATATTTTGACCCCCTTGTTTTTGAGGTGCAACTTTTTAAGTAGACTTTTTTTGTATACAAGAACATATTTTTACAAAAAAACAAATTGAATATAATAATTTCATAGGTTTGTTGATTTTATAAAATCACTAGGTGCAAGCACTTCAATACAGTTTTTATGACAAAAAAAAATTATTTGCTTAAAAAACTTATAAATGAAATACAACTTATTTCACTTTTACTAGGCAATATTATTTTTTTACTTTTCATGTAAAGCTACTGAGAAAACTGGATTATACAAGAACTTAGATTATAATATTTTTGTAATATTTATTATTCATTCTAGTTTTTAATTTAAAAAAAGGCAAACAATTTTTTTAGATTTTGAAAAACTAACTTACAGCATTTTTAAATGTATTGTAAAATATTTATATTTTATTATTTCAGAAGTGATCTTCTTGTCTAATGGTTAAATAAATATGGCATCTAATAGTAATGAAGAGTCAGATAACATCAGGAAACGCGATGATCGAAGATGTGCCATGTGTAATATTTATATTAGAAAATCAATTGGTCGAGAAAAGGAAATCGAATCTGAAGTTGAAATCGAATATGCTAAACAATTATCAAATAAAGATATTTACATCCATGATGTAATTTGTGATTCATGTAGAAAGCGATTAGCCAAATACATATCAAGCTCTAAACCTAAAAAGGTTAATGTTCCAGCAACTGCTTCGTCTCAAGATTCAAATGTTTCTGAATCATTTTCTCAGCTAACTGTCACTTCATCATCTCAGGAAAGTACACAATCATCTGTATACACAATAAAGGAACAAAAAGTACGAGCAACCACGGAATTACTTATTCAAAGGACGATTGCGACACATAAATATTGCTTTGTTTGTGGGTACCAAAAACAGACTAATAATATATTAGTTCCTTTAGAGGCCCGAATTCAAGTTTATAGTAAAATGAATGTTTTTATTCCACATGGCAATAGATGCTGTTGCACACATTTAATTAAAAAAAGATTTTATGAAGATGAACTAAATAAAATTAATATTTTTTCCACTACAAGTACGGTATATATTGATGAATTACTACAATTTTTGAGTCAGTTATCAATGAAAGCAGACGAAACTTTATTAGATACAGTAGCTGAATTTTCCATGCCTAAAAAAAAATTGAAAGTTTTTACGGGATTAACGTGGGAAAATATTAATTATCTTAAAGATCAACTCACTTCTCTGAAGAATTCCTGTGTAAGGACAGCGACACAAGCCATTGTCGTATTTTTATTCAAAATGCGCTCTGGGAATTCTAACTCGCTCATCTCTACAATATTTGACATTGAAAGCGAACAACAAGTATCTCGTTTTTGTCAATCAGTATTATTATCTTTCGAAAAAGATTTACTACCAAAACACTTTGGATTAGAAAATGTAGACAGAAATGAATTGATTGAAAATCAAACTTCTAATATGGCAAAGAAATTACATCCTGGTAAACAACTTATTTTGATTGCTGATGGTACTTATATAAGGCATGAAAAAAGCTCTAATAACGAGTACCAAAGAAAATCTTATTCAGGCCAAAAAAAAGTTCCTCTGACTAAACCATTTACTATATGTACTACTAATGGTTATGTTGTTGACCAGTTAGGTCCATATCTTGCAAATAAAAATGATGCTACAACACTGATTGAAATATTGGAAGAGAAGCAGAATATTTTACAGAAACTTCTTCGCCAAGGGGACATTTTTATACTGGATAGAGGTTTCAGGGACATTAAACAAAAATTAGAAAATATGGGTTATATTGTTTTGATGCCTGCACTCAAAGGTTCAAAATCTCAACTTTCTACGCAAGAATCAAATGAAACAAGATTCACGACAAAACTGCGATGGGTTGTTGCAGCAGTGCACGGAGTTCAAAAGAAAAAATATAGGTTATTAGATCACAAACTTGATAATACAATGGTGAAAAATACTGGATCTTATTGTAAAATTTCTTGCTACTTAAATAACTTGTTTGGCAAACGCCTAGATTCTGATGAAGACATGCAAGATGAAATATTTAGTGCTATGCAATCTAGAAAAAATGTTGAAAATACATTAGCAGTTTTAGTAGCAGACAAAAGATGGAGTCGTCGGAAACTACCATTTAAAATAATAACTTCGGATGATTTACCAGACTTTCCTGAATTAACAATAAAAGATTTGAAAATTCTGTTTACAGGAACATATCAGCTTAAACAGACAATATCTTACTTAGCGGAAATGCTTGACGCAGATAATAATTTGAAGATTGGATATTCAAAAGAGACTAACAATATTCTCAAACTTGAAGTTCAATCCAGGCATATTAACAGAAAACAATACAAATGTTTCGTTGAGTATAAACCAAATGGTATTGGTTATTCTAGCATCTTAAGACACTGTTGTGATTGTGCTAACGGTAACCGTACTATAGGATGTTGTGCGCATATTGCTGCCATAATCTATTATCTTTCACATGGAAGATATTTATCAAAAATCATACGACCAGCTGAAATTCTGTCTAAAATGTTTCTTAATGATCAAATTGAAGTGTGTATTGATGAAGATAGTGACAATGATGAGTGAATCATTTTTTCTATTGTGAACATTCGTTATTTTTAAAAAGCTACGTGTATACGTTCCATAATTTATTTTAAATAGCCTATGAAGATAATAAATTATACTTTGTACGAATTGAACATACTTAACTTCAATTCCTTTTTACCTGATAATTATTACTGTCAATAGATTTTGAATAATCAATTAAGTAGAGGCAGATAAGCCAAATATGGCCTTTTTAAGACCACAAGACGCCAAAAGTACCCTCAAACGATCGATTTCAAGGCTATGTTTAGCTAAAAACAGGCTTTTTTGCGTGAAAACCCTTGCATTATGACATTTTTAGGTTAGTTTTGGGTTACATGGTACCAAAAATGGCCTTTTTCGGCGTTAAATCACTCAAATGAGGGCATTTTTAGGTTAAAGAGAAAAGCAGACACTGACAGCGGCGATATTCTTTTTATATATAGAGAGAAACCCTTTATTACCTCAAATTCTGATAAGACCATCATTGAAAACGTAAGATAATATAAAAAATACGGCTTGGAGCGAACAAAATATTTCATTTGATTATGTTTTCATGGGAAGATATGCAAAACTACTCAAAAGGAGTCACTTTAGTAACTAAATTGTAACATAACCAGCTAAAAACGTGAAAAAATGGCAAAAAAATCAGTTTTTGGCTCAAATCGAGTTGTGCCACCATTTTTAAGGAAAAAACGTTAGTGCCATCGTAAAGAACGGGAAAAAGTACACAAAAAAAGTCTACTTAAAAAGTTGCACCTCAAAAACAAGGGGGTCAAAATATCGATTGAAAACTTTAATAATTTTTTTAGATCCGATATTTGAGGTTATGTAATCCCAAAAAAATTGCAGTTATTCATGACATAAAAATACACCAATGTGAATTTTTAAAAAAATTTTTATCCTACAGGGACTTCAGAAAAAAATAAAATCAAAAAAACACGTTTATCGACGTTACTGCGCATGCGCACTAGGCAGAGAGCTAAAAATTTGGCTATGGGAGTTTTTTTTATCCCCCATCGAATGGTATATAACATATATACATTTTCCAAGGGGGCCATTTCACCATAGTAACCCGGCTATAGCCTTTAATACAGTATCAGAAGCATAATTAATGTTCAGAATACTGCGTACGTTGAGTATATAAAAAGAATGTTCTCTTGTTTATAAGTTTCGTCTGTGCATGCGCCAAAAAAGGGATAACTAGGGTGAAATATTGGTTCCTGCGCTCATTCTGAATTGACCTCTGGAAGCGGTCAAATCTGTAAACCCAATTATTTTAAATATTAAATTTATCTGGAATATTCTTTTATATTTATTCACACAAATTTAATACAGTATCAGAAGCATAATTAATGTTCAGAATACTGCGTACGTTGAGTATATAAAAAAAATGTTCTCTTGTTTATAAGTTTCGTCTGCGCATGCGCGAAAAATGGATACATAGCGTGAAATATTGCTTCCTGTGCTCATTCTGCTGTGACCTCTAGAGGCGACCACATCGGTAAATCGTATTATTTTATGTATTAAATTTATCTGGAATATACTTTTATAGTTATTCACACAAATTTATTACAGTATCAGAAGCATAAGAAATGTTCGGAATACGGCGTACGTTGAGTATATAAAAAAATTTTCTCTTGTTTATAAGTGCGTCTGCGCATGCGCGAAAAATGGATAAATAGCGTGAAATATTGCTTCCTGTGCTCATTCTGCTGTGACCTCTAGAGGCGACCACATCGGTAAATCGTATTATTTTATGTATTAAATTTATCTGGAATATACTTTTATAGTTATTCACACAAATTTATTACAGTATCAGAAGCATAAGAAATGTTCGGAATACGGCGTACGTTGGGTATATAAAAAAATTTTCTCTTGTTTATAAGTGATTGTGATTGATAAATAGCGTCAAATATTGCCTCCTGTGCTCATTCTGCTGTGACCTCTAGAAGCGGTCACATATAAATCCTATTATTTTGAATATTAGTGTCGTCCCCTCATGCGCAAAAAATGGATAAATAGCGTCAAATATTGCCTCCTGTGCTCATTCTGATGTGACCTCTAGAAGCGGTCACATATAAATCCTGTTATTTAGAATATTAAATTTATCTGGAATATACTTTTATAGTTATTCACACAAATTTAATGCAGGATCAGAAGCATAATAAATGTTCGGAATACTGCGTACGTTGGGTATATAAAAAAATTTTCTCTTGTTTATAAGTTTCGTCTGTGCATGCGCCAAAAAAGGGATAACTAGGGTGAAATATTGGTTCCAGCGCTCACTCTGAATTGACCTCTGGAAGCGGTCAAATCTGTAAACCCAATTATTTTAAATATTAAATTTATCTGGAATATTCTTTTATATTTATTCACACAAATTTAATACAGTATCAGAAGCATAATTAATGTTCAGAATACTGCGTACGTTGAGTATATAAAAAAAATGTTCTCTTGTTTATAAGTTTCGTCTGCGCATGCGCGAAAAATGGATAAATAGCGTGAAATATTGCTTCCTGTGCTCATTCTGCTGTGACCTCTAGAGGCGACCACATCGGTAAATCGTATTATTTTATGTATTAAATTTATCTGGAATATACTTTTATAGTTATTCACACAAATTTATTACAGTATCAGAAGCATAAGAAATGTTCGGAATACGGCGTACGTTGAGTATATAAAAAAATTTTCTCTTGTTTATAAGTGCGTCTGCGCATGCGCGAAAAATGGATAAATAGCGTGAAATATTGCTTCCTGTGCTCATTCTGCAGTGATCTCTAGAGGCGGCCACATCGGTAAATCCTATTATTTTGAATATTAAATTTATCTGGAATATACTTTTATAGTTATTCACACAAATTTAATGCAGGATCAGAAGCATAATAAATGTTCAGAATACTGCGTACGTTGGGTATATAAAAAAATTTTCTCTTGTTTATAAGTGATTGTGATTGATAAATAGCGTCAAATATTGCCTCCTGTGCTCATTCTGCTGTGACCTCTAGAAGCGGTCACATATAAATCCTATTATTTTGAATATTAGTGTCGTCCCCTCATGCGCAAAAAATGGATAAATAGCGTCAAATATTGCCTCCTGTGCTCATTCTGATGTGACCTCTAGAAGCGGTCACATATAAATCCTGTTATTTAGAATATTAAATTTATCTGGAATATACTTTTATAGTTATTCACACAAATTTAATGCAGGATCAGAAGCATAATAAATGTTCGGTATACTGCGTACGTTGGATATATAAAAAAATTTTCTCTTGTTTATAAGTGACTGTGATTGATAAATAGCGTCAAATATTGCCTCCTGTGCTCATTCTGCTGTGACCTCTAGAAGCGGTCACATATAAATCCTATTATTTTGAATATTAGTGTCGTCCCCTCATGCGCAAAAAATGGATAAATAGCGTCAAATATTGCCTCCTGTGCTCATTCTGATGTGACCTCTAGAAGCGGTCACATATAAATCCTGTTATTTAGAATATTAAATTTATCTAGAAGATACTTTTATAGTTATTCACACAAATTTATTACAGTATCAGAAGCATAATAAATGTTCGGAATACTGCGTACGCTGAGTATATAAAAAAATTTTCTCTTGTTTATAAGTGCGTCTGCGCATGCGCGAAAAATGGATAAATAGCGTGAAATATTGCTTCCTGTGCTCATTCTGCTGTGACCTCTAGAGGCGACCACATCGGTAAATCGTATTATTTTATGTATTAAATTTATCTGGAATATACTTTTATAGTTATTCACACAAATTTATTACAGTATCAGAAGCATAAGAAATGTTCGGAATACGGCGTACGTTGAGTATATAAAAAAATTTTCTCTTGTTTATAAGTGCGTCTGCGCATGCGCGAAAAATGGATAAATAGCGTGAAATATTGCTTCCTGTGCTCATGCTGCTGTGACCTCTAGAGGCGGCCACATGGGTAAATCCTATTATTTTGAATATTAAATTTATCTAGAATATACTTCTATAGTTATTCACACAAATTTATTGCAGTATCAGAAGTAAACTAGAGATTCAGAATACTGTGCAAGTTGAGTTTATAAAAGAATTTTCTCTGGTTTATAAGTGTCGTCCCCTCATGCGCAAAAAATGGATAAATAGCGTCAAATATTGCCTCCTGTTCTCCTTCTGCTGTGACCTCTAGAGGCGGCCACATCGGTAAATCCTATTATTTAGAATATTAAATTTATCTGGAATATACTTCTATAGTTATTCACACAAATTTATTGCAGTATCAGAAGCATAATAAATGTTCAGAATACTGTGCAAGTTGAGTTTATAAAAAAATTTTCTCTGGTTTCTAAGTGTCGTCTGCGCATGCAAGAAGAAAATGTATGAAGAGTATGTAATATTGGTTCCTGCGCTCATTCTGAATTGACCTCTGGAAGCGGTCAAATCTGTAAACCCAATTATTTTAAATATTAAATTTATCTGGAATATTCTTTTATATTTATTCACACAAATTTAATACAGTATCAGAAGCATAATTAATGTTCAGAATACTGCGTACGTTGAGTATATAAAAAAAATGTTCTCTTGTTTATAAGTTTCGTCTGTGCATGCGCCAAAAAAGGGATAACTAGGGTGAAATATTGGTTCCTGCGCTCATTCTGCTCTGACCTCTAAAAGCGACCACATCGGTAAATCGTATTATTTTATGTATTAAATTTATCTGGAATATACTTTTATAGTTATTCACACAAATTTATTACAGTATCAGAAGCATAATAAATGTTCGGAATACTGCGTACGTTGAGTATATAAAAAAATTTTCTCTTGTTTATAAGTGCGTCTGCGCATGCGCGAAAAATGGATAAATAGCGTGAAATATTGCTTCCTGTGCTCATTCTGCTGTGACCTCTAGAGGCGACCACATCGGTAAATCGTATTATTTTATGTATTAAATTTATCTGGAATATACGTTTATAGTTATTCACACAAATTTATTACAGTATCAGAAGCATAAGAAATGTTCGGAATACGGCGTACGTTGAGTATATAAAAAAATTTTCTCTTGTTTATAAGTGTCGTCCCCTGATGCGCGAAAAAATAGATAAATAGCGTGAAATATTGCTTCCTGTGCTCATTCTGCAGTGATTTCTAGAGGCGGCCACATCGGTAAATCCTATTATTTTGAATATTAAATTTATCTGGAATATACTTCTATAGTTATTCACACAAATTTATTGCAGTATCAGAAGTAAACTAGACATTCAGAATACTGTGCAAGTTGAGTTTATAAAAGAATTTTCTCTGGTTTATAAGTGTCGTCCCCTCACGCGCAAAAAATGGATAAATAGCGTCAAATATTGCCTCCTGTTCTCCTTCTGCTGTGACCTCTAGAGGCGGCCACATCGGTAAATCCTATTATTTAGAATATTAAATTTATCTGGAATATACTTCTATAGTTATTCACACAAATTTATTGCAGTATCAGAAGCATAATAAATGTTCAGAATACTGTGCAAGTTGTTTATAAAAAAATTTTCTCTGGTTTCTAAGTGTCGTCTGCGCATGCAAGAAGAAAATGTATGAAGAGTATGTAATATTGGTTCCTACGCTCATTCTGAATTGACCTCTGGAAGCGGTCAAATCTGTAAACCCAATTATTTTAAATATTAAATTTATCTGGAATATTCTTTTATATTTATTCACACAAATTTAATACAGTATCAGAAGCATAATTAATGTTCAGAATACTGCGTACGTTGAGTATATAAAAAAAATGTTCTCTTGTTTATAAGTTTCGTCTGTGCATGCGCCAAAAAAGGGATAACTAGGGTGAAATATTGGTTCCTGCGCTCATTCTGCTCTGACCTCTAAAAGCGACCACATCGGTAAATCGTATTATTTTATGTATTAAATTTATCTGGAATATACTTTTATAGTTATTCACACAAATTTATTACAGTATCAGAAGCATAATAAATGTTCGGAATACTGCGTACGTTGAGTATATAAAAAAATTTTCTCTTGTTTATAAGTGCGTCTGCGCATGCGCGAAAAATGGATAAATAGCGTCAAATATTGCCTCCTGTGCTCATTCTGCTGTGACCTCTAGAGGCGACCACATCGGTAAATCGTATTATTTTATGTATTAAATTTATCTGGAATATACGTTTATAGTTATTCACACAAATTTATTACAGTATCAGAAGCATAAGAAATGTTCGGAATACGGCGTACGTTGAGTATATAAAAAAATTTTCTCTTGTTTATAAGTGTCGTCCCCTGATGCGCGAAAAAATGGATAAATAGCGTGAAATATTGCTTCCTGTGCTCATTCTGCAGTGATCTCTAGAGGCGGCCACATCGGTAAATCCTATTATTTTGAATATTAAATTTATCTGGAATATACTTTTATAGTTATTCACACAAATTTAATGCAGGATCAGAAGCATAATAAATGTTCGGAATACTGCGTACGTTGGGTATATAAAAAAATTTTCTCTTGTTTATAAGTGATTGTGATTGATAAATAGCGTCAAATATTGCCTCCTGTGCTCATTCTGCTGTGACCTCTAGAAGCGGTCACATATAAATCCTATTATTTTGAATATTAGTGTCGTCCCCTCATGCGCAAAAAATGGATAAATAGCGTCAAATATTGCCTCCTGTGCTCATTCTGATGTGACCTCTAGAAGCGGTCACATATAAATCCTGTTATTTTGAATATTAAATTTATCTAGAATATACTTCTATAGTTATTCACACAAATTTATTGCAGTATCAGAAGTAAACTAGAGATTCAGAATACTGTGCAAGTTGAGTTTATAAAAGAATTTTCTCTGGTTTATAAGTGTCGTCCCCTCATGCGCAAAAAATGGATAAATAGCGTCAAATATTGCCTCCTGTTCTCCTTCTGCTGTGACCTCTAGAGGCGGCCACATCGGTAAATCCTATTATTTAGAATATTAAATTTATCTGGAATATACTTCTATAGTTATTCACACAAATTTATTGCAGTATCAGAAGCATAATAAATGTTCAGAATACTGTGCAAGTTGTTTATAAAAAAATTTTCTCTGGTTTATAAGTGTCGTCCCCTCACGCGCAAAAAATGGATAAATAGCGTCAAATATTGCCTCCTGTTCTCCTTCTGCTGTGACCTCTAGAGGCGGCCACATCGGTAAACCCAATTATTTTAAATATTAAATTTATCTGGAATATTCTTTTATATTTATTCACACAAATTTAATACAGTATCAGAAGCATAATTAATGTTCAGAATACTGCGTACGTTGAGTATATAAAAAAAATGTTCTCTTGTTTATAAGTTTCGTCTGTGCATGCGCCAAAAAAGGGATAACTAGGGTGAAATATTGGTTCCTGCGCTCATTCTGCTCTGACCTCTAAAAGCGACCACATCGGTAAATCGTATTATTTTATGTATTAAATTTATCTGGAATATACTTTTATAGTTATTCACACAAATTTATTACAGTATCAGAAGCATAATAAATGTTCGGAATACTGCGTACGTTGAGTATATAAAAAAATTTTCTCTTGTTTATAAGTGCGTCTGCGCATGCGCGAAAAATGGATAAATAGCGTGAAATATTGCTTCCTGTGCTCATTCTGCTGTGACCTCTAGAGGCGACCACATCGGTAAATCGTATTATTTTATGTATTAAATTTATCTGGAATATACGTTTATAGTTATTCACACAAATTTATTACAGTATCAGAAGCATAAGAAATGTTCGGAATACGGCGTACGTTGAGTATATAAAAAAATTTACTCTTGTTTATAAGTGTCGTCCCCTGATGCGCGAAAAAATGGATAAATAGCGTGAAATATTGCTTCCTGTGCTCATTCTGCAGTGATCTCTAGAGGCGGCCACATCGGTAAATCCTATTATTTTGAATATTAAATTTATCTAGAAGATACTTTTATAGTTATTCACACAAATTTATTACAGTATCAGAAGCATAATAAATGTTCGGAATACTGCGTACGTTGAGTATATAAAAAAATTTTCTCTTGTTTATAAGTGCGTCTGCGCATGCGCGAAAAATGGATAAATAGCGTGAAATATTGCTTCCTGTGCTCATTCTGCTGTGACCTCTAGAGGCGACCACATCGGTAAATCGTATTATTTTATGTATTAAATTTATCTGGAATATACTTTTATAGTTATTCACACAAATTTATTACAGTATCAGAAGCATAAGAAATGTTCGGAATACGGCGTACGTTGAGTATATAAAAAAATTTTCTCTTGTTTATAAGTGCGTCTGCGCATGCGCGAAAAATGGATAAATAGCGTGAAATATTGCTTCCTGTGCTCATTCTGCTGTGACCTCTAGAGGCGGCCACATGGGTAAATCCTATTATTTTGAATATTAAATTTATCTAGAATATACTTCTATAGTTATTCACACAAATTTATTGCAGTATCAGAAGTAAACTAGAGATTCAGAATACTGTGCAAGTTGAGTTTATAAAAGAATTTTCTCTTGTTTATAAGTGCGTCTGCGCATGCGCGAAAAATGGATAAATAGCGTGAAATATTGCTTCCTGTGCTCATTCTGCTGTGACCTCTAGAGGCGGCCACATGGGTAAATCCTATTATTTTGAATATTAAATTTATCTAGAATATACTTCTTAAGTTATTCACACAAATTTATTGCAGTATCAGAAGTAAACTAGAGATTCAGAATACTGTGCAAGTTGAGTTTATAAAAGAATTTTCTCTGGTTTATAAGTGTCGTCCCCTCATGCGCAAAAAATGGATAAATAGCGTCAAATATTGCCTCCTGTTCTCCTTCTGCTGTGACCTCTAGAGGCGGCCACATCGGTAAATCCTATTATTTAGAATAATAAATTTATCTGGAATATACTTCGATAGTTATTCACACAAATTTATTGCAGTATCAGAAGCATAATAAATGTTCAGAATACAGTGCAAGTTGAGTTTATAAAAAAATTTTCTCTGGTTTCTAAGTGTCGTCTGCGCATGCAAGAAGAAAATGTATGAAGAGTATGTAATATTGGTTCCTGCGCTCATTCTGAATTGACCTGTGGAAGCGGACAAATCTGTAAACCCAATTATTTTAAATATTAAATTTATCTGGAATATCCTTTTATATTTATTCACACAAATTTATTACAGTATCAGAAGCATAATAAATGTTCGGAATACTGCGTACGTTGAGTATATAAAAAAATTTTCTCTTGTTTATAAGTGCGTCTGCTCATGCGCGAAAAATGGATAAATAGCGTGAAATATTGCTTCCTGTGCTCATTCTGCTGTGACCTCTAGAGGCGACCACATCGGTAAATCGTATTATTTTATGTATTAAATTTATCTGGAATATACTTTTATAGTTATTCACACAAATTTATTACAGTATCAGAAGCATAAGAAATGTTCGGAATACGGCGTACGTTGAGTATATAAAAAAAATGTTCTCTTGTTTATAAGTTTCGTCTGTGCATGCGCCAAAAAAGGGATAACTAGGGTGAAATATTGCTTCCTGTGCTCATTCTGCTGTGACCTCTAGAGGCGACCACATCGGTAAATCGTATTATTTTATGTATTAAATTTATCTGGAATATACTTTTATAGTTATTCACACAAATTTATTACAGTATCAGAAGCATAAGAAATGTTCGGAATACGGCGTACGTTGAGTATATAAAAAAATTTTCTCTTGTTTATAAGTGCGTCTGCGCATGCGCGAAAAATGGATAAATAGCGTGAAATATTGCTTCCTGTGCTCATTCTGCTGTGACCTCTAGAGGCGGCCACATGGGTAAATCCTATTATTTTGAATATTAAATTTATCTAGAATATACTTCTATAGTTATTCACACAAATTTATTGCAGTATCAGAAGTAAACTAGAGATTCAGAATACTGTGCAAGTTGAGTTTATAAAAGAATTTTCTCTGGTTTATAAGTGTCGTCCCCTCATGCGCAAAAAATGGATAAATAGCGTCAAATATTGCCTCCTGTTCTCCTTCTGCTGTGACCTCTAGAGGCGGCCACATCGGTAAATCCTATTATTTAGAATAATAAATTTATCTGGAATATACTTCGATAGTTATTCACACAAATTTATTGCAGTATCAGAAGCATAATAAATGTTCAGAATACTGTGCAAGTTGAGTTTATAAAAAAATTTTCTCTGGTTTCTAAGTGTCGTCTGCGCATGCAAGAAGAAAATGTATGAAGAGTATGTAATATTGGTTCCTGCGCTCATTCTGAATTGACCTCTGGAAGCGGTCAAATCTGTAAACCCAATTATTTTAAATATTAAATTTATCTGGAATATCCTTTTATATTTATTCACACAAATTTAATACAGTATCAGAAGCATAATTAATGTTCAGAATACTGCGTACGTTGAGTATATAAAAAAAATGTTCTCTTGTTTATAAGTTTCGTCTGTGCATGCGCCAAAAAAGGGATAACTAGGGTGAAATATTGGTTCCTGCGCTCATTCTGCTCTGACCTCTAAAAGCGACCACATCGGTAAATCGTATTATTTTATGTATTAAATTTATCTGGAATATACTTTTATAATTATTCACACAAATTTATTACAGTATCAGAAGCATAATAAATGTTCGGAATACTGCGTACGTTGAGTATATAAAAAAATTTTCTCTTGTTTATAAGTGCGTCTGCGCATGCGCGAAAAATGGATAAATAGCGTGAAATATTGGTTCCTGTGCTCATTCTGCTGTGACCTCTAGAGGCGACCACATCGGTAAATCGTATTATTTTATGTATTAAATTTATCTGGAATATACGTTTATAGTTATTCACACAAATTTATTACAGTATCAGAAGCATAAGAAATGTTCGGAATACGACGTACGTTGAGTATATAAAAAAATTTTCTCTTGTTTATAAGTGTCGTCCCCTCATGCGCGAAAAAATGGATAAATAGCGTGAAATATTGCTTCCTGCGCTCATTCTGCTCTGACCTCTAAAAGCGACCACATCGGTAAATCGTATTATTTTATGTATTAAATTTATCTGGAATATACTTTTATAGTTATTCACACAAATTTATTACAGTATCAGAAGCATAATAAATGTTCGGAATACTGCGTACGTTGAGTATATAAAAAAATTTTCTCTTGTTTATAAGTGCGTCTGCGCATGCGCGAAAAATGGATAAATAGCGTGAAATATTGCTTCCTGTGCTCATTCTGCTGTGACCTCTAGAGGCGACCACATCGGTAAATCGTATTATTTTATGTATTAAATTTATCTGGAATATACTTGTATAGTTATTCACACAAATTTATTGCAGTATCAGAAGCATAAGAAATGTTCGGAATACGGCGTACGTTGAGTATATAAAAAAATTTTCTCTTGTTTATAAGTGCGTCTGCGCATGCGCGAAAAATGGATAAATAGCGTGAAATATTGCTTCCTGTGCTCATTCTGCTGTGACCTCTAGAGGCGGCCACATGGGTAAATCCTATTATTTTGAATATTAAATTTATCTAGAATATACTTCTATAGTTATTCACACAAATTTATTGCAGTATCAGAAGTAAACTAGAGATTCAGAATACTGTGCAAGTTGAGTTTATAAAAAAATTTTCTCTTGTTTATAAGTGCGTCTGCGCATGCGCGAAAAATGGATAAATAGCGTGAAATATTGCTTCCTGTGCTCATGCTGCTGTGACCTCTAGAGGCGGCCACATGGGTAAATCCTATTATTTTGAATATTAAATTTATCTAGAATATACTTCTATAGTTATTCACACAAATTTATTGCAGTATCAGAAGTAAACTAGAGATTCAGAATACTGTGCAAGTTGAGTTTATAAAAGAATTTTCTCTGGTTTATAAGTGTCGTCCCCTCATGCGCAAAAAATGGATAAATAGCGTCAAATATTGCCTCCTGTTCTCCTTCTGCTGTGACCTCTAGAGGCGGCCACATCGGTAAATCCTATTATTTAGAATATTAAATTTATCTGGAATATACTTCTATAGTTATTCACACAAATTTATTGCAGTATCAGAAGCATAATAAATGTTCAGAATACTGTGCAAGTTGAGTTTATAAAAAAATTTTCTCTGGTTTCTAAGTGTCGTCTGCGCATGCAAGAAGAAAATGTATGAAGAGTATGTAATATTGGTTCCTGCGCTCATTCTGAATTGACCTCTGGAAGCGGTCAAATCTGTAAACCCAATTATTTTAAATATTAAATTTATCTGGAATATTCTTTTATATTTATTCACACAAATTTAATACAGTATCAGAAGCATAATTAATGTTCAGAATACTGCGTACGTTGAGTATATAAAAAAAATGTTCTCTTGTTTATAAGTTTCGTCTGTGCATGCGCCAAAAAAGGGATAACTAGGGTGAAATATTGGTTCCTGCGCTCATTCTGCTCTGACCTCTAAAAGCGACCACATCGGTAAATCGTATTATTTTATGTATTAAATTTATCTGGAATATACTTTTATAGTTATTCACACAAATTTATTACAGTATCAGAAGCATAATAAATGTTCGGAATACTGCGTACGTTGAGTATATAAAAAAATTTTCTCTTGTTTATAAGTGCGTCTGCGCATGCGCGAAAAATGGATAAATAGCGTGAAATATTGCTTCCTGTGCTCATTCTGCTGTGACCTCTAGAGGCGACCACATCGGTAAATCGTATTATTTTATGTATTAAATTTATCTGGAATATACGTTTATAGTTATTCACACAAATTTATTACAGTATCAGAAGCATAAGAAATGTTCGGAATACGGCGTACGTTGAGTATATAAAAAAATTTTCTCTTGTTTATAAGTGTCGTCCCCTGATGCGCGAAAAAATAGATAAATAGCGTGAAATATTGCTTCCTGTGCTCATTCTGCAGTGATTTCTAGAGGCGGCCACATCGGTAAATCCTATTATTTTGAATATTAAATTTATCTGGAATATACTTCTATAGTTATTCACACAAATTTATTGCAGTATCAGAAGTAAACTAGACATTCAGAATACTGTGCAAGTTGAGTTTATAAAAGAATTTTCTCTGGTTTATAAGTGTCGTCCCCTCACGCGCAAAAAATGGATAAATAGCGTCAAATATTGCCTCCTGTTCTCCTTCTGCTGTGACCTCTAGAGGCGGCCACATCGGTAAATCCTATTATTTAGAATATTAAATTTATCTGGAATATACTTCTATAGTTATTCACACAAATTTATTGCAGTATCAGAAGCATAATAAATGTTCAGAATACTGTGCAAGTTGTTTATAAAAAAATTTTCTCTGGTTTCTAAGTGTCGTCTGCGCATGCAAGAAGAAAATGTATGAAGAGTATGTAATATTGGTTCCTACGCTCATTCTGAATTGACCTCTGGAAGCGGTCAAATCTGTAAACCCAATTATTTTAAATATTAAATTTATCTGGAATATTCTTTTATATTTATTCACACAAATTTAATACAGTATCAGAAGCATAATTAATGTTCAGAATACTGCGTACGTTGAGTATATAAAAAAAATGTTCTCTTGTTTATAAGTTTCGTCTGTGCATGCGCCAAAAAAGGGATAACTAGGGTGAAATATTGGTTCCTGCGCTCATTCTGCTCTGACCTCTAAAAGCGACCACATCGGTAAATCGTATTATTTTATGTATTAAATTTATCTGGAATATACTTTTATAGTTATTCACACAAATTTATTACAGTATCAGAAGCATAATAAATGTTCGGAATACTGCGTACGTTGAGTATATAAAAAAATTTTCTCTTGTTTATAAGTGCGTCTGCGCATGCGCGAAAAATGGATAAATAGCGTCAAATATTGCCTCCTGTGCTCATTCTGCTGTGACCTCTAGAGGCGACCACATCGGTAAATCGTATTATTTTATGTATTAAATTTATCTGGAATATACGTTTATAGTTATTCACACAAATTTATTACAGTATCAGAAGCATAAGAAATGTTCGGAATACGGCGTACGTTGAGTATATAAAAAAATTTTCTCTTGTTTATAAGTGTCGTCCCCTGATGCGCGAAAAAATGGATAAATAGCGTGAAATATTGCTTCCTGTGCTCATTCTGCAGTGATCTCTAGAGGCGGCCACATCGGTAAATCCTATTATTTTGAATATTAAATTTATCTGGAATATACTTTTATAGTTATTCACACAAATTTAATGCAGGATCAGAAGCATAATAAATGTTCGGAATACTGCGTACGTTGGGTATATAAAAAAATTTTCTCTTGTTTATAAGTGATTGTGATTGATAAATAGCGTCAAATATTGCCTCCTGTGCTCATTCTGCTGTGACCTCTAGAAGCGGTCACATATAAATCCTATTATTTTGAATATTAGTGTCGTCCCCTCATGCGCAAAAAATGGATAAATAGCGTCAAATATTGCCTCCTGTGCTCATTCTGATGTGACCTCTAGAAGCGGTCACATATAAATCCTGTTATTTAGAATATTAAATTTATCTAGAAGATACTTTTATAGTTATTCACACAAATTTATTACAGTATCAGAAGCATAATAAATGTTCGGAATACTGCGTACGTTGAGTATATAAAACCATTTTCTCTTGTTTATAAGTGTCGTCTGCGCATGCGCGAAAAAATGGATAAATAGCGTGAAATATTGCTTCCTGTGCTCATTCTGCTGTGACCTCTAGAGGCGGCCACATGGGTAAATCCTATTATTTTGAATATTAAATTTATCTAGAATATACTTCTATAGTTATTCACACAAATTTATTGCAGTATCAGAAGTAAACTAGAGATTCAGAATACTGTGCAAGTTGAGTTTATAAAAGAATTTTCTCTGGTTTATAAGTGTCGTCCCCTCATGCGCAAAAAATGGATAAATAGCGTCAAATATTGCCTCCTGTTCTCCTTCTGCTGTGACCTCTAGAGGCGGCCACATCGGTAAATCCTATTATTTAGAATATTAAATTTATCTGGAATATACTTCTATAGTTATTCACACAAATTTATTGCAGTATCAGAAGCATAATAAATGTTCAGAATACTGTGCAAGTTGTTTATAAAAAAATTTTCTCTGGTTTCTAAGTGTCGTCTGCGCATGCAAGAAGAAAATGTATGAAGAGTATGTAATATTGGTTCCTGCGCTCATTCTGAATTGACCTCTGGAAGCGGTCAAATCTGTAAACCCAATTATTTTAAATATTAAATTTATCTGGAATATTCTTTTATATTTATTCACACAAATTTAATACAGTATCAGAAGCATAATTAATGTTCAGAATACTGCGTACGTTGAGTATATAAAAAAAATGTTCTCTTGTTTATAAGTTTCGTCTGTGCATGCGCCAAAAAAGGGATAACTAGGGTGAAATATTGGTTCCTGCGCTCATTCTGCTCTGACCTCTAAAAGCGACCACATCGGTAAATCGTATTATTTTATGTATTAAATTTATCTGGAATATACTTTTATAGTTATTCACACAAATTTATTACAGTATCAGAAGCATAATAAATGTTCGGAATACTGCGTACGTTGAGTATATAAAAAAATTTTCTCTTGTTTATAAGTGCGTCTGCGCATGCGCGAAAAATGGATAAATAGCGTGAAATATTGCTTCCTGTGCTCATTCTGCTGTGACCTCTAGAGGCGACCACATCGGTAAATCGTATTATTTTATGTATTAAATTTATCTGGAATATACGTTTATAGTTATTCACACAAATTTATTACAGTATCAGAAGCATAAGAAATGTTCGGAATACGGCGTACGTTGAGTATATAAAAAAATTTACTCTTGTTTATAAGTGTCGTCCCCTGATGCGCGAAAAAATGGATAAATAGCGTGAAATATTGCTTCCTGTGCTCATTCTGCAGTGATCTCTAGAGGCGGCCACATCGGTAAATCCTATTATTTTGAATATTAAATTTATCTAGAAGATACTTTATAGTTATTCACACAAATTTATTACAGTATCAGAAGCATAATAAATGTTCGGAATACTGCGTACGTTGAGTATATCAAAAAATTTTCTCTTGTTTATAAGTGCGTCTGCGCATGCGCGAAAAATGGATAAATAGCGTGAAATATTGCTTCCTGTGCTCATTCTGCTGTGACCTCTAGAGGCGACCACATCGGTAAATCGTATTATTTTATGTATTAAATTTATCTGGAATATACTTTTATAGTTATTCACACAAATTTATTACAGTATCAGAAGCATAAGAAATGTTCGGAATACGGCGTACGTTGAGTATATAAAAAAATTTTCTCTTGTTTATAAGTGCGTCTGCGCATGCGCGAAAAATGGATAAATAGCGTGAAATATTGCTTCCTGTGCTCATTCTGCTGTGACCTCTAGAGGCGGCCACATGGGTAAATCCTATTATTTTGAATATTAAATTTATCTAGAATATACTTCTATAGTTATTCACACAAATTTATTGCAGTATCAGAAGTAAACTAGAGATTCAGAATACTGTGCAAGTTGAGTTTATAAAAGAATTTTCTCTTGTTTATAAGTGCGTCTGCGCATGCGCGAAAAATGGATAAATAGCGTGAAATATTGCTTCCTGTGCTCATTCTGCTGTGACCTCTAGAGGCGGCCACATGGGTAAATCCTATTATTTTGAATATTAAATTTATCTAGAATATACTTCTTAAGTTATTCACACAAATTTATTGCAGTATCAGAAGTAAACTAGAGATTCAGAATACTGTGCAAGTTGAGTTTATAAAAGAATTTTCTCTGGTTTATAAGTGTCGTCCCCTCATGCGCAAAAAATGGATAAATAGCGTCAAATATTGCCTCCTGTTCTCCTTCTGCTGTGACCTCTAGAGGCGGCCACATCGGTAAATCCTATTATTTAGAATAATAAATTTATCTGGAATATACTTCGATAGTTATTCACACAAATTTATTGCAGTATCAGAAGCATAATAAATGTTCAGAATACTGTGCAAGTTGAGTTTATAAGAAAATTTTCTCTGGTTTCTAAGTGTCGTCTGCGCATGCAAGAAGAAAATGTATGAAGAGTATGTAATATTGGTTCCTGCGCTCATTCTGAATTGACCTGTGGAAGCGGACAAATCTGTAAACCCAATTATTTTAAATATTAAATTTATCTGGAATATCCTTTTATATTTATTCACACAAATTTATTACAGTATCAGAAGCATAATAAATGTTCGGAATACTGCGTACGTTGAGTATATAAAAAAATTTTCTCTTGTTTATAAGTGCGTCTGCTCATGCGCGAAAAATGGATAAATAGCGTGAAATATTGCTTCCTGTGCTCATTCTGCTGTGACCTCTAGAGGCGACCACATCGGTAAATCGTATTATTTTATGTATTAAATTTATCTGGAATATACTTTTATAGTTATTCACACAAATTTATTACAGTATCAGAAGCATAAGAAATGTTCGGAATACGGCGTACGTTGAGTATATAAAAAAAATGTTCTCTTGTTTATAAGTTTCGTCTGTGCATGCGCCAAAAAAGGGATAACTAGGGTGAAATATTGCTTCCTGTGCTCATTCTGCTGTGACCTCTAGAGGCGACCACATCGGTAAATCGTATTATTTTATGTATTAAATTTATCTGGAATATACTTTTATAGTTATTCACACAAATTTATTACAGTATCAGAAGCATAAGAAATGTTCGGAATACGGCGTACGTTGAGTATATAAAAAAATTTTCTCTTGTTTATAAGTGCGTCTGCGCATGCGCGAAAAATGGATAAATAGCGTGAAATATTGCTTCCTGTGCTCATTCTGCTGTGACCTCTAGAGGCGGCCACATGGGTAAATCCTATTATTTTGAATATTAAATTTATCTAGAATATACTTCTATAGTTATTCACACAAATTTATTGCAGTATCAGAAGTAAACTAGAGATTCAGAATACTGTGCAAGTTGAGTTTATAAAAGAATTTTCTCTTGTTTATAAGTGCGTCTGCGCATGCGCGAAAAATGGATAAATAGCGTGAAATATTGCTTCCTGTGCTCATTCTGCTGTGACCTCTAGAGGCGGCCACATGGGTAAATCCTATTATTTTGAATATTAAATTTATCTAGAATATACTTCTATAGTTATTCACACAAATTTATTGCAGTATCAGAAGTAAACTAGAGATTCAGAATACTGTGCAAGTTGAGTTTATAAAAGAATTTTCTCTGGTTTATAAGTGTCGTCCCCTCATGCGCAAAAAATGGATAAATAGCGTCAAATATTGCCTCCTGTTCTCCTTCTGCTGTGACCTCTAGAGGCGGCCACATCGGTAAATCCTATTATTTAGAATAATAAATTTATCTGGAATATACTTCGATAGTTATTCACACAAATTTATTGCAGTATCAGAAGCATCATAAATGTTCAGAATACTGTGCAAGTTGAGTTTATAAAAAAATTTTCTCTGGTTTCTAAGTGTCGTCTGCGCATGCAAGAAGAAAATGTATGAAGAGTATGTAATATTGGTTCCTGCGCTCATTCTGAATTGACCTCTGGAAGCGGTCAAATCTGTAAACCCAATTATTTTAAATATTAAATTTATCTGGAATATTCTTTTATATTTATTCACACAAATTTAATACAGTATCAGAAGCATAATTAATGTTCAGAATACTGCGTACGTTGAGTATATAAAAAAAATGTTCTCTTGTTTATAAGTTTCGTCTGTGCATGCGCCAAAAAAGGGATAACTAGGGTGAAATATTGGTTCCTGCGCTCATTCTGCTCTGACCTCTAAAAGCGACCACATCGGTAAATCGTATTATTTTATGTATTAAATTTATCTGGAATATACTTTTATAATTATTCACACAAATTTATTACAGTATCAGAAGCATAATAAATGTTCGGAATACTGCGTACGTTGAGTATATAAAAAAATTTTCTCTTGTTTATAAGTGCGTCTGCGCATGCGCGAAAAATGGATAAATAGCGTGAAATATTGGTTCCTGTGCTCATTCTGCTGTGACCTCTAGAGGCGACCACATCGGTAAATCGTATTATTTTATGTATTAAATTTATCTGGAATATACGTTTATAGTTATTCACACAAATTTATTACAGTATCAGAAGCATAAGAAATGTTCGGAATACGGCGTACGTTGAGTATATAAAAAAATTTTCTCTTGTTTATAAGTGTCGTCCCCTCATGCGCGAAAAAATGGATAAATAGCGTGAAATATTGCTTCCTGCGCTCATTCTGCTCTGACCTCTAAAGCGACCACATCGGTAAATCGTATTATTTTATGTATTAAATTTATCTGGAATATACTTTTATAGTTATTCACACAAATTTATTACAGTATCAGAAGCATAATAAATGTTCGGAATACTGCGTACGTTGAGTATATAAAAAAATTTTCTCTTGTTTATAAGTGCGTCTGCGCATGCGCGAAAAATGGATAAATAGCGTGAAATATTGCTTCCTGTGCTCATTCTGCTGTGACCTCTAGAGGCGACCACATCGGTAAATCGTATTATTTTATGTATTAAATTTATCTGGAATATACTTGTATAGTTATTCACACAAATTTATTGCAGTATCAGAAGCATAAGAAATGTTCGGAATACGGCGTACGTTGAGTATATAAAAAATTTTCTCTTGTTTATAAGTGCGTCTGCGCATGCGCGAAAAATGGATAAATAGCGTGAAATATTGCTTCCTGTGCTCATTCTGCTGTGACCTCTAGAGGCGGCCACATGGGTAAATCCTATTATTTTGAATATTAAATTTATCTAGAATATACTTCTATAGTTATTCACACAAATTTATTGCAGTATCAGAAGTAAACTAGAGATTCAGAATACTGTGCAAGTTGAGTTTATAAAAGAATTTTCTCTTGTTTATAAGTGCGTCTGCGCATGCGCGAAAAATGGATAAATAGCGTGAAATATTGCTTCCTGTGCTCATTCTGCTGTGACCTCTAGAGGCGGCCACATGGGTAAATCCTATTATTTTGAATATTAAATTTATCTAGAATATACTTCTAAGTTATTCACACAAATTTATTGCAGTATCAGAAGTAAACTAGAGATTCAGAATACTGTGCAAGTTGAGTTTATAAAAGAATTTTCTCTGGTTTATAAGTGTCGTCCCCTCATGCGCAAAAAATGGATAAATAGCGTCAAATATTGCCTCCTGTTCTCCTTCTGCTGTGACCTCTAGAGGCGGCCACATCGGTAAATCCTATTATTTAGAATAATAAATTTATCTGGAATATACTTCGATAGTTATTCACACAAATTTATTGCAGTATCAGAAGCATAATAAATGTTCAGAATACTGTGCAAGTTGAGTTTATAAAAAAATTTTCTCTGGTTTCTAAGTGTCGTCTGCGCATGCAAGAAGAAAATGTATGAAGAGTATGTAATATTGGTTCCTGCGCTCATTCTGAATTGACCTCTGGAAGCGGACAAATCTGTAAACCCAATTATTTTAAATATTAAATTTATCTGGAATATCCTTTTATATTTATTCACACAAATTTATTACAGTATCAGAAGCATAATAAATGTTCGGAATACTGCGTACGTTGAGTATATAAAAAAATTTTCTCTTGTTTATAAGTGCGTCTGCTCATGCGCGAAAAATGGATAAATAGCGTGAAATATTGCTTCCTGTGCTCATTCTGCTGTGACCTCTAGAGGCGACCACATCGGTAATCGTATTATTTTATGTATTAATTTATCTGGAATATACTTTTATAGTTATTCACAAATTTATTACAGTATCAGAAGCATAAGAAATGTTCGGAATACGCGTACGTTGAGTATATAAAAAATTTCTCTTGTTTATAAGTTTCGTCTGTGCATGCGCCAAAAAAGGGATAACTAGGGTGAAATATTGCTTCCTGGCTCATTCTGCTGTGACCTCTAGAGCGACCACATCGGTAAATCGTATTATTTTATGTATTAAATTTATCTGGAATATACTTTTATAGTTATTCACACAAATTTATTACAGTATCAGAAGCATAAGAAATGTTCGGAATACGGCGTACGTTGAGTATATAAAAAATTTTCTCTTGTTTATAAGTGCGTCTGCGCATGCGCGAAAAATGGATAAATAGCGTGAAATATTGCTTCCTGTGCTCATTCTGCTGTGACCTCTAGAGGCGCCACATGGTAAATCTATTATTTTAATATTAAATTTATCTGAATATACTTTATAGTTATTCACACAAATTTATTGCAGTATCAGAAGTAATAAGATTCAGAATACTGTGCGTTGAGTTTATAAAGAATTTTCTCTTGTTTATAAGTGCGTCTGCGCATGCGCGAAAAATGGATAAATAGCGTGAAATATTGCTTCCTGTGCTCATTCTGCTGTGACCTCTAGAGGCGCCACATGGGTAAATCTATTATTTTGTATTAAATTTATCTGAATATACTTTATAGTTATTCACACAAATTTATTCAGTATCAGAAGTAAAAAGTTCGAATACGGCAGTTGAGTTTATAAAAAATTTTCTCTGTTTATAAGTGTCGTCCCCTCATGCGCAAAAAATGGATAAATAGCGTAAATATTGCTTCCTGCCTCTTCTGCTTGACCTCTAAAGCGCCACATCGGTAAATCTATTATTTTAGTATTAAATTTATCTGGAATATACTTTATAGTTATTCACACAAATTTATTACAGTATCAGAAGCATAATAAATGTTCGAATACTGGTCGTTGAGTATATAAAAAAATTTTCTCTGTTTATAAGTGCGTCTGCGCATGCGCGAAAAATGGATAAATAGGTAATATTGTTCCTGTGCTCATTCTGCTGTGACCTCTAGAGCGGCACATCGGTAAATCTATTATTTTAGTATTAAATTTATCTGGAATATACTTTATAGTTATTCACACAAATTTATGCAGTATCAGAAGCATAAAAATGTTCGAATACGGCGTACGTTGAGTATATAAAAAAATTTTCTCTTGTTTATAAGTGCGTCTGCGCATGCGCCGAAAAATGGATAAATAGCGTGAAATATTGCTTCCTGTGCTCATTCTGCTTGACCTCTAGAGCGGCCACATGGGTAAATCCTATTATTTTAATATTAAATTTATCTAGAATATACTTTATATTATTCACACAAATTTATTGCAGTATCAGAAGTAAACTAAGATTCAGAATACTGTGCAAGTTGAGTTTATAAAAGAATTTTCTCTGGTTTATAAGTGTCGTCCCTCATGCGCAAAAAATGGATAAATAGCGTCAAATATTGCCTCCTGTTCTCCTTCTGCTGTGACCTCTAGAGGCGGCCACATCGGTAAATCCTATTATTTAGAATAATAAATTTATCTGGAATATACTTCGATAGTTATTCACACAAATTTATTACAGTATCAGAAGCATAAGAAATGTTCGGAATACGGCGTACGTTGAGTATATAAAAAAATTTTCTCTTGTTTATAAGTGTCGTCCCCTCATGCGCGAAAAAATGGATAAATAGCGTGAAATATTGCTTCCTGCGCTCATTCTGCTCTGACCTCTAAAAGCGACCACATCGGTAAATCGTATTATTTTATGTATTAAATTTATCTGGAATATACTTTTATAGTTATTCACACAAATTTATTACAGTATCAGAAGCATAATAAATGTTCGGAATACTGCGTACGTTGAGTATATAAAAAAATTTTCTCTTGTTTATAAGTGCGTCTGCGCATGCGCGAAAAATGGATAAATAGCGTGAAATATTGCTTCCTGTGCTCATTCTGCTGTGACCTCTAGAGGCGACCACATCGGTAAATCGTATTATTTTATGTATTAAATTTATCTGGAATATACTTGTATAGTTATTCACACAAATTTATTGCAGTATCAGAAGCATAAGAAATGTTCGGAATACGGCGTACGTTGAGTATATAAAAAAATTTTCTCTTGTTTATAAGTGCGTCTGCGCATGCGCGAAAAATGGATAAATAGCGTGAAATATTGCTTCCTGTGCTCATTCTGCTGTGACCTCTAGAGGCGGCCACATGGGTAAATCCTATTATTTTGAATATTAAATTTATCTAGAATATACTTCTATAGTTATTCACACAAATTTATTGCAGTATCAGAAGTAAACTAGAGATTCAGAATACTGTGCAAGTTGAGTTTATAAAAGAATTTTCTCTTGTTTATAAGTGCGTCTGCGCATGCGCGAAAAATGGATAAATAGCGTGAAATATTGCTTCCTGTGCTCATTCTGCTGTGACCTCTAGAGGCGGCCACATGGGTAAATCCTATTATTTTGAATATTAAATTTATCTAGAATATACTTCTTAAGTTATTCACACAAATTTATTGCAGTATCAGAAGTAAACTAGAGATTCAGAATACTGTGCAAGTTGAGTTTATAAAAGAATTTTCTCTGGTTTATAAGTGTCGTCCCCTCATGCGCAAAAAATGGATAAATAGCGTCAAATATTGCCTCCTGTTCTCCTTCTGCTGTGACCTCTAGAGGCGGCCACATCGGTAAATCCTATTATTTAGAATAATAAATTTATCTGGAATATACTTCGATAGTTATTCACACAAATTTATTGCAGTATCAGAAGCATAATAAATGTTCAGAATACTGTGCAAGTTGAGTTTATAAAAAAATTTTCTCTGGTTTCTAAGTGTCGTCTGCGCATGCAAGAAGAAAATGTATGAAGAGTATGTAATATTGGTTCCTGCGCTCATTCTGAATTGACCTGTGGAAGCGGACAAATCTGTAAACCCAATTATTTTAAATATTAAATTTATCTGGAATATCCTTTTATATTTATTCACACAAATTTATTACAGTATCAGAAGCATAATAAATGTTCGGAATACTGCGTACGTTGAGTATATAAAAAAATTTTCTCTTGTTTATAAGTGCGTCTGCTCATGCGCGAAAAATGGATAAATAGCGTGAAATATTGCTTCCTGTGCTCATTCTGCTGTGACCTCTAGAGGCGACCACATCGGTAAATCGTATTATTTTATGTATTAAATTTATCTGGAATATACTTTTATAGTTATTCACACAAATTTATTACAGTATCAGAAGCATAAGAAATGTTCGGAATACGGCGTACGTTGAGTATATAAAAAAAATGTTCTCTTGTTTATAAGTTTCGTCTGTGCATGCGCCAAAAAGGGATAACTAGGGTGAAATATTGCTTCCTGTGCTCATTCTGCTGTGACCTCTAGAGGCGACCACATCGGTAAATCGTATTATTTTATGTATTAAATTTATCTGGAATATACTTTTATAGTTATTCACACAAATTTATTACAGTATCAGAAGCATAAGAAATGTTCGGAATACGGCGTACGTTGAGTATATAAAAAAATTTTCTCTTGTTTATAAGTGCGTCTGCGCATGCGCGAAAAATGGATAAATAGCGTGAAATATTGCTTCCTGTGCTCATTCTGCTGTGACCTCTAGAGGCGGCCACATGGGTAAATCCTATTATTTTGAATATTAAATTTATCTAGAATATACTTCTATAGTTATTCACACAAATTTATTGCAGTATCAGAAGTAAACTAGAGATTCAGAATACTGTGCAAGTTGAGTTTATAAAAGAATTTTCTCTTGTTTATAAGTGCGTCTGCGCATGCGCGAAAAATGGATAAATAGCGTGAAATATTGCTTCCTGTGCTCATTCTGCTGTGACCTCTAGAGGCGGCCACATGGGTAAATCCTATTATTTTGAATATTAAATTTATCTAGAATATACTTCTTAAGTTATTCACACAAATTTATTGCAGTATCAGAAGTAAACTAGAGATTCAGAATACTGTGCAAGTTGAGTTTATAAAAGAATTTTCTCTGGTTTATAAGTGTCGTCCCCTCATGCGCAAAAAATGGATAAATAGCGTCAAATATTGCCTCCTGTTCTCCTTCTGCTGTGACCTCTAGAGGCGGCCACATCGGTAAATCCTATTATTTAGAATAATAAATTTATCTGGAATATACTTCGATAGTTATTCACACAAATTTATTGCAGTATCAGAAGCATAATAAATGTTCAGAATACTGTGCAAGTTGAGTTTATAAAAAAATTTTCTCTGGTTTCTAAGTGTCGTCTGCGCATGCAAGAAGAAAATGTATGAAGAGTATGTAATATTGGTTCCTGCGCTCATTCTGAATTGACCTGTGGAAGCGGACAAATCTGTAAACCCAATTATTTTAAATATTAAATTTATCTGGAATATCCTTTTATATTTATTCACACAAATTTATTACAGTATCAGAAGCATAATAAATGTTCGGAATACTGCGTACGTTGAGTATATAAAAAAATTTTCTCTTGTTTATAAGTGCGTCTGCTCATGCGCGAAAAATGGATAAATAGCGTGAAATATTGCTTCCTGTGCTCATTCTGCTGTGACCTCTAGAGGCGACCACATCGGTAAATCGTATTATTTTATGTATTAAATTTATCTGGAATATACTTTTATAGTTATTCACACAAATTTATTACAGTATCAGAAGCATAAGAAATGTTCGGAATACGGCGTACGTTGAGTATATAAAAAAAATGTTCTCTTGTTTATAAGTTTCGTCTGTGCATGCGCCAAAAAAGGGATAACTAGGGTGAAATATTGCTTCCTGTGCTCATTCTGCTGTGACCTCTAGAGGCGACCACATCGGTAAATCGTATTATTTTATGTATTAAATTTATCTGGAATATACTTTTATAGTTATTCACACAAATTTATTACAGTATCAGAAGCATAAGAAATGTTCGGAATACGGCGTACGTTGAGTATATAAAAAAATTTTCTCTTGTTTATAAGTGCGTCTGCGCATGCGCGAAAAATGGATAAATAGCGTGAAATATTGCTTCCTGTGCTCATTCTGCTGTGACCTCTAGAGGCGGCCACATGGGTAAATCCTATTATTTTGAATATTAAATTTATCTAGAATATACTTCTATAGTTATTCACACAAATTTATTGCAGTATCAGAAGTAAACTAGAGATTCAGAATACTGTGCAAGTTGAGTTTATAAAAGAATTTTCTCTTGTTTATAAGTGCGTCTGCGCATGCGCGAAAAATGGATAAATAGCGTGAAATATTGCTTCCTGTGCTCATTCTGCTGTGACCTCTAGAGGCGGCCACATGGGTAAATCCTATTATTTTGAATATTAAATTTATCTAGAATATACTTCTATAGTTATTCACACAAATTTATTGCAGTATCAGAAGTAAACTAGAGATTCAGAATACTGTGCAAGTTGAGTTTATAAAAGAATTTTCTCTTGTTTATAAGTGCGTCTGCGCATGCGCGAAAAATGGATAAATAGCGTGAAATATTGCTTCCTGTGCTCATTCTGCTGTGACCTCTAGAGGCGGCCACATGGGTAAATCCTATTATTTTGAATATTAAATTTATCTAGAATATACTTCTATAGTTATTCACACAAATTTATTGCAGTATCAGAAGTAAACTAGAGATTCAGAATACTGTGCAAGTTGAGTTTATAAAAGAATTTTCTCTGGTTTATAAGTGTCGTCCCCTCATGCGCAAAAAATGGATAAATAGCGTCAAATATTGCCTCCTGTTCTCCTTCTGCTGTGACCTCTAGAGGCGGCCACATCGGTAAATCCTATTATTTAGAATAATAAATTTATCTGGAATATACTTCGATAGTTATTCACACAAATTTATTGCAGTATCAGAAGCATAATAAATGTTCAGAATACTGTGCAAGTTGAGTTTATAAAAAAATTTTCTCTGGTTTCTAAGTGTCGTCTGCGCATGCAAGAAGAAAATGTATGAAGAGTATGTAATATTGGTTCCTGCGCTCATTCTGAATTGACCTCTGGAAGCGGTCAAATCTGTAAACCCAATTATTTTAAATATTAAATTTATCTGGAATATCCTTTTATATTTATTCACACAAATTTAATACAGTATCAGAAGCATAATTAATGTTCAGAATACTGCGTACGTTGAGTATATAAAAAAAATGTTCTCTTGTTTATAAGTTTCGTCTGTGCATGCGCCAAAAAAGGGATAACTAGGGTGAAATATTGGTTCCTGCGCTCATTCTGCTCTGACCTCTAAAAGCGACCACATCGGTAAATCGTATTATTTTATGTATTAAATTTATCTGGAATATACTTTTATAATTATTCACACAAATTTATTACAGTATCAGAAGCATAATAAATGTTCGGAATACTGCGTACGTTGAGTATATAAAAAAATTTTCTCTTGTTTATAAGTGCGTCTGCGCATGCGCGAAAAATGGATAAATAGCGTGAAATATTGGTTCCTGTGCTCATTCTGCTGTGACCTCTAGAGGCGACCACATCGGTAAATCGTATTATTTTATGTATTAAATTTATCTGGAATATACGTTTATAGTTATTCACACAAATTTATTACAGTATCAGAAGCATAAGAAATGTTCGGAATACGGCGTACGTTGAGTATATAAAAAAATTTTCTCTTGTTTATAAGTGTCGTCCCCTCATGCGCGAAAAAATGGATAAATAGCGTGAAATATTGCTTCCTGCGCTCATTCTGCTCTGACCTCTAAAAGCGACCACATCGGTAAATCGTATTATTTTATGTATTAAATTTATCTGGAATATACTTTTATAGTTATTCACACAAATTTATTACAGTATCAGAAGCATAATAAATGTTCGGAATACTGCGTACGTTGAGTATATAAAAAAATTTTCTCTTGTTTATAAGTGCGTCTGCGCATGCGCGAAAAATGGATAAATAGCGTGAAATATTGCTTCCTGTGCTCATTCTGCTGTGACCTCTAGAGGCGACCACATCGGTAAATCGTATTATTTTATGTATTAAATTTATCTGGAATATACTTGTATAGTTATTCACACAAATTTATTGCAGTATCAGAAGCATAAGAAATGTTCGGAATACGGCGTACGTTGAGTATATAAAAAAATTTTCTCTTGTTTATAAGTGCGTCTGCGCATGCGCGAAAAATGGATAAATAGCGTGAAATATTGCTTCCTGTGCTCATTCTGCTGTGACCTCTAGAGGCGGCCACATGGGTAAATCCTATTATTTTGAATATTAAATTTATCTAGAATATACTTCTATAGTTATTCACACAAATTTATTGCAGTATCAGAAGTAAACTAGAGATTCAGAATACTGTGCAAGTTGAGTTTATAAAAGAATTTTCTCTGGTTTATAAGTGTCGTCCCCTCATGCGCAAAAAATGGATAAATAGCGTCAAATATTGCCTCCTGTTCTCCTTCTGCTGTGACCTCTAGAGGCGGCCACATCGGTAAATCCTATTATTTAGAATAATAAATTTATCTGGAATATACTTCGATAGTTATTCACACAAATTTATTACAGTATCAGAAGCATAAGAAATGTTCGGAATACGGCGTACGTTGAGTATATAAAAAAATTTTCTCTTGTTTATAAGTGTCGTCCCCTCATGCGCGAAAAAATGGATAAATAGCGTGAAATATTGCTTCCTGCGCTCATTCTGCTCTGACCTCTAAAAGCGACCACATCGGTAAATCGTATTATTTTATGTATTAAATTTATCTGGAATATACTTTTATAGTTATTCACACAAATTTATTACAGTATCAGAAGCATAATAAATGTTCGGAATACTGCGTACGTTGAGTATATAAAAAAATTTTCTCTTGTTTATAAGTGCGTCTGCGCATGCGCGAAAAATGGATAAATAGCGTGAAATATTGCTTCCTGTGCTCATTCTGCTGTGACCTCTAGAGGCGACCACATCGGTAAATCGTATTATTTTATGTATTAAATTTATCTGGAATATACTTGTATAGTTATTCACACAAATTTATTGCAGTATCAGAAGCATAAGAAATGTTCGGAATACGGCGTACGTTGAGTATATAAAAAAATTTTCTCTTGTTTATAAGTGCGTCTGCGCATGCGCGAAAAATGGATAAATAGCGTGAAATATTGCTTCCTGTGCTCATTCTGCTGTGACCTCTAGAGGCGGCCACATGGGTAAATCCTATTATTTTGAATATTAAATTTATCTAGAATATACTTCTATAGTTATTCACACAAATTTATTGCAGTATCAGAAGTAAACTAGAGATTCAGAATACTGTGCAAGTTGAGTTTATAAAAGAATTTTCTCTTGTTTATAAGTGCGTCTGCGCATGCGCGAAAAATGGATAAATAGCGTGAAATATTGCTTCCTGTGCTCATTCTGCTGTGACCTCTAGAGGCGGCCACATGGGTAAATCCTATTATTTTGAATATTAAATTTATCTAGAATATACTTCTTAAGTTATTCACACAAATTTATTGCAGTATCAGAAGTAAACTAGAGATTCAGAATACTGTGCAAGTTGAGTTTATAAAAGAATTTTCTCTGGTTTATAAGTGTCGTCCCCTCATGCGCAAAAAATGGATAAATAGCGTCAAATATTGCCTCCTGTTCTCCTTCTGCTGTGACCTCTAGAGGCGGCCACATCGGTAAATCCTATTATTTAGAATAATAAATTTATCTGGAATATACTTCGATAGTTATTCACACAAATTTATTGCAGTATCAGAAGCATAATAAATGTTCAGAATACTGTGCAAGTTGAGTATATAAAAAAATTTTCTCTTGTTTATAAGTGCGTCTGCGCATGCGCGAAAAATGGATAAATAGCGTGAAATATTGCTTCCTGTGCTCATTCTGCTGTGACCTCTAGAGGCGACCACATCGGTAAATCGTATTATTTTATGTATTAAATTTATCTGGAATATACTTGTATAGTTATTCACACAAATTTATTGCAGTATCAGAAGCATAAGAAATGTTCGGAATACGGCGTACGTTGAGTATATAAAAAAATTTTCTCTTGTTTATAAGTGCGTCTGCGCATGCGCGAAAAATGGATAAATAGCGTGAAATATTGCTTCCTGTGCTCATTCTGCTGTGACCTCTAGAGGCGGCCACATGGGTAAATCCTATTATTTTGAATATTAAATTTATCTAGAATATACTTCTATAGTTATTCACACAAATTTATTGCAGTATCAGAAGTAAACTAGAGATTCAGAATACTGTGCAAGTTGAGTTTATAAAAGAATTTTCTCTTGTTTATAAGTGCGTCTGCGCATGCGCGAAAAATGGATAAATAGCGTGAAATATTGCTTCCTGTGCTCATTCTGCTGTGACCTCTAGAGGCGGCCACATGGGTAAATCCTATTATTTTGAATATTAAATTTATCTAGAATATACTTCTTAAGTTATTCACACAAATTTATTGCAGTATCAGAAGTAAACTAGAGATTCAGAATACTGTGCAAGTTGAGTTTATAAAAGAATTTTCTCTGGTTTATAAGTGTCGTCCCCTCATGCGCAAAAAATGGATAAATAGCGTCAAATATTGCCTCCTGTTCTCCTTCTGCTGTGACCTCTAGAGGCGGCCACATCGGTAAATCCTATTATTTAGAATAATAAATTTATCTGGAATATACTTCGATAGTTATTCACACAAATTTATTGCAGTATCAGAAGCATAATAAATGTTCAGAATACTGTGCAAGTTGAGTTTATAAAAAAATTTTCTCTGGTTTCTAAGTGTCGTCTGCGCATGCAAGAAGAAAATGTATGAAGAGTATGTAATATTGGTTCCTGCGCTCATTCTGAATTGACCTGTGGAAGCGGACAAATCTGTAAACCCAATTATTTTAAATATTAAATTTATCTGGAATATCCTTTTATATTTATTCACACAAATTTATTACAGTATCAGAAGCATAATAAATGTTCGGAATACTGCGTACGTTGAGTATATAAAAAAATTTTCTCTTGTTTATAAGTGCGTCTGCTCATGCGCGAAAAATGGATAAATAGCGTGAAATATTGCTTCCTGTGCTCATTCTGCTGTGACCTCTAGAGGCGACCACATCGGTAAATCGTATTATTTTATGTATTAAATTTATCTGGAATATACTTTTATAGTTATTCACACAAATTTATTACAGTATCAGAAGCATAAGAAATGTTCGGAATACGGCGTACGTTGAGTATATAAAAAAAATGTTCTCTTGTTTATAAGTTTCGTCTGTGCATGCGCCAAAAAAGGGATAAATAGCGTCAAATATTGCCTCCTGTTCTCCTTCTGCTGTGACCTCTAGAGGCGGCCACATCGGTAAATCCTATTATTTTGAATATTAAGTTTATATGGAATATACTTTTATAGTTATTCACACAAATGTAATGCAGGATCAGAAGCATAATAAATGTTCAGAATACTGCGTACGTTGGGTATATAAAAAAATTTTCTCTTGTTTATAAGTGATTGTGATTGATAAATAGCGTCAAATATTGCCTCCTGTGCTCATTCTGCTGTGACCTCTAGAAGCGGTCACATATAAATCCTATTATTTTGAATATTAGTGTCGTCCCCTCATGCGCAAAAAATGGATAAATAGCGTCAAATATTGCCTCCTGTGCTCATTCTGATGTGACCTCTAGAAGCGGTCACATATAAATCCTGTTATTTAGAATATTAAATTTATCTGGAATATACTTTTATAGTTATTCACACAAATTTAATGCAGGATCAGAAGCATAATAAATGTTCGGAATACTGCGTACGTTGGGTATATAAAAAAATTTTCTCTTGTTTATAAGTGCGTCTGCGCATGCGCGAAAAATGGATAAATAGCGTGAAATATTGCTTCCTGTGCCCATTCTGCTGTGACCTCTAGAGGCGACCACATCGGTAAATCGTATTATTTTATGTATTAAATTTATCTGGAATATACTTTTATAGTTATTCACACAAATTTATTACAGTATCAGAAGCATAATAAATGTTCGGAATACTGCGTACGTTGAGTATATAAAACCATTTTCTCTTGTTTATAAGTGTCGTCTGCGCATGCGCGAAAAAATGGATAAATAGCGTGAAATATTGCTTCCTGTGCTCATTCTGCTGTGACCTCTAGAGGCGGCCACATGGGTAAATCCTATTATTTTGAATATTAAATTTATCTGGAATATACTTTTAGTTATTCACACAAATTTAATGCAGGATCAGAAGCATAATAAATGTTCGGAATACTGCGTACGTTGGGTATATAAAAAAATTTTCTCTTGTTTATAAGTGCGTCTGCGCATGCGCAAAAAAATATATGAAGAGTGTGAAATATGGCTTCCTGTGCTCATTCTGCTGTGACCTCTAGAGGCGACCACATCGGTAAATCGTATTATTTTATGTATTAAATTTATCTGGAATATACTTTTATAGTTAATCACACAAATTTATTGCAGTATCAGAAGCATAATAAATGTTCGGAATACTGCGTACGTTGAGTATATAAAACCATTTTCTCTTGTTTATAAGTGTCGTCTGCGCTTGCGCGAAAAAATGGATAAATAGCGTAAAATATTGCTTCCTGTGCTCATTCTGCTGTGGCCTCTAAAAGCGACCACATCGGTAAATCGTATTATTTTATGTATTAAATTTATCTAGTATATACTTTTATAGTTAATCACACAAATTTAATACAGTATCAGAAGCATAATAAATTTTCGGAATACTGCGTACGTTGAGTATATAAAAAAATGTTCTCTTGATTATAAGTATCGTCTGCGCATGCGCGAAAAATGGATAAATAGAGTGAAATATTGCTTCCTGTGCTCATTCTGCTGTGACCTCTAGAGGCGGCCACATGGGTAAATCCTATTATTTTGAATATTAAATTTATCTGGAATATACTTTTAGTTATTCACACAAATTTAATGCAGGATCAGAAGCATAATAAATGTTCGGAATACTGCGTACGTTGGGTATATAAAAAAATTTTCTCTTGTTTATAAGTGCGTCTGCGCATGCGCAAAAAAATATATGAAGAGTGTGAAATATGGCTTCCTGTGCTCATTCTGCTGTGACCTCTAGAGGCGACCACATCGGTAAATCGTATTATTTTATGTATTAAATTTATCTGGAATATACTTTTATAGTTAATCACACAAATTTATTGCAGTATCAGAAGCATAATAAATGTTCGGAATACTGCGTACGTTGAGTATATAAAACCATTTTCTCTTGTTTATAAGTGTCGTCTGCGCTTGCGCGAAAAAATGGATAAATAGCGTAAAATATTGCTTCCTGTGCTCATTCTGCTGTGGCCTCTAAAAGCGACCACATCGGTAAATCGTATTATTTTATGTATTAAATTTATCTAGTATATACTTTTATAGTTAATCACACAAATTTAATACAGTATCAGAAGCATAATAAATTTTCGGAATACTGCGTACGTTGAGTATATAAAAAAATGTTCTCTTGATTATAAGTATCGTCTGCGCATGCGCGAAAAATGGATAAATAGAGTGAAATATTGCTTCCTGTGCTCATTCTGCTGTGACCTCTAGAGGCGGCCACATGGGTAAATCCTATTATTTTGAATATTAAATTTATCTGGAATATACTTTTAGTTATTCACACAAATTTAATGCAGGATCAGAAGCATAATAAATGTTCGGAATACTGCGTACGTTGGGTATATAAAAAAATTTTCTCTTGTTTATAAGTGCGTCTGCGCATGCGCAAAAAAATATATGAAGATTGTGAAATATGGCTTCCTGTGCTCATTCTGCTGTGACCTCTAGAGGCGACCACATCGGTAAATCGTATTATTTTATGTATTAAATTTATCTGGAATATACTTTTATAGTTAATCACACAAATTTATTGCAGTATCAGAAGCATAATAAATGTTCGGAATACTGCGTACGTTGAGTATATAAAACCATTTTCTCTTGTTTATAAGTGTCGTCTGCGCATGCGCGAAAAAATGGATAAATAGCGTAAAATATTGCTTCCTGTGCTCATTCTGCTGTGGCCTCTAGAAGCGGTCACATATAAATCCTATTATATAGAATATTAAATTTATCTAGAATATACTTTTATAGTTATTCACACAAATTTATTACAGTATCAGAAGCATAATAAATGTTGGAATACTGCGTACGTTGAGTATATAAACAAATTTTCTCTTGTTTATAAGTGCGTCTGCGCATGCGCAAAAAAATATATGAAGAGTGTGAAATATGGCTTCCTGTGCTCATTCTGCTGTAACCTCTAGAGGCGGCCACATCGGTAAATCGTATTATTTTGAATATTAAATTTATCTGGAATATACTTTTATAGTTATTCACACAAATTTAATGCAGGATCAGAAGCATAATAAATGTTCGGAATACTGCGTACGTTGTGTATATAAACAAATTTTCTCTTGTTTATAAGTGCGTCTGCGCATGCGCAAAAAAAGGGATAACTAGGGTGAAATATTGGTTCCTGCGCTCATTCTGCTCTGACCTCTAAAAGCGACCACATCGGTAAATCGTATTATTTTATGTATTAAATTTATCTAGTATATACTTTTATAGTTAATCACACAAATTTAATACAGTATCAGAAGCATAATAAATTTTCGGAATACTGCGTACGTTGAGTATATAAAAAAATGTTCTCTTGATTATAAGTATCGTCTGCGCATGCGCGAAAAATGGATAAATAGCGTGAAATATTGCTTCCTGTGCTCATTCTGCTGTGACCTCTAAAAGCGACCACATCGGTAAATCGTATTATTTTATGTATTAAATTTATCTAGTATATACTTTTATAGTTAATCACACAAATTTATTGCAGTATCGGAAGCATAATAACTGTTCGTTATACTGCGCACGTTGTTTATAAAAAAAATTTCTCATTGAGCAAAAATTCAGCATTGAGAACATTTAACAGAATAAATAATGGAGATATCACGCCAGAGCAGTTTGTCCATGAAATTAGCCATGTGACAGCTTATCTTTCTTATTTTGGCCAACAGCAAATTTTTCATAGAATATATGAGTGCGACAACACAAATATTAACTATGCACTTAGAAAAATATAATTTAAAAATTTACCTCATTTAATACAATTTCTTACAGAGGCATTTTTATGTCCCTAATCATTTGGATACTTTGCAGTCAAACTAGATGATTCAAATAGAGATCAAGATGAACATTTTGATAATTTTCGTTTACGCTTACAGAATATATTACAGAAAGCCGAGTACCAGTTGAGAAATTCGCAGCCACATCTTTCAAACCTTTTTATAGAGTAATTAGATATTCTTGCTAGAATGGTGTTTGTCCGAGATCTCCCGAGTACCGTTTATCATATGTATATGATTCTGCTCTAGAATGTTTAGACGATTCTCCGAAATTAGCTGTTCATTTCTATTATATTAATGGTGTCAGATATAGGCCTATAATTTGTAAACACAGAAGCATAACTTCAACAAAAATTCCAGAAGTTCCCTACTATTATCCTGCACCAAGGTTTGAAATCACCTGTACAAAATCAGATAATTACAATTGCTACGACAGCTTATCATCAGCAGAAGAAACAGTAGCTAGAAGCAGTAATTCAGAGTATGAGTATGATTTGCCAACAAATAACTTTAAAAATCCTTCAAGCTATTATTTCGAGTCTTCAGAAACTGATCCAGATTTTTCTTTTACTAACCACAATTCAGACTCAGACGTAACTCCTAAATTTTCTGCAAGCTCAGAAAGTTCCAAAAGTTATGTACTTTATTCCGCACGTACAACTGAAAACGACTCTAGCGAGACTGGAAGAGTCAATTACACATTTTACCAAGATATTAAAGAACAGGGACGTCCAGTCGCACGTCACTATTTGCTAAGAATACCAGCCTCTGTCAACAGTAACATTCCACGAATAAATGCAAATAATGTAACAAGATGAGTTACCGATAAAGACGAAAGAATGGAGTTAAACTCTAAATTGGATAATCTTCGAGTAAGTGGTTTTCGTGACATGTCCGACCACAAACGTACACCAACAGCAGGTGAGACATCGTCCGCATATCCACACCTCTTGGATCATCACAAAAATACTTCTAATAGCATTGAAAATGAGTCTTATCAGAAGCCTTTATATTCTCGGTTTACCCCTATTTTAAAGAAATGTTTCTTCAAAGATTAAGAAGTTTCTATCAATTTATAGACATAATCGCCAGACACCTAGAAAGTTCTCTAGATCTCAAGAATCTGAAGAAAGCAAATCAAAAATAATTTTGCCACCAGCAGTGAATTTCGAAATTGGAAACGAAAAAAGTTCAGCGCAAACTAAGTTCAAATTAAATAAACCTTACGAGATGAATTCAGTAATAAACCAATTAAACGAGGACTCTAGACAGGTTATATGGGACATTCGGGATTTCAGATTTCCATGCATAGCGTATGCAAGGTTGTCCGCGTGTCCGAATATCTCAAATAAATATAAAATTACTTTCGATCTTTCAGAAGTTAAATATTGTCAGAAAATATTTAGTATACAATTTACTCCAGAATTAAAAAAAAGTCACAAAGATTTTCCAAAATTTAAAAAATTTTTTCAGTTTTTAGATATAACCGTCAAATGCAAGAAGTACCATCAAGCACATTTACTAGTGCTCAGTGAAGGGGAGGTAGGAGCTATAGCTTCGCAAATCCGCCACGGGATATTTAGTATTTCAAATGCCAAAAAAAAAAAACTAAAAGCCGTATTGACATTTTCTTTCGGTAGAAATATTCACTTATCTTAAACCTATGGCGCTCTGCTCATTATATTAATGAAATTTCAAATCAAAAAAAGTTAATAAGTAAAATTGGTGTTTGAAGTTGGCGCTGTAATCGCATAAACACGCGTAAACACCCGCTCGTATTTCACAACTTTTACAAAAAACAAAAGTCCGATTGGTATTTTTTGTCGGTAAAATGATTCACTAAACTCAACACTATGGCGCTCTGGTCTTGGTTTTCCATAGCAAGCTTTATTTAAAAAGTTATTTGGAACAGAAAAACAGTGTTTTCAGTTTAAATAACTTTTCAAATAGGGAATTAACATTTTCCAATTTCTATAAAAAGAGTATAATTTCCATAAACTTTTTGAACACTTATAATTGCAAAAACCAAATAACACTTGTCTTACAATTTAATTATAAAATCTCGCCATTGCCTTTCTTCTGGAAAGCTGCTTCGGACTTGAGAATCGCTAACACAAACAACTTTGAAGTTAAGTTTAAAACAGTTGAAATTTCGAATGGCAAATTGTGTATAAGATTTAAATTCATTAGTACATCTCCATTGCTGTATAATCTATTTTTTATAAATTCCAAATTTACCCCGAATCTAAAAATTTCTATGAACGAAACAAAAATGTATCAAGAAAATCTTCTTCGCCGAATTCACTGTATCGACACTGAGACTAGTGGACAACTATATCGACTTCATAGACGTCACGCTGTCAAGCATAGTACTGATAACGTGTTCTTAATTCAAGAAAGAATTTGAACATCATCCTACCAAGTAACAACGCAGAGAAGCAGCAAGCGTGGGTTTGATGATACAACCAATAAACTCCGTACGATCACCATACGCTGACTTATAGGATTTTAGTGGACATCAATGGCCAGATAGCATATGTCCAGGACACAGAAACAGACACGGACTAAAATGACCTTTCGCGGAAATGAAAAATTGTCGCGGACATTTTGGTTACTCGAAGACATTCTACTTTCTTGGACATAACTTTTAATTCGTAGACTCACAATTTTTTTTTTAAACCGACTAAAAATACATTTCGCACAAACTTTATCCAGCGTAGACAGTCCACAAGACTTATATATGGACGGACATACGTTACAACGCGGACAATCCAAGTACTTCGAAGACAAATGTGACATCTCGGACGTTCGGACGTGTCTGAGCAGACTAACGTGACGTGGACAAAACCACAAGGGACATAACCGGACATGAACCGATTTTCACGGACGAAAAAGTGTGCAAAGGAAAATTTTCAAAGCAGACAAATTACATCGAGCCCGTGCTACCAAAGAGCAGACTTCCACCAAATTTGCTGAGTCCGAAGAAGTAACGGAGTGGGACAACCTCCGAGAGAGCGGACGTCCACCATGTCCACCGCGTCCACCATGTCCACCAAGTCCGCCGAGCGGACGCGCATACACTACTACAAATGTTAATAAACATGGGTCATTTTTTTTTATTTTTGCGCCGGCTCCATTGCCGAGGACAACAATATTCTGGAGGGGGGCGGAGTGTAATGTCCCACAATTATACTCTTAAATTATATATTTGTAAATCCTGCAAACCGGCAACGGTGTGAGCACGTAGAGAGTGCATACGGATCGCAGGTGCATCCGATTGCGACATTGCACAACCGAGCGCCAAAAATCGGAGTGAGTGCTCTGACCTTTGTGTCAGCACCCCTCGTGCGAGTGAAAGACGACTGCAAGGCGTATGCGTCGATGCTTTGTGGCGAATGCTGATTGGACTACCGCGGTCTTTCTCATCTCAATTTCATAATTGCGTGAATCGGTACCGAGGCTTTAAAAACCCCGGAGCCGATCCACGTAGCGCCTTTTTGCGCAGTGACTTACTCACTGGCGGCTACAACTGATTCTAAGGTGGAGCAGGGGTGTTTGCTAGTGTTAGTGTTTGGAGCGTGCTAAATCCGTCCCTTGGCATAACATACACCGGAGAGCCCTTTGAATACAGATCAGTGCCACAGAGATAAGTACAAGCTAAGGACCGTCGAGTGGAATCTCCGGCGTTAGCAAGAGCAGTTGTCCATCATTTAAATTGCCACGTAAACGCGTGTAGATAATACAGTCAGCATCTGGCACGAAGGGTGATTAGAACCATCTAGAGTGCGCAGGATTATAAAAATAGTAAATTCTTAAGATAAATCATAGGTACTTTACAATTAATAAATAAATAAGACTTAACTTACTAAATAAAACTGTAAAACGACAACATCCCAAGCTAAATATAGCGAAACTCCGTCAACTCTGTAAACTGAACGTCTGTGAAGTGCTCTGGACCAATAAAAACATAACAATCAATATAAATAAAACCCTTGTGTACTAAATTGATAATAACTAAATCTCAATCAAAACAAATAAATTCGAATTAGCTTCACAGTCACGACGTGCAGGTAAGAGTACTTTACTTGTGGACTAACCATCAGCATCCACACACGAGACGAGTTAAGCGGACATAACGTGGAGTCCGCAGGACACCCAAGTGTCACAAGCGACTTGCCCGCAACGACCGTAAGTACAGCGGACACTCACACGTCTGCCAAACGCAGTCTAGGATAGAATACCGTCCGCACGCAAATACGCGTCCGCGCAGACTAGCAGCGTGGGACATCCTTAATTCCACAGTCCGCGTGTAACTTTAGTAACAGAACAGGCTCTCGAGCCCAAGGCTAGTTCTCGCGAAAAAATAATTATTTGTAAGATTCGCGCAGCCCGTCCTACTATCTAGTACAATCTTTACAAAATTTTAAATATTAAATTTATCTGGAATATACTTCTATAGTTATTCACACAAATTTATTGTAGTATCAGAAGTAGACCAAACGTTCGGAAGACTGCGCAGTTTGAGTTTATACAAATACTTTCCTGTTATTTATCAATGAACTTTTATTATATTTTCCTTTAATTATTCTGCTCTGACCTGTAGAAGCCGTATGTATGCGTAATAAAATGGTAAATCATAGTCATAGATAATTTAGTATCAGAAACAGAAACGTTTTGATGTCTGCGCAGGTTATCATTTATATTACTTCTCATTTGAAGTGTGTTTAATAATTTCAATAAAACTACAACCTTGTGCATATATTTACTTTATGGGTTTCAATGGAGGGACGCTGTTTGCTTTTGCGATCGGTGAGACGGGTCTGAAATCGTTACCTTTAAGTCGATGCTATTGCACAAGGTTGTTAATTAATTGATGATGATTTAAATGAGATTTAATATAATAGAGAGGTCACTCTAATTCATAAAAATTGGTGAACCGGAGAACCGTAGAAATGGAGAATGTTAAAATGGATTTCTCTTTAATATAATAAGGAATTTCAAAAAGACAATAAATAATAAATTTACAACTTGTTAAATATTGATGTAAATAAGTCCAGTCTTGTTACTAAGGGGTTTTTGGGGTTGCTGAACATGAATATCGCGACGGCAACGGTCTCCGGGGTACCTGGTACCCAGGGTAGACAGTATCATCGTCGTTTCCTAGAGTTTTATGGAAATTTGTAAGATAATTAGTCGAAACTCGTTACTGGAGGATTTTCGAGGTCGTTGAACACAAATATCGCGACGGTAACGGTTTCTGAGGTACCTGGTGCCGAGCGTAAACAATGTCAACATCGTCTTCAGGAATTATCTAAAGAATTAAATATTTTTACTGTTGATACCGTAAACTGTAATACATGTATAAAAGATAAAATATTGGCGAGTAAAAGTTTTTTTACAAAGGTAGGAAAATCCCCAAAACAAACGAAACTGATGTCAAGTAATTGTTTTTTATATTTTTCAAGTATACGTATGCAGGTAATTATTTTATAAAATAAGTTATTTTCTACTTCAAATCTTAGTTAATACAAAAGTTTAGATCCATAAGTAAAATTTTAAATTACTTGTTGGGTTTGGGGTGAAGTAATGACGACTGAGAGTTCGGTTAATGACACTGTGACAGTGCATATGCCCTCACAACAGCTCGGCATAAGTCCAGCACATACACACGCGCGAGCCGCGAATACACACACATACACGCACCGAGACGACTATCGAAGCGGCAGGAGCCGCGCGCGAAGCATATAAATAGTTTAGGATAGAGAGAGAGGGGGTAAAAGGAAAGTAGCGTGACAATAGCCAACGCTGACCAATAAGCACGCAACAAGAGAGAACGAGACAGTGAATCGGATTTGCACGAAGCAATCCAAAGGGCCCCGAATCGATCGAAGGAGGACTATCGATCAGCAGAGAAAAGCGCGACTCGCTCTCTCGACTCCCGACTCTGGCAGCGACAACACGTGGCCCGAGGCCACGGAAGCCGGCCAGCCGACGGAGCCGCTCGACTCCAAGGGCGCGGCTCCGAACCAGGCCGCCAAGCCGAGGACGACGCCATCGAGTCCAGACCATAGCAGCCTGGCTCCTGCAGCCCTCTCTAACGCTACGAGGAGGAGTCCGGTGGGCCACCGACAAGACAACGACGCTGACGAAGCGGCGACCGGGGCAGCCAGCCTGACCAGCAGCAGCGGCGCTACGATCACCAGTAGACCCGTGAGTTCGCTCCGTGTCGGCTAAAAGCCCATCTATCTCTCTCTCTCTCTCTCGGTTGATTCGGCGCATAGCGCACCGCGTGCAGAAAAACACGATCGAACATAGCTAGAATAGGGCCTAGGGCAAAGCCCGATTGTCGCGCATAGTGCGCCAGCCGATCTCGATGATCGTCTCGACGCAAAATACACGCACACACGACCATACATGGTGCACATTGTTAATTTGAGTGAATAAATGTTCTGAGGGCAGACGAAGCCCGAAAGTTCTCTTAGCATAAATTACTAGAGTATCATTATTGTGCATGCTTGAACCCTTGCTTCCATTCATAAGTAATCCGAGCACAGAAGGACTCCGCCACTCTCCGCGGTCCGTCAAGACGGAGACACTGAGCAGCCGGGGCGAGTTCTTGATCGTCACCCGACGATCCTTTTGCTAACGCGCGGTGGCTTTGCGCGTCGGTTCCCAAGCTCGGCGGAACACAACCTCATTTAATTTCGCGCTAGCAAAGCCATCCCGTTACAACACTTTATTATAATAACGTAGACTGCGCAGCGTAGCGTCTGTTCCGGTTGAAGGCTCGGAGTGTACTGGCTTGGGGAGGTGGCGTGGGAGGCCGCTTGGGTCTGAGAGATGAAGGGATGGGGGAGGGGCGAGCGGCTGAGAGAGCCATCTGAGGGGTGTCGGAGGTAGCCGGTCGAGTTGCATGGGGGCGCCAAGATTCAAATCCAACATTACTCATCATCCTTAGCAATTCCGAAAGCATATTCAAGCATATACTTTTAATCCATTGTTCAGAAAATATAAAAATATAAAAATTATTAAAATATTAAATCGAATATTCCAATATTATATGGTCTAATTATTTGAATAGCTTCTGATCTATTGATTAAAAGTATATGATTGAATGTGCTTTTGGAAATGCCAAGGAAGATTAGTAATTTGATTATGTACTAAAAAAATTAAATATTCCTGTTTTACCAGTTGCATAGACAGGAATAGAAGCAAATTTACTAAAAAGGGAAAATTCCCACTTAACCATTAAATTTCCATAAGATATAACAGAAGAAACTACATGTAATATTTTACTTCAATCTGCATATCGAATGGAGCTTTAAAAACAGTAGTTCTTATTTGGGATGAAATATCAATGACACCTAAATGTGCTATGGATGCAGTTAATACATTTTTTTGCTATATTTGTAAATGTCACGAAATTTTTGGAGGTAAAATTGTGATAGTAACAGGTGACTTCAGGCAGACTTTGCCAGTTGTAAGATATAGTAATAGAACCAAAATTATTAAAAATTGTATAAAAACAGTTTATTGTGGATTAAATTTCAACATATGTCTCTAGAAAATAATTTTAGGGTAAAAAAAGGATGAAAAAAAAAGAAATAAAGAAAAGAAATAAAACAGAAAACAAAAAGAATAAAATATTTAAAAAATATACTCAGGTAATAATTACATTGTTTATGAGTACGTTTAACTTCATACACACACCGCAGAGGAATTATTGTCAGCATTCAAAAGAAAGAATTGGAACTAACAAGGCTCTAGGCCTGAATGGCATACCAAATATTGCATTGAAACAAGCTATACAGGCATGCCCCGATGTTTTTGTGGACCTGCACAATCCATGTCTCGAAAAACGGACGTTTCCTAGAAAATGGAAGAAGTAACGCCTGGTACTACTACCAAAAGTAGATAAGCCACCTGGAGTAGCTACCTCATACAGACCACTCTGCATGCTAGACACCCCTTGAAAACTGAAGAAGCTCAGATAACTATTCTCGATAGATTTAAGTTCAGTAAACAAAAATTTGTAAGTCGCGTAGTTTTTTTTCCAAGAAATATTATAAATATTGAAAAAGGCAAAGATTTTATCGCTAAAATCGCAAAATGGGCCTTTTTTCCTTGAATATTAGGGCCCCCAAAAACTATTGTGGGCCTTCTCAATATTTTCTCTTATTCCACTCAATCCTGAGATATTAGGTTTCAATACAGAAAAAAAAAATTTGTTCACACCATGCGCCGTAAGCAAAGTAGTGAACACCGCTAGAACTGCAATAGAAATGAAGAAATGAAAAGGAGGAGCCAAGAAGTACTGTGCTATTGTTACACTCGATGTTAAAAATGCGTTTAACTCAGCCAGCTGGGACAAGATACACGAGGCACTACGGAAAAAAAGGTACCCGCATGTATAAGAAGGATTATGTCTGACTACCTGAGGACAGAACCCTATTGTATGCCACAGAGAACAACACGAAAACCTATAAAGTAGCCGAAGGGATCCCACAAGGGTCAGTGCTTGGCTTATTATTGTGGAACATCATGTACGATGGTGTACTATGGCTAGAGCTACCCAAAAGGGCAATGGTTGTAGGGTTTGCAGATGACATTGCAGTAGTGGTAGTAACAAAGCAAATGGAAGAGGTGACGGAAATCGCTAACAAAGCAATAGGTATAATCCACGATTGGCTAAAACAGACTGGACTTGAACTTGCTAGCCATAAAACGGAGGCTATCCTTATATCTAGTAGGAAGAAAATGGAGACAATAACAATGACAGTGGACGGACACGGAATAGATTCTCAGCCGACCATTAATTACTTGGAAATCACCATGGACTCTAGACTAACGTTTAATCAGCATCTCGAGAGGGTGAGGAATAGGGCAGCAAATCGCGACTAATGCCAAATGTAGGTGGACCAACGCAGGGTCAAAGGTTACTCCTAGCCAGTGTAACCACATCAATTATGTTATACGGTGCCCCAATATGGGCGGACGCTATGTTTGTGAAGTCCTATGCACGAAAGCTGTAAACAGTTTATAGGAGAAGTGCATTGCTACGTTCCTCTGCATCGGGTGAAGGAGCCTGGGCTCAACTCAGTTACCTACGTTCCTCAGCATCGGTCTGAGAAGTATTTAGAGGTACTCAGCCCTAGCTCCTACGTTCCTCTGCATCGGGCAGGGGAGTGAAAGCTTAACTCTATGACCTATGTTCCTCTGCATCAGTCCGAGAAGCGTTTCGAATCTACTACCTAGTGGCCTTCGTCTAACAACAGTTTTACTCAGCTGTTTCGCCTTGTCCTTCCCTTCTATTCTCTTCATCATTTTTAACCTTCTTAAAAATGGTCCTTGCGTAGTTGTTTACTGCGCATCAACCATCCTTCGATGCCAGCAAAGGTGTTATCATTGACTCAGGTGTCACCCTAGTCAGAAGGTAACACTCGAGTTCTTCTCGTTCTATTTTGTATCGCGAACAGTCACAGAAGACATGCTCCGCATCTTCGTTTGCTTCCAAACATACTGGGCAATTTGGATTATCCTACCTGAGATAACGCACACTGCATCTTCTGATACTGGTCGGTAGGCAGATGCGACCCGCAATTTATTTCTCTTATAAACTGTTGACAACTGCCAGCCGGGCTTCGTCTTCTTCAGCTTTTCGTTTCTTTTCTTGCAGTCGTTTTTGCGCTGCGGTGGCTGCAGAGACATGTCATTGTGACATGGGTGCGATCTACCGGTGCGTATTGTTTATTTTAGCCCTGCCAAACGTCGGGCTGTCGCGTGGATCGCCCCGTCAACAAAATGTCTCGGTGGCGACGAAAGTCTTACTTTGGCTGCTCAGCGTCTCCGTTTCGATGGACCGTGGAGAGTGGCAGTCCTTCTGCGCTTAGCTGAAAATGTTTGTAGGAATCGAGACATGCATGCACGGATAAATAATACGAGCTTATTATGCTTAAGCTCAGGCGGGCTGATTCTGCCCTCTGAGCGTTTATTCAATCAAAAATGACAATGTTGCTTTGAACCGCGCGTCACGCCCCGCGTGTGTTATCCGTGTGTTTGGCGATGAGACGATCGTCGAGATCGGCCGTCACTCTTATACAGCAATTATTCCTGCGACCCTACTCTAGCTAATTATCGAGCTATTTGCCCGTATATTCGCGAGAAAGAGAGAGAGGGAGCGCTAAGTTAGCTAGGCGTTAACTTTCACGGCACAGGTGTTATGCCGTAGATGCGCTGGCGCTGGAGGTAATGCTCCGGCCGTCATGCTGTCCGTCGGTGCCTGGTCGGGTTGATGGCCGACGCCCTCTTCACGCCCTCTACTCGCCCTCGATTGTGCGGTTGTGCTAGTCGCAGTGGCCCCGCTGCTACGCCTGGGTGCTCGGGCTGGCTTCGCCCTGCCACTTCGCCTTGATAGTCGGGCTGGCTTCGCCCTGGTTGGTCTTGATGGCCGTGCAACCTCGCCGCTGGACAGAACGTGTTCGTCGGCTAATAGATTAGCCGATGGCTTCAGCCACGTGCGCTCGCTAGCGCAGCTAGGATCGGAGAGAGCCTCTCTAATTTTTCCACTTCGAACTATATTGTCTGTTACCCCTTCTTTCAGGCTCTTTCGCGTCGCCCATCTCACTCTTTCTTACAGCGATTCTATAGGCGCTGCGGTAGTCAGCGCGCTTTTTCTTATTGCGCCGCTTCCTCCATTCTCGCTCTCTCTATCTCTCTCTCTGCCAACTTCACGTGAGTACATATAGTCCTGCTTTGCTTTACTCATTTTTCTCTGCACTCTTACTGCCGCACGTTACCTTCGGGCCTATTCTTTTGTAGTCTGTTGCATGCGCTATTCTGCAACCTTCATTGTGACATATTATTCACTGGAGGCTGCAATCTACTACTCTGCTTTTTTTCCTGCTACAACATCTGTCGCTGAAACATAACCTGCAAACACGCACGGCTTTTCTCCTCGCTGCACGGCGTCTCTCTTTCCTCCGTCAGCGTCGCTACCATCAAAAACAGTCGATAACTTACCACCAGCTATTATCCTCCAACATACTCTACTTTATCGACTGTCAGTAAGTTATCGACAGTGATATAACCTCGTCCAGAATGAGCGGAATTGGTGGAAAAAGTGCCGAAACACCTGTTATGTGTGCTCAATGCAACAAAGCAGCCAGGGGAAGAATGAAGACATGCGAGTTGTGCAATGACCATTTCCACACCATATGTGTCTCATTTCGGTCCATAATGGTGGGGAATGATGCCACACTCGTCTGTGCTTCCTGTGCAGCAGAATATACAGACGTCGGCACGCCCAAGACCACGCAGACGAGGGCAAGGGCAGCGGCAGCGACAGCGGCAACGGCAAGCACATCCACCAAGGGCACTCCTTTAACAGGTGTGCCCAAGAAGAATAGGTATGCGCCTCCATCTCTTGTCGGCTCCAGAGCGCAGTCGCCGGCGAGGACACAGGCGTCAATCGAGGCGTCCCTCAAGGACATCATTGCGGCACTGGATGATATCAAGCGGGTCCAAAATGAGGCCCTTCAGGCGCAAAACACCGTGTCTGAACGGGTCTCAAAAATCGAGAAGCGACTTGGCCCGCTTGAGAAACACCTGAAAGCCCTTGACGACTTGCCTGCGCTCAACACTCGGCTAAGTAAAGCCGAGTCCTCCATCTCTGAGCTGCAGGCACAAATTCAACAGCCGTCGTCAAGGAGCCCTGTAGAGCAGCAGAACAACAGCATTGCGCCGGCCTCGGAGGAGCTCAATACCATCCGCAGCGAGCTGGCCGATTTAAAGAGGAAGCAGGAGCGTACTTCCAACAACGTGGTGGTGATCACCGGCCTGGGCTACACCCAGGAGACATCACTGCAGCTCCTGGCCTACTCGGTCCTGGCTGCACTGGATCCCACGGTCCTGAAGCGGGATGTGGCGTCCGTCAGGATCATGGGGAGACTGGACACAACGAACATCAGTGCGCCGGGTGACAGCAGACTTCCACCACTTGCTGTCACCCTCTCTTCCAGTGCACTGGCCCGCTCCATCATAGTGGCCAAAGCCAGGAAGCGCAAACTTCACACTAGTGAACTGGATGCTGCGCTACTGGAGGAAGCGAGAGCTCTCTGTCCAGACCATCAGGGACTCATCAATATAAATGAGCTGCTTCCTCCAGATATTCACAAGCTGCGAATCAGGGCAAGGCTGGAGGCAAAGAGGAGGAAAGGATGCCGCTCTTTTGTGAGGGATGGTAGGATCCTCATCCGTTCTGGCGAAGACAATGAACGGGCCACCATCATCACTACAGAGGCTGATCTGGAAGATTTTTTAGCTCGAACACCGCCAATAGCCAACACGGACACCACACATTAAAACACTTACACATCATTCCACCAAAACCACCGTCTAAAACATCAAACACATCCACATCTACATCTAAAGCGTCTATGTCTGGGGGTCTCAGGCTCTGTCATCTCAATGCGAACTCCCTTACGGGTCACATTGAGATGATCAGGTTCTTCTTGTCCACTCGTTCCCCCTTCCACGTAGTGGCTGTGACCGAGACCTGGCTAAGCGACAAGATATCGTCCATCCCTTCACTGGACGATTACACTCTTTACAGACGGGACAGAAACAGGAACGGTGGAGGTGTGGCTCTCTACATCCATCACTCACTGACAGCTTGTATCATCTCGTCATCTGATGGTGAATGGTCGGGCAAACCAGGTAAGCCGGAGTATCTTTTCTGTGAAATCACAGCTAAGGGAATATCGCCCATCTTCGTGGGGGTTGTGTATCGCCCTCCTCATTCTCCCTTTATCCAGGGATCTAACTTTATTGAGCAACTAACAACACACATGTACAACTACTCCACGAAGGTCATCATGGGTGATTTCAATGCTGACCAACTTTCCTCGTCTGAAGACGCCAATTTCATCAAGGCTTTCATCGACGAGAACTCCCTTATTTCTGTGCCATATGGTGCAACTCATCATAGACAAGACTCTGACACCTGGCTTGATCTTTGCTTAATCGATGAGCAGGATCGCCTGCTCTCATACTGGAAGACTGACACACCTTTCATTAATGGACATGACCTTATTACAGCCACACTCGACGTACAGATTCCACGCTACGTACCTAACACCTACACTTACAGAAACTACAAAGGAATCTGTGCTGAGAAGCTAAGGGACTTCCTTAGCGCATGCGACTGGTCATCCTTCACCACACCATCACTTGACGAATGCATTACCATCCTCAACGAAAACATCACAGAAGCCATAAATCATCTCGCCCCATTAAAGACTGTGACACCTGGACGTAAACGTCACCCGTGGTTCACCGCGGCTCTTCGTGACCTTTTAACTGAAAGGAATAGGCTCTACAGGCGTTTTCGCAGAAGTCGTCTACCTTGGGATCTATACTTTTATAGAATCGCAAGGGATGACGCTCATCAACGGGTCGAGGAAGCCAGGCTGAATTACTATTATTCACGCTTGTCTACTCTAACCGACGTTGCAGAGATATGGAGAGAACTTGAAAATCTTGGCATTACCACCTCTAAATCTTCTCCACCTGCTCGGTTCTCTCCAGATGCTCTCAACGAACACTTCAGTTCCATCTCAAATGACCCTCAAGCTCCATCTGTCGAGGAGTATCTACGGACCCTCGAGAGTCTAGACCTCCCTGAACACTTTATCTTCAGAGCCATCACAGAATCGGACGTGTTAGCTGCAGTTTCACATTTCAATACCCAGGCCAGGGGAAGCGATGGCATCCCACAGGTTGTAATCTCTAAAGCACTACCAATACTCACTCCTTTAATCTGTCAAATTTTCAACCTGTCTTTGAGTGAGGCATGCTTTCCCTCTGCCTGGAAATCATCGCTCGTAAGAGCATTAAACAAGATCAACTCTCCTACAGCTGTAACTGACTACCGACCGATTTCCCTACTTTGCTTTCTATCCAAGGCGCTGGAGTGGCTGGTGCACAATCAAATCTCTGAATACCTTGAAACTAGACTCTATCTTGATAGTTTCCAAACTGGTTTTCGCACTGGCCACAGCACGCAGTCCGGCTTGATTAAGCTGACTGATGATGTCAGGCTTGGAATGGACAGGAAGAAGGTCACTTCTTCCTGTCCATTCCAAAAATTTGGAAGTGTCCATTCCAAACGCCGAGAGGATAATGGGCTGGGCAGCACTAAACAGACTTAAGCTGAATGTTAGTAAGACTAAGGCGATCGTCCTGGGCTCACCCTACTATATCAATGCTCTACCTTCTGCTGCTAACACCTATATAAATATAGGGGGGGCCCAGGTCAACTTTGAATCATCTGTGCGCAACCTGGGGCTGGTGCTTGACTCAAAACTTACGTGGAAAGAGCACGTTACACAAACTTGTAAACGTGCTCACTCTTTAATGTATCGGCTATATTTCTTTCGGAAGAGCACTAGCCTCAGGTTGCGCCAACATTTGGTGCAAGCACTCCTATTTCCCCTCATCGACTACTGCTCACTTGTTTACTGCGACCTGACTCAAGAGCTTGACTTAAAACTGCAGAGGCTTGTCAATACGGGAATCCGATACATCTATGGTGTAAAGAGGGACGAGCACATCTCCCCTTACAGGCGTGAGTTGCAATGGCTCACCACCGCCGGACGTAGGAAGTACTTCATGGCCTGTTTTCTTAGAAAAATTTTCAACACCTCAATACCAGCTTATCTACTAGCCTATTTTGACTTCCACGTCGCACTCAGGCCTGTCAGGGGCGAGGTGACTCCACTGGACATCCCGTCCTTCAAGACGGAGACGCTGAGGAATTCATTTTTCATCAGCGCCTCCTACCTCTGGAACAGCCTTCCATCTCAACTTCGCGACACACTATCCATATCACACTTCAAACAAGCAGCTAAAAATTATTTCTTTAATTTGGAAAACACATAAACATCGCACAAACATACATACATTCTCTTTCATCTCATGTCATCTCTCAACATCACACACACCTTATACTATATACCCTTACACAAATTTTATTTATTCCTTTATCATAATACACTATATTTGTTATATGTACAACAAAATGTACAAAAATAAAGAGCAATTAATCTAATCTAATCTAATCTCTCTCTATGAGCTTAACCTTATCTTTATGCTTTGCGTGCGGCTCCTGCTATCTCGATCATCGTCTCATCGCGCGTACTGTGCTGGACACATGCTTCGTAGTGTGTATGCATGTGCATCGTTACAATGCGCCCCCGCTTAAATTTGGAATGTACATGAAGGCGCGAACCATGTCCGTGTGCGTTGCCTCGGGTACCTTTATTTATTATAGTAATGTAGATATATATTAAAGAGAATTATTAAAATATTATTTGCTTTATTTTTGGTTTGTTGTCTAGCTACCTTGTGGCTTTCTAGTACTCTCTCTCTCTCTCTCTCTCTCTCTCTCTCTCGCTCTCTCTCTCTCTCTCTCTCTCTCTCTCGCTCTCTCTCTCTCTCTCTCTCTCTCTCTCTCTCTCTCTCGGTCAACTTCCGGTTTACCCCAACCCCTTAAGAGGGGTAGTTTTTAAGATGAAATGAACGCATATGATAAATATTTTTTAGTCTATTTTATTCTAGTTATAAGTATCTAATGAGCAAAAATCGCATTTGTAAATTTTTGCGAATACTTTCATTTATTTTTTTTTTCAACTTATCTATTGTCAATTATATAAAAATGTGTCTGGATGAATTCGCAATTTTTGTATTTATTTGGAGTTTCTGATAGTACAGCATGTTTCGATGTTGAAGATTGATATTTTGGACTATTATGGCGCTCCTCCACGTTCACTTCCGCAGCAGATCTCTGTCTGCTGACATGAAACGAAGTCGAGCACGTTGCGCACTTTATCTTGCAACACGCAACAAGGACACAGCCTGATTCTTCTACAACAATGGGCACACTCTTGAATTTAAATACGGCCTTCCTGCACGCATGCTAAGGGTAGTTTGAGGACGTCCGCGGACTCGGTCCTCGGTTTTTTTCCTAATCCTTTGCTCTTCGTACCGCACTGTTGTTACTAACGCGCGAAAACAGGATTATAATACTACTTGTTACTATTAAATAAAATATTTTCTCACAAATAATAAATTTTTTGATTATGAATGTAATATTCAAGAATAGTTTTAAATAATACATTTAATAAAAAATGGTCTACAAATAACGATATCTTACCTGCCTGTGGTGAATTTCATGGAGATATAATGTCGATAAGGACATATCAACAGCAGTTAACTCTAGTGGCACAGTATGTTGTATGGTATGCATCTCTTGCTGCCCTGAGCTAAATGCAGATGTTTCTAAAGATTGGTAAGAACCACCAATAACTTGTTGTAAACTATATAATAAGCCTTTTTCGCCGATATGTAATGGGCCTTCAGCTCTGTTAACATTGCGTCGAATTGCAGTATTACCACTTGTTGAACATACATTTTGTCCATTAATAGAGGTATGTAATGACATTCCGGTAGGTTGATGAGTATAATTATAATTCGTATTTGGCATACTAACTTGATTCATTATTGGGCTTCTAAGAATATTTGAAACTATATCATTGTACTGAAACACAATATTTTAATTAAATAATAAAATATTATTCATATAATACATTATTCTATTTCCTAAATAAAGCCCATAATCAAATTATTTTATATGCTATTGTTGAAAAAAAAAGGTTTATAGTATTTGAAGAACTTAATAAGTTTTCATTTTAATAAAACGCTAAAATCTGTTCGATAATTCTCGCATGTTTGGCCTTTTTATCGACAATATTTCAACGACTACTTTTCGTTAACTAGGACGTTTCATCAACTGGAAACTTATCATCGATTATAATTAATTTTGTTTAACATCTCAAATGACATAGTTGACCATAGTTCATTTTAACCCAAGTATAGAAGATGAGAGAGTCAACGGTACATTCCAAACAAAAATAATAGAGTGCAAAATGCATTGTGCGCTTTTGTTTTTGTCAGTTGACTCACTTATCATCTGTTTTTTAATTATCAAGTCAAGCAATTCTGTAGCAAAACCAACTTCAACTCAAGCATAAGGCAGAAATGGGACAGTAGGTTTTTTTTTTAATTCACAAAGCAACGTAGACATCGCCAGACGGATGCTCGCAAAATTAAATCGATTTTTTCCTTATTGATGTAAGGCGCTACATGAACGTACTCGACATAAGAACCAGTAGGGAGACGAATTGCGACTTAGATAATTTTCTAATAGTGGCCAAATTAAGAACGAGATTAGTAACTGGATGAAATAGTAAAAAACCGCTGCCAATTCTTTGGCACGTAGCTTCCTCCAACAAAATTTATAGTTCCAATGGATAAAATATTGTTCAAATATACAGTATATTATTGATTTTTAAAATTTTTTCAATTTTAATTATTTTACTGAAGGAGCACCCGTCACAATATCAAATCATAAAATTTTCATGGAAAAATTAAAACCTCAATATTTTAAATAGGTAAGGTTCTCATAACCTCATAAAATCATTCATTTTTTTCAAAACATTCTGAACTTTAGTTAGCAAGATATAAGGTTTAACAAAAATAGTAATTTTCAGTTATACAGGGTATACAGGGTGAGAGACAAAGAATTTAAATCTTCATACCTTTTAAACTAATCAGTTTCATAAGCTGCAAAGAGAACTTAGTCGAGGTATGCAAAAGATCTAGCTTTTCTCAAAATTTCAACTTAATTAAAGTCTTTTTACTTCCGTAATCGTACGACATCGAAAATCCATTTTTTTCGATTTTTAGCTCAAAAACTAGTCGTCAAAATGGTTTAAAATTTTGACAGAAAATAGATATTATTGTTTTTTATTGTCATACATTTTTTCAAAACAATTGACAGTTTAGTTTTGGAGATATTACATTTTTAAAAATCATCTCTTTTATCATAACTGATAAGAAATGTGGTAAAGCAGAGGATTATTATTGTTAGTAGAATGTGGATTTATTGATTAGAATAATAATGATATATACACGTCGTGTACACCATGTGTACCATGCGACGGCTCGGAACCAAGAGAGAGCCGCAAGAACGCTACGCATTTTCGGAGTCTCTTGCAGCCGCGTGATACTCACATACGTACCGCGGAGAGGGGAGGCTTACATGTGTGCATCCCCTCACATACTCATTAGCGCGCTCACTCATTCTAGCACGCAGACTATACAGTACAAATGTATACTATACTGTATATTAAAATCTTGCGGGAAAAAGTAGGCAATTTTATGCTCTTTTAGATACACTATTGTTGAATATATTGTATAAATCATATCATCAAAAAAATTCAAAAATATTTTTTCAAAAATCGAAAAATGGCTATAATATGGCCATAAAATTGTCAGAGTTATAAAACAACTTACAGAATCATAATGGTATACGTACATACACACACCCACTCACTCACGCACTCACACACAGACAGCCATCCACACGGACATTTTCTAAAAACGCACGATTCGAACTCTAAACACCTCCAAATGTGTTTTTACGAAGTTTTAGCGAAACTGAAAATTTTACTATTACAAAGCTTCCTCTAGGAGGAAGTAATAGCGAACAAAGTACAATGCTTCGATGTTGAAAAATTATGAAATGGGGTAAAGCTAATTAATATTATGTATATATAGTAACCAGTTTTAAGTGCTCGAGATAACAGAGGCACCAAAGAAGGTAGATGACGAATCGAACAGGTTATGGGGGCTATCGATAAACAGTAAAAGTGGTTACGAAGAAAGTGATAATCTAAAGAGCAAACCATGACTTGACGAAGAGTGAAAATTCTGGTTCAAAAGCGCAAAAATGCTAAATTATATAGCATACATAATAAAATTTGATAAGGCTATAAAAAAGTACCATAAAATAAGATAACGAGTGCTTGTGATTTACAGAAACAAGAAGAACGAGGATCTAATGAACGGAATCCGAAAAATAAAAAATTATAGTAACGAAAATAAACCACGCTAAATATATAAGGGAATAAACACTATTAGAAGACGTTTTTGTCGCCAGCGAAAATAAACTGCAAAAGTTATCGAAAATCCTTTTTGATAAGTTATCAAACGTATATAAAAACTATGTCAAAATGGGAGACTAATCTACATTGCAGAAGTCTATATGCAGGAAGCTACTAAGTTATGTCAATATTAATACATGCCAAACTCATACACACTATTCTCGTACACTAATTCACACTATACTTACTATACATACACTATACTTAATTCACACTATACTAAGTTAGCGTTGAAAGAAGCAAATGACAACGAATTATTGTACATGCGTATATTTTGAAAAAAAATCATTTGATTTAGAGTGAAATCCATTAAATGAATCAAGAAGATCTTTAGGAAAAGTAGGTGTAGATTCTAAAATAACTGCTCCATGACTACAGCAGTCTTGAAAAGAGAAGCCTTTATTTGAAACTTTTTCTCCAACAAAATGTTTTGCCTTACAATGTGTACATAAAATATCCATTGAACCTAAATAATCCTGATCTACGGGTAGATTTCTTGATACATCAATAATAGCATTACGTGCAGCTTGTCGTCTTTGCCTTTGGTTTTCAGCTATTCTTTCTCGCCTATTTTGTTGTTGTATTTCTGCTTCTTCAGTACGAATGATTTGTTGCGGAACCATTGTTGTTGTAGTTGTGTGAATATTCGTGGCACCTAAATAATCATGATCTATAAGTGTATGTTGTGGAGGCATTGTTGTTATTGTGTGCATGTTCATTGAACCTAAAGAATTGTGATCTACAGGTAGATTTCTTGCTTCATCAATCAAAGAATTGCGCGTAGCTTGTCGTCTTCGCCTTTGGTTTTCAGCTATTCTTTCTCGCCTATTTTGTTGATATATTTCTTCCTCTTCCTGTGTACGAATAATTCGTCGGCGAGGCATTATTTTTGTTATTGTGTGAAAAGATGTAATAGATCGATATTTATATTTAGGCAAATAAACTTATAAGATTGTTATCTATAATAGTCTACTTGGAAATGTACGTGTAAAATAAATCAAAATTTAATTCTAAGCTGTAATGCTATTGATAGATAGTATAATATAGTATATTAGGTTAACAATAAATTAGTGATGTTATAAAGATATATTCTTGTAGCTTTATTATAAATACTATAAGATTCTGCAATTCATAAATATACTGTACATTAATTTATGTTGTAAGTTTATAAGCTTTTGCAGTTGCAAGTTAATTTTTAGTTTGTAAGTTTTTGTAGTTGTTGGTTTATTTTCAGTTTATAAGTTTATTTACAGTTGGTCATTTTATAGTAGTTAAAAAGTTTATTTGTAGTTGATAAGTTTATATTGAGTTGTATGAGTAAAATGAATGGTTTTCTCAAAATTAAATATTAATCGTTTATTGTCATACACAAAATATACAAACAGTAATTATAACAGTAATAAACAAAAAGGCACTGATTCGATAAATTCACATATTCTCAATAGAAATTATCTCTTAAATGACCTGAAACAAAAGCAAATTAAAATAGTATTAAAAAATAGTAATAAATTTTACAATGAATGTTAATCAAGATGATAATAGAAGATAATGCATATTGTAAAACAGATATAAAAAGAGTCGTGATACATAACCACCATAATATTAACAATTATATTAATATAATATAACATTGAAATAAACGTAAGTATAAAAAAGGATCATACATTTATTTTAAGGTGGTTAGTACTTTGTTTGAAACAAATAATTATATCTCAAGAAGTTTTGAAATTAAGTGAAACAATTTTCACTCTGATACTAAATAAAAGTACAGTTTATGCAAAAAATGAACATACTAGGTTAATTTAGAACGATATTAAAAATAAAATTACTTACCAAATCTTACTCTTAGTTTATTGAAAGCAATTAGTGTAGATACTGCCCACAGAAGTAACAGCGACTACTTTTAGTGCTTTATTTCTAAACAAAAATGAATAAAAAATATTAAAATTCATGTTAGATTCAATAATTTTAGGTGTTTATATTATCATATGCTAGACTATTGTTGTATTTTAAAACTTGTTATAATGTAATAATCAATGATTTCAAATATTTTTATTACTAATGAAAACATAGGAAAAAATTTAAGGTTAGGAAGCATAACATAAGTATGTACTCACAAATTGCAAGCCTTGCAGAGAATATTATAGTCCTTTTGGTTCTGTTGTTAAAGAACGATGGACGACAACGAAACAAAATATCCGTATAATAGAATTCTTTTGTAGAAACTCACATAGAATTTATTTTTAGCATTTACATTCAGTTAAACGTCTTATACATGTACTACAACATGTGCTTCTGTGACAGATGCTGCGACCATTATAGCCATGACTGCACACTATTGATTTTTTCTATGCGCATGCGCTCATAACGGGTATTAATCTAAAGTAATTCTAGTCAATTACATTTAAGAAATAATAATATAATCGTCGAAATAATTAATAATATTCATTAATTTATTTATTTAAAAATAAGATTTTCTTCTATATATTATGACAGGGGTTTCCGGAACAAAACTGATGCTATATGTTTGACGCTGCCCGTCACAACATATTCGCCATGAGAGTATCTTTGGAGGGGATAGATTGAGTGCACGAAAGCGCTGATGGTGAGAGAAAACGGAACCTTGGGTGGAGATTTCAGCTATAAGTTGCGTATTATTTAAATTAAAAAGTGGGTCACCATAGCTGCTGTGTTGAAAATTCTAAAAATAATGAGTATAACAGTAGCTGTAAATTCTATAAATTTTCTGCTGCTGTTTTAAAGTTAGATCAGTGAAAGAAATAGATCGCATCAGTAAGAAAAATAAAATAAGTACGCATAACCCTCTTTTGTATCGTCTGCTGTACAACTCCGTAGCATCAGTTCAAAGCGCTTTGTTTACATTTTGTTGTAGGCATTCTCGATGCATAAAACGCAGACTTTCATTAAGTATATCATCAAGAATTAAAATCCGATAAGAGAAGTAAAAAACCAAAGCCAAGTCTATTTCAATCAAACAATATTCAGTGATACCGATGTCTTTCGCGATATCTTTCTTGATGTCTTACAGCTGTATTGTCTAACCTCCAATACCACAGATCACTCGTAGATTATATTCTTCTCAAAATGTTCACTTACTATATCTTGCAAGAATTTAGTAGGTGGAAGTATATTACTAGTGTGGATTATAAGTTTTCATGAAAATTGTTGTTTTACAGTTAGCTTTTGTAGATTTATTTCGAAATACATATACGCCAATACATTATTTCCCACCTTTATTTACATGTCTGTGCCGGTAGATGTCGCGACGTGCGTGAACACTCACAGCGAATAATGCTCATATAAAACTAATTTTATACGTAAATAAATGAAACTGTAGGATTTATGAATGATTTGTTTGTCCATTATTGTTACACAAATTTAAACATTTTACATATTATAAAATATTTTGAACAGCAAACTTTTATTTTTAAAATGAAACATAAATTACATCATTAAAAAACATTTGATTGCAAAGCATGAATGTGAATAGTAGAAAGCAGCTATAGTAAGTAATTGTAGTCTTTTTAAAAAGTTAATTATAGTTTTATTAAACTTTCCGTTTGTTAAAATTTTTATAGATTGAAAAAATGTATGTATACTTTTGTTATATTTCTATTGTATTTTATATTGTAAAATGATATATATTATCAGAAATATGTTGTAAAATCATATTTATACTCGAACTTTGTAATTAGAAATAACGAACTCAATATTTTTCGTATGCTTTTTTACATCCTATTCATGCTTTTACAATTACAATCGGATCTCCATTTCTTCGCTTAGTATTACACAAAATAATAGTAATATTTTATTATAGTAGTTGTAGTGTAATGACCTTTCTAGTTTTATAAAAATTTGTGGTCATACTCGATTTTGTATAAAGGCGTAATTTTCTATAATGTGTACGTGTACAATCACAGACAGACATTTTTAGTCATGTTTCTAGTCCTTTTTTGCTAAAGTACATATACTTTGGTTACTCTGCTTTATTTGTTTAAAAGCTACTTATTTCATAAATTTTATTTTTACTAATATTCAATAGGCCAACTGAAAGTGTATAAGAAATGTAAATAGTTTCATAATAAAAATAGAATTAAGGATAAATATTATTGGGAAAATTTAAAAGTAGACATTCAGAAAAGGATACAAAGATGCGAGGAATGTCAAAGAAATAAGCTGAAAAGAATAAAAACTAAGCAACCTATGATTATCACTGATACGCCATTAAAAACATTCGATAAAATTTCTATAGACATAATAAATATATTTTATCTATACAAGATCAATTAACAAAATTTATAGTAATCGTATCTTTGCCTGATCTAACGGCGGAATCAGTAGCAGATGCTCTAATAAAGAAATTTATATGCATTTTCATCACCTAAACTTGTACTCACGGATAGAGGAGCGAATTTTATAAGCAAACTAATAAAACAAATAGCTCGAAGATTTAAATTTAAGAAAGTAGAAACCACGGTATTTTCACCTCAGTCTAACGGCTCGTTAGAAAGAGCACATCATCCACTATGCGAATATCTAAAGAACTTTTCTTCAAAGAAAATAGAGTGAGACGAATTACTTGAATTCGCTCAATTAAATTATAATACTAGTGTCCACATTAGTCATAAATTTACACCGCATGAACTAGTTTTTGGATATCCAGCTAGACTTTCATACAGTGTTGCAATTAATTAATTACTTTTTTAATCTAATTAAATGGATGATTAATTACACCGGCACACAAAATAAAAAAAGTTGTCTGCGCGAGAAATCAGACCTATCTATCTTTATGTTTATCGGGTCGCTGAATTCGAATATAAGGTCAGTTAGGCACCATCACGTCAGGGTCAAGGTCAGTTGGAGGTCAAATTAAGAAGAAAAGGTTTAAAAAAATTAAAATGCCATATATTTATGTTTTTTTGGTCGCTGAATCCAAATCGATGGTAACACGCTGGGAAAGAGATAAACAGAAAGAAACTTGAAATTTATAAAACCAATGATATGGTCTTCTCCAACGTGTCAAAATGACTGCTATTTTTGTATGACTAATACCAAAGGTTTTAACACGGCTACTAAATCTAAAATTGTATACGCAGACGTTTCTTCATTAGTGAAACCTGTGAGAATAGAAGTCAGGGATAAAACTGTTAGTATCGAACCCATGGATGTGGACCGCTCAGGCGAAGTAGAAGAAATGCAAGTTGATGAGTCCTGTGACGAAGAAGGTTCTGAGGTTGAAGAAGAATCTGACGAAGAATCCTCAAACGAAGAATACCTGCCAGCTAGTACAAGAAAAGCTCCAGAAACCTTTAACCAAGAAGAGTTAAGTGATCTTATTCGAAATTTAGGATTACCTAAAGATGGAGGAGAATATCTAGCGTCAGTTCTTAAAACGAAAAATCTGATAGCAAAAGGAACAACGGCCTCTTTTTATCGAGATAGAGAAAAAGAATTTAGGAATTTTTTTACGAACGATGAAGAGAATTCGTTGGTATATTGTATAGATGTTAAAGGTTTAGTCGATGCAATAAAACCGAATACGTATAAAGACGAGGAATGGAGACTTTTTATTGATTCGTCAAAACGAAGTCTGAAAGCTGTTCTGCTTCATAACGGAAACAGGTTTGCATCCATTCCCATAGCTCACTCGACTAAGCTGAAAGAGACTTATGAAAATTTAGAAATTGTATTGGAAAAAATAAAGTACTTGGAAAATCAATGGAAAATTTGTGGTGATCTTAAAATTGCAACCATGATCTTAGGACAACAATCAGGTTTTACTAAAAATCCCTGCTTCTTGTGTTTATGGGATAGTAGAGACAGGGTAAATCACTACGTTAAGAAAGTATGGCCAACTAGAACACATTTTGAACCAGGATCGAGGAACATTATACGTACGCCATTGATTGACCCATCAAACTATCTGCTACCACCACTTCATATCAAACTTGGCCTCATGAAGCAGTTCGTCAAAGCTCTGGATAAAGATGGCGATTGTTTCCAGTATTTGGGAGAAAAGTTTCCCGCAATAAGTGAAGCTAAATTAAAAGAAGGTATTTTTGATGGTCCTCAAATTCGTACTCTATTTGAAGACGAAACATTTATCACAAAAATAAACGACACAGAAAAAGCTGCATGGCAAAGTTTTAAAACTGTTCGTGAGAACTTTTTAGGAAATAAAAAGAGTGAGAACTATCAGGAACTAGTTGAACAAATGTTGGAGAATTTCAAAAATTTGGGTTGCTTGATGAGTTATAAAATGCATTTCTTACATTCCCATCTTGATTACTTCCCTCTTAATCTAGGAGATTTCAGTGAAGAACAGGGAGAACGATTTCATCAAGATATAAGTGTAATGGAGAATCGATACCAAAGAAGATGGAATGTCAACATGATGGCAGATTTTTGCTGGACACTGAAGAGAGACATTAAAACAAATAACAAAAAGAGAAAAAGAAACCCATTGCATAGGTCATTTGAAGTAAAAAGAGTTCGTTACAAGAGAAAAAAAGGAGTAAAGAAAGACATCGAGAGTTACTAAGCTAGTGGAAAAAAAGCAAAATAAGAAAAAAATATAAACGAAAGCAACTTTTCTCTGTACACAAGGAAGATATTATGTGATTAAATAAGATTATTTACAATTTTTCGGTATTTTTTTTCCATTTTTGGAAAGTTTTGATATGACATTTTAATCGGTTTAAACTGTTTCTTCTCAGTTTGACCTTGAACTGACCTTGAACCTCACGTGATCGGGTAAAACTGACCCCGGATTCGGATTCAGCGACCGAAAAAACATAAATGTATGGCATTTTTATTTCTTTTAACCATTTCTTCTCAGTTTGACCTTGAACTGACCTTGACCCTGACGTGATGGGGCCAAACTGATTCCGGATTTGGATTCAGCGACCAAAAAACATAAATATATGGCATTTTAATTTTTTTAAACCTTTTCTTCTTAATTTGACCTCCAACTGACCTTGACCCTGACGTGATGGTGCCTAACTGACCTTATGAATTCAGCGACCCGATAAACATAAAGATAGATAGGTCTGATTTCTCGCGCAGACAACTTTTTTTATTTTGTGTGCCGGTGTTATTAAATAATATAATTTTTAATTCTACGCTGGATGATTGATATTTAAATGATTTAATTATTAAACGCGAGCCCCAATAATTGATAATTAAAACTATTAATCATCAATTATAATCAAGCACTGGCATCGAAAATGCTGTTCCCTCTCTCCAGTTGTAACCATCAGTGAATATGTTATTCATTCTCCTCGCAACCGCAATAGCAGCAACAGTGAAACGTCAACATGATGCCCAATTATCTTGAAAATGTGCCGCATGTGCCATTAATGGATCGCGAGTTATGGAATATTCAGGTGAATATTATTCCAGCGATTTCTACTGAAGTAAATAAATATTTGTTATCGGGCATGCCAGTGGAAGATATCAAGGGAGAAAAAGCAATAGAGCTTTTTGTGAAAATCACAAAAAGTCTTCTGGTGAAAGAGGAATTTACTAATTTTCAATGCTGTAAGTAAATTAAATTTCATTTTTAATCAAAATTTAAAATAAAAGTCCCTTATAGAAATACTAGGCGCATCATTCCCGTATTAAATTTCGCTTATATTATTGAAATACAGATAAATTTTATTAATTTTTCGTTTTGGAAAAATATTATATGTAAAAAGTTTATTCCTTTGAAATAATACAATGTCGAGTGTACATTGCATGAACAAAGTTACATGTATGTTGTTGGACACTGTTAATGGGTTTCTGTTGACATTGGTATTTAAAATATTTATTGGTATATTTTTTTTTTAATTTAACTTTTTATTATTACAAATTATCCACTTTATAATTAATAGATATCATTTTCTGTACTTTTGAATATATTTTACAATTTTATCTTCTCTTAATAACAATTGTTGATATTTCTGAAAAAAGAAATCTAATGTTTTGTTTCAGGAGTGGAGGTCATGAGGATTGATTGCAGATTGAAGAATTGGTTTCTTCAAGTTAGAAGAAAATTAAAATATAATCCCGAAATGTTGTCTGCTGGAGAATTACTTTTTTTTTAACAGATGGAAAAGATACCTATCATAGATTTTCCAGAAATAAAGAAGTAAATATAGTATTTACAGTATTTTCTTTTTTTTTCATTTTGTTGCGATATCGAAGAAATAAAGGTTCCTGTTTTATGCTATTTCCATAATTTAAGGTTTCTGCATAAAGCGCAATGTTAATTAACTTCAAACTTTCAGAATTGATTTATAAAGAAACGTAGAGGGTGTTATTTCGCTAAAATACGCTAAAAATATTTTTCTTTTTGTTTGTGACTTTCCGATGGAGCAAAGCCTGCATATTTACAGCCAATTTATAAATAAAATCATTAACTGTTGAATTTACGCCTACTATATTAAACAGAAAAATTCTTTTATTCCAATTGCAGTATTTGAAACATACAAATTTTATTATAAATGTAGGTAAAAGATACTTATGCTATAAATCAAATATCCATATAAATTTTTTTATTTGTGTATGGAACTGATTTGAAATGCTGTATGAGAATTTATGTAAATTTAACATTGGGCCGCGACAGATTATTGCTTGGATTATTACTGAGCACGTGGGTCAGTCTTTTGTTTTGGAAAGCTTCACAACATCAACATAAATGCTCTTATACATATATGTCTACGTAGAATAGCCGGCCCGGCTATTGTGTGAAGGAATAATTAGTTGAGCTGTGACTGTGCTACTGATAACTTATTGTGTTCAGCGTGCGTATAGTTGTAAAATATTATTTTGATAGTGCTAAATTAAAATTATCATTATTTAGGTACTGGTAACTTGTGTCGGTTACGATTTTGTTTGTATTGATTATTAGAAACACAAATATCGATAAAGGTAAGTCCAATATATAAATACTATCAATTATTACAAATTCGATCAATTATTTCCCTATTTATTACAAATTTTGTAATAGATCAATATAACTCTTTTTATCGAACATTTTATGCGCATAATATTTTGTGTTATTTTAATATAATGTTTAAAACGACGTCTACGCCTTCGACGACTACGGCAAAACAGTCAAAAAGACGATGTGGACGATATCCAGCATCATCTGCAGACCTAACGCAAGACGATGTCGTTTTAGCAGATTTGCCTGCAGCTGAGCAAGATTTTTTTCGTCAATGCTCAAAATACAGTTGGATAGATGGAACTTTTTTTGACGTCGTCATGTCTCAATCTGATGGTAAACATGTGCAGATAATAGCAAAATGCAAGACATGTTGTAATGCCATTAGAGGGAAATTTAATGTATCCTCCAATTTCACGTCTCATTTGAAGGTAAGAAAATCTGTCAGTATATCCTAATCCTATTTTCCGTAATAGAACTCGATCAAAATCGATAGAATCAATAGGAGTTATCTATCTCGTATCTATTTGAAAATGTTTCATTTTGCAACTTTAATAAATGTATCTCAGATACAGTATCTGCCCACTTGAAGAATATTACAACATAAAATGTCCAATATTTTATACATGTCAACTTTTATCTAAATAAAAATTCAAATCCTAAAAAATTATATTCAAATGTAAATTATTCAACTGAGTCTCCATCGAAACACGATTACTAATGTATTAATTATTCATCAACTTATTTTTAATGGCTTGCAACAATTAAATTATTATGTTATTATTTGTGTAGCGAAAACACCAAGATAAATACAACGAATAAGTTGCATATAAACGATCGAAACTAGATACAGCAGCTAATAAAGTTCGGCGAGTTACTTGTGTCTTTTCACAAAAACAATTCGAGGACAATGTCACGAATTGTATACTAGAGAATCAACTTTCTGCTCACATTGTCGAAAAGCGAGGATTCAGAAAAATATTCGATGGTACTTTTATACTACATTTATAATTATACTAATACGTATGTATGTATAAAAGTCTAAAAATATTTATTAATTTTTATTGTTAATAGATATGAAAATAAAAAGTGCTCAGCAGCCGGTTTTAAAGCATATGAATTGTCAACAAGTTGGAAAAAAAAATCAATAAAATGTACAAAAATACAGTAAACGAAATACGTACTGCTTTATTAAGTGCAAAATGGATTTGCACGACCGCAGATGCTTGGAGCGGTTCAAATCAAATAATTATTTTCTAATGTTTTTATACACGTAACAAAGTAAGTTACACCGAAAGCGGGTTTGGGTACAAAAATTACTTGATCCTACGAGCTTTTTACGCGAAGAAGGTTTACTTCCAGGTCAGTAGGTGTCATAACGATTTTTGTGATCTAGCTTAGTTGAAATCACTTTTCAAAAAATCATCGTATTATTTGAATTGGAGTTTATAGTAGTGCGCCGTAGCCAACTAGTGCACCCGCTTTCGCTATAGATAACTTATTTTGGTGTTACGTGTATAAAAACATTAGAAAATCTGACGTCATTGCAAAGGCATCTGAAAGGCATATTTAAATAATTATTGTATTATATATATATAATAAACCAAAAATAATTAACCATAAATAATCGAAAGTATATATATATATATATATATATGCTTTCGAGACCCCTTAATAGCTAATACAACTTTTTCAGATCAACGAAAAAACATTGGAGAGGAAATCTGCTGCTCTAGCATGTCGTCGTTTTCCTGGAACACATTCCTTTGATAATATAGCGACTTTAATTAATGAAATTCATGAATCGTATGGACTTGGGCCGGATAAAATTGTTGCTTCAGTTACGGATAACGGATCAAACTTTGTGAAGGCGTTTAAGGAATTCGGCATCAGTGATCTAGAATGCTTTGATGGTGTTTAAAATAGATACATGAAAAAAATTCTTTTATGTAACACACGCACGATTTTCGCGCATTTTATATACCACTATCAAAAATAGATTGTGAGATTGTGATGCAAAATATAGTTATTATATTTCTAATTTTTAAAATCGCTCAAATCGTGCATGAGTTACAAAAACTATAATGTGCACCAAGTTGTGCTGCAAACTCTATACTCGGTTTAAAAAAAGGTCACTCTACACCCTTGGTACACAATATTTGGAATTCGTTCCAGGATTAGGATGCTCGCCTGAGCTCGAGGTGTCGCAATAAATAAAGCTAGTCGGTTATATAAAATACCGCATCGAAGACTTTATTAAACTAAACGACTCTCTCTCTCTCTTTAATAATATCTGGGCGCTGTTGCTTGGTCAGCGGACCGGAGCGTTCTCCGAACATGGCGCTCGAGCCTCGCCGCGTCGCCAGCTTCGCCACCCATCGTGACGGCTCGGAGGGGGCGCCGCGGGAAAGGCGGTGGCCGGATAAAGCGACTGCTTAGTGGAAGTCAGGCCTGGGAATCAGGCACTGCTTCCTTCGATGACTCCGGTGGTGGTCGGCAGGAGCCCCCACAAATATACTATTATGTCGGTCTATGTGGCCGTGGTTTATAATATAATTTTTTTGTCTGATTTCAGTTAACGTTCAAGATTTCGATGAGACGTCAAAAAGTCATCAAACGCCATCTCAAGAACATCCGGAAGCTAGTTCTTCAGCAGAAAAGAATATTGAAGGTGATGAAAAATTAATGCAAGTAGATAATACTAACTTCGAAGATTCTGAATTTGTGTAAGAGCTAGAAGGTGTTGAGGAAAATGTTACGTTATTAGAAAACGAACTCGTAATAAGATTAGCATTTTATTTACGTTGTGCTAGTCGCACACTGAATCTTGTAGCTATGACAGATGCAAAAAGGCCATTATCGATAATGTAGCTATTGAAGAAATCCACGAAGATGCTATGACACAGTGTAAAGTACTGTGGAAATGTCTTAATTCGCCCAAAAAAAACGTGAGGCAATAACACAGTATTTAGGTGTTTCATTAAAGCGACCGGTAAAAACAAGATGGAATTCGCTGTATAACGCTGTGGAACAAATTTGCTCAATGAAGAGAAAATTAATGTCCTACAAAGCGCAACTTATTTTACAAATGCCATCACGTTGGGTTGATGAACATTTTGAATATTTAGAGGAATACCAGAAATGCTCTAAACCACTTGCTGCAGCTATTGATAAACTGCAAGGTGAAAAAGATTGTTTTTATGGCTGCACCTTACCAACGCTAATAGGACTGAAAAGAAAATGGGAATCAATGATGGAAAATGATACGTCGATAGTGATTTCTAAAGATTTTATTGAAAATATGATTGCTACGTTAGATACACGATTTAGTGATTATTTTAATATTGTAGGTGATGTTGGTAAATTTGCTGCCACAGCAGCATTACTGCATCCAAAATTTAAATTATCTTAAGCACCATGTTTAAATTCTGAAGCTCAAAATGCAGTGCAAAATATGACGCGCCATCTAATGCCGTAGCAACAAAATGGAAGACCTGCAATTGAAGAGGATGAGGAGATAGATGATTTTTTGATTTTGGAGCATGCTCTTCCAACTTCTTGTCAAATTCATCACTCATTCCACAGCAAGCAGAAGAAAATGAATTAATGCGATTTTTGCAACATCCAAAAAAAGTATAGATATTCTGAACGAATTTCCGCAAGTGAAAAACTTATTTTTGAGATACAACACACCTTTGCCTTCGTCACCTCATGTTGAAAGGCTATTTTCATACGCGACTTTGTTGAATTTACCAAAATTCAATCGATTAACAGATGCTCATTTTGAAAAAGAGTAATATGTAAAGCCAATGCATGCAAAAAGTATTTATAAGTTAATGATTTATGTTATTGTTTTTAATCGCTATGAATCGCATTACTTAAGTAAATAAAACCCTGTAATTTACAAGTATTTTTTATAGCTTATATGTGCATTTTATTTGTGATTTAAGTTTCAGAAAGGAACTAATTTAAGTAATTAATATAGAAAAATGGTTGTAAAAAAAGTTGTGTATTTTTTTATTGCGCTCTTATATAGACATGCCCTTATATGACCTTATATATTATAGGGTTCATTATTTTACAACGAAAAATTATTGTATTTTTTACTATAAAGTGAAATATGGGAACTTAACCGCGTGTCACCTCGAGCAGTAATTCAAAGTTTTTGTAAATTTTAAAATTATTGACGTGCTTGACGATAACTGATGATTAATAGTTTTAATTATCAATTATTGAGGCTTATAATTAAAATTTTTTTTTTAATTATAAATTGTGTGGGGCTATAATTGATGATTAATAGTTTTAATTATCAATCATCCAAGCCTATAATTAATTATTTAATTATTTAGTTATTAATTAAAAATGGATAATTATCCATTTTTTCAAGCCTGCTTCCATCTAGCGAACCATTAAAGATAAACGAACAATTGCCTACTTTTAATGGTTATTTGGAAAATTTAGTAGCGAAATTACAGTGATTGCTAGAGAAAATTTGATCAATTCAAAAATGAAATCAAAAGAATATTATGATCGGTACGTAAATCCAATAGAACTAAAAATTGGCGAAAAAGTATGGCTAATCAAAGAACCAAAACCAGGTAAATTCGAAAAGAATCACAACCTGGGGCCGTATGAAATAATAAAAGTAAATGGAAATAGTATCGTAACTATAAATTACAATGGGAAACCAAAAACAGTTTATGTAAATAAATCAAGCCGTTGCCATACATGATTGTAAAATATTTTTCTTTCTAGGAAACTTGGACGCAATGATTCCTGAAATTATTTTAATTTTTGAAATTCTTAAAACAAGTCGAAATTAAGTGTACAGTATATCATTGCGAAATGTTTAGTCATATAGGTGCGGTAGAACAAGGCGTACAAGAACATATTTATGATATAAGCTATGAAAATTGCAAATCAATCCATGAAACAGGAATATTCAAATATGACAATTTTCACACTATAGCTAATTCGAAAGTAAACTTAACCAAATCAACGGGAATTGAATTGGCGGGAAGTATTGAAGAAAAGAAATGCACAGATGCAGCATATTCGGATAGTTTTGATTCATGGAGTGATGTTTTAGTACAGGGACTTATAAAAATTACACTTTTAGAAGAATATGCAGATGTAAGCTTAGATAATGATAAAATAAGATTAAGTTTAGAGACAGTATGTAAATTCTCGGAACAGCATTGTATTGATATACAAGCTAGCCATACATTTTGGTCAGTAATAAATACTGATAGTTGTTTTAAAAATAAGTATGACATATTATATGGAAGAGTATCGACAAAAATAATCTCACAAAATCACGAGACAGTTTATACAATAAGTAATAATAAAATATCGTTCGCGTTAACTAGTAGAGAAAAGATAAATATTTGCGGTAGGATTTTATATAAAACAGAACATTCGATATGGTTCATTTGCGAAGAAATTGATAATCAATTATTATTTCAAGAAGATATGCTTAACAAATGGCCGATAGTGAATTTTGATTTTTTTACACATGTAAACTCAAAATTTGTATACGTAGAAAAACATTTTAGGGGTCAGTTTAAAAATGTATACTTAAATATGCTAAAAGAAGAATGTTAATTAGAAAGAAAAGTGATTCAGAATTCCCTATCTCCCGCATCCGTTTAACCCGATGAATTTGCCTACAATATAATGCAAAAGCCTGGGTGTATTGCGAGACTAGCAGGTGAGGCTATACACATAATTAAGTGTACGCCAGTAGAAGTAAAAATTCACACTGACTATTGCTATACATAACTGATAGTTTCATCAGGAAACAAAACAATGTTTCTCACGCCAAAAACCTATATACTGTTAAAGAAAGGTACACAGATAAACTGCAACTCTATCGTACCTCAATATTTCAAAATTGGCGATAACTGGATAAATCTCATGCCTGCGCCAAAAAAAGTAATAACATCATCAAGACTTTGGAAAAGTCAACCAAAATTGCATGGCAGACGAAAAGATTGAATTCACTGGCAACCAGCGAAATATATTCACAAAAAGATCTTAAGAAACTACAGCAACGCATAATGTTTCCGATGGAAAGAGCATCCTTACTCAACACGATAGCCAGAGGCATGCAACGTGAAGAAACAGTTCAAGAAGGCCTAATATCCAACCTATTAACCGAAAATACATTGATGAACATCGCTGAAAGCACATGAAATCGATTTATGAACAAACTGGTCAGATTTGGATCAATCAGCTTAGCAATAATAATGATATTCATTATTATCCATATCTCCAAATTGGCAATTGATATTATAATACGCGGATATACATTACATGCAATGTACGGACGGACATTGCATGTAATGTATATCCGCGTATTATAATATCGATTGCCAATTTGGAGATATGGATAATAATGAATATCATTATTATGCAATGTACGGATGGACGGTGCTACAGGTACCTTGGCTATGGACACGTGAGGGTTGACTGCAAAGGACCGAACAGACGAGACTGCTGCTGGAAATGCGGCCGAAAGGGGCATGTAGGTAAGGCGTGCACAAGCGCGCCTTCCTGCTTCCTCTGCGCGGGGCGAACCAACCAAGATCTGGCACACGTGCCTGGAACGGCCTCGTGCGCTGTATTCAAGGCAGCTCTGACTGAATACAGGACGAAACAGACAAAATCGACCTGACAATACTCCAATGCAACCTGAACGGGAGCAACGTGGCACATTCGCTGCTCCCGCAAATTGCGGCGGAAACGGACGCGGACGTACTCGTGATAAGCGAGCAGTACAGAAACCTCTCCGAGCCATCGTGGATCGCTAGCAGCTCGAACACGGTTGCGGTGTGGGTGCGAGGGGTGAACGCGGCACGGATTATAGACAGTGAGGCCGGAGAAGACTATGCTTGGGTAAGGGTGGGTTCTGTCACTATTGTCAGTGTCTACCTTCCTCCGAATAATAGTGCGCGCGAATACGAAGACAAGCTGGAAGCCCTGGAAGAGAGCGATCGAATGGGGGATGCCTACGACGAACAGACGAGGACGACTGATTCTACAAATGGCCGCCCGACTAGAATTGGAAGTCATAAATAACGGAAACGTGACCACTTACAGACGACCAGGCTTTGGTAATTCTATACCAGATATAACCCTAGCCACGGACAGGATGTTGACAAGGCTGAGGGGATGAAGAGTGATCGAGGACTACACAGCCAGTGATCACCAGTACATCGTCTTCAACCTGACTAATAACGCCGCGTTGAGGCAAAGACAGAGCATGCGCACAAAACGATGGGACATTGGACGCATAAACAGGGACGAAATCAGGAGGCAATTGCGGAACGTAGCAATACCTTCTGCGAATCTGTCTCAAGGACGGACGGACCGAGCCGCGGCTGAACGGAGTGCTAATGATCTGGAAAAGTATCTGCAGCGCATCTGCGAGGCCGCGATGCCACGGAAACAATACAGACAGGACAGAAGGCAGACCTACTGGTGGACGCAGGAAATTGTCGAAAATCATAAAAGAATGCCTCCGACTCCGCAGATTAGCGGGAAGGGAACGGGATTCGGACGAAAGAGAGGCTATCTCGCGGCAATACAAGCTCGCGAGACGGCTACTAAGACAGACGACCAACAGCACGAAACAACGGTGTTGGAGACGACTGGAAGACGAAGTAGATGCAGACCCCTGGGGGGAAGGCTACAAGATTGTGACTCGCAAACTCGGCGCCTGGAATCCCTCCGAGACGAAGGACGCGGACACAATGGAGAGGATTGTCCACGATCTCTTTCCTACTCACCAGGACAGAACGGACGATACGGACATGGACATCGCAGTGGAATGTCCACTTTTCACGGTGGCGGAGCTTGAGAGTGCTGCAGCCAAACTGAAGCCTCGAAAAGCCCCGGGACCTGACGGCGTGCCTGGGGAGCTGCTACAGATCATCGTAGCTGAACAGCCCGATGCGCTGTTGAGGCTCTACAACGGCTGTCTGACGGCGGGAGTGTTTGGTGGGCCTTGGAAGTGCGCGCGGCTGGTCCTCATTGCTAAAGGTAAGGGGGACCCTGCTTCGTCGTCCTCCTATAGGCCTCTAAGTCTCCTGAACACACCGGGTAAATTGTACGAATTACTGCTACGACCGAGACTGTTGCAAGCGGTGGAAGCCGCCGGAGACCTTTCGGACCGACAGCACGGATTTAGACGAGGACATTCAACACTAGGAGCTATAACACACGTAATACAGATTGTGGACAAGACAAACAACATATGTCATGGAGCCAGACCACTGGTACTCTTGGCAACGCTGGACGTATGGAACGCTTATTTATAAGTATATTTAATAATGACACGTCAAATAATTAAGGGGATGTCGGCGGAAAAGCTTCGCAAATCAACCACGGAGTATTTTGTATTTTCAAACTTCTAGAAAAACAGACAGTTCGATCGAAATCTTCATTTGGTAGAACGATTCATTAAACTTAAGGTAGTTCACTCAAAAAATTAATATTCTTACAGATTGCTGCAATTTTGTGAATATATCCTATTAATTGCCCTCTACAACGTGGTAAAAGTTTTTACCCCCTAAGCGGTATAATTTTTTAACATATCGGGTCTTGAAGTTGTGTATTTTAACATGGGAAGCATAGGCTGAGTCTAAATTTAGCGTACATTTTGTTTAATTACAAAGAACATAAATCTTACATCTTTTTGAAAAACTAGGTCATGATGTAAAATCATAATACAAATCAAGAAAATTAAAATTTGATAGGGCTAGCGGTGCTTTTTGAAAAGTTACAGCAATCGAAAGTTTTAATTCTATGCTATCAGTATATCTATATATGCCCGCAGTGTTTCTTACTTTTTTAAGTTTTGAGGATATTTGATGCTCTAAACACTTTCTATCAATATTTTGATATACAAAACTAAAAATTCTAGAGTTTTTACACTTAATAACACTACATAATATTAAAAAATTTTAATTTTCTAATTCAACCTCGAATTGAGCACCACTGGGCCAAGTGAACTTTTATGTTATAGAAAGACAGTGTTTTTTGGGGACGACATCCCCTTAAATATCATCACAATTAATTTATAAATCGCAAGCAAAGCAAGTTTACTTCTGATAATGCAATACTTAGAGGAAAATATAATAAAAAAAATACTCAAAAATGTTATGGATTAAAATACTATGATCCAACTATCTTACCGCTTTTACAGGTCAGAGCAGAATGTGTACTGGAGCCAAGTTTTTACATATGCTATTCGTACATATTTTCCCGCATGCGCAGACGTCATTGATAAACAACAGAAAAGTATATATATATATATAAACCTTCGCAGTCTTCCGAACGTTTATTCTACTTTCGATACTGTAATAATTCGAGTGAATAATTATAAAGGTATATTCCAGACAATTTTTTTAAGATATTAGAATTTACCGCTGTTACAGTTTCTACAGGTCAGAGCAGAATGAACACTGGAACAAATTTTTCACGATATTTATACATATTTTCGCGCATGCGCAGACGTGATTGATAAGCAATAGGAATGTATCTCTATAAGTTCAACCTGCGCAGCCTTCCGAACGATTAGTCTGCTTCTAATACTGCAATAATTTGAGTAAATAACTATAAAAGTGTTTAGCGCATTTATTTATTAAAATGCTGCTGCCGTTTTATGAAAATTTCGTTTATGGTTTTCAGCGCATGCATTTATCTTAAAATGCTGCAGCCATTTAACAAAATTTACTTTAAAGTGTTTCAGCGCATTCATTTATTAAAATGCTGCAGCCGTTGTATAAAATTGTCTATTATAATTTTTAGCTTATGCATTTATCAATATAATATAATTTCATAATATAAGATGATTTCTACTTTAATACTTCAACTCACAAAAAACAGTCATAAAATGTTTAATTTGTAAACTAAAAAATCGCGGGTACAAGCCCAGATCTCAACTTTATATTAATTGCACAAAAATAATAATATACTGTATATTAGTCAGCTCTGATGGTATAAACTTTCAAACGAACATCTATATTAAAATAATGCAAAACAATTATAGTTTAAAAATCTAGATACATTTTTAAGAAATAAAGATATATTTGTCCCTTTAATAAGTTTTAAAATATAATTTTACAATATTCTGAAAGTGTCTAATTATTTGTAATTAAAAATCCAAATGCTACAAAATGTATTATATATATATATATATATATATATATATATATATATATATATATATATATATATATATATATATATATATATATATATATATATATATATATATATATATATATATATATATATATATTATATATATATATATATATATATATATATATTATATATATATATATATATATATATATATATATATATATATATATATATATATATATATATATATATATTATATATATATATATGGATAGTTCTCTGTGAAATAAAAGATGAAAATTTTAATTTTTGCCCAAACTGTATATATATATGTGCTATTTGTTGTACCTGACTCCCAAAAAGAATTTCAGCGCGATTCCTTCATTTGGCTTCGAGTTCTAGCTGGTCAAAGTTGGGGTTTTAAGCAATTTTTTCATTTTTTGCCTATTTTTAATGATTTGTAGCTTATAAGGGATGCATTTTTAACTAAAACTATCTAGGTACTTTTTTGTGATATTTTCTGAATTTTTTAATAAAAATACTTTTAAAGTTCTATATGTATGTTAAGGCTACTTTATTTGCATTTTAAACCTTAAAATATGAAAATCTGAATGTTTGATCCGGACTCTGACAACCTCAATACAGTGAAAAGATACCTTTTTGATGATATAATGGCTAATACGTAGTTTTATATTAAAATTTAATACTTATAACCTAGTACATTTTATGACTACTGATACCAAGATGTGTTATTAAAAAATCCAGAAAATTTCACAATAAAAAGTATTTGGGTAGTTTTAGTTAAAAATGCATTCCTTATGAGCTACCAATCATTGAAAATAGGCGAAAAACGAAAAAATATATACGATCATCATCGAAATACAACCGAGCGAGCCTCAGCGAGCGAGGAATCTGCTGCTAATTTTAAATAAGAAGAAATTGAAATACCACGACATTCTGGACCAATAAAAAATAATCTCTCTCTCTCTCTCTCTCTCTCTCTCTCTCTCTCTCTCTCTCTCTCTCTCTCTCTCTCTCTCTCTCTCTCAAAATTTTCAAAATTATATATATACGGCTACGGCGCCCTCGATTCCCACTCGTGCTCAATCACATCACTTTCGCTAGAAAAAGCCAATCCCCCCCCCCCCTAGTTGCACAATATACTATTGTTTTCATGTTGCATTTGAGTCACCCTTTTAGTCAATATTTTCATCTTATATTTATGTTTTAATTAACAAACATTCAATCCTGTTGAATGCCAGGCGGATACATCTGTGCCACGAGCAGTCGTATCTGAATTATTCTACTTAAATTTGTCATAAATCAAATTAATTATTAAAATGTTGTCTCTGCTCACCCTATCACATTTTAATAACGTCATTTATAAGAAATAGTATTAAATTTATGGTTCTGTACCAGCATTTATTTGACACTCATCACATCATATATACTAATACATAACATTTTCTCCGATTGTTTCTTGCAGCCGTCTCAACAAATAGTAATCGTGTCGCCTAATAATTATAATTTTTTCTATGAATAATTCAGATATATCATATGTAATACTTGTGTTTGCCTATCTTGTAATTTATAACTCCGCTTCGCTATTCTACAGATATCATTTGTAGAATTGATGTTTTGTTTACGACGAATGATTAGAGCCTATATTTTTCCTCATATTATTGCATTACTTGGGTAAATAAATAAAGTAAATGAAGGCAATCTGCCACGCATTTATTATAAACATAAATATTGAGTTTTCTTTCTACCCTGCATCCCATCTAATCTTACGTCTGCGCCACAAGTTCAATTTATAATTAAAAAAATCTTGAAAATCTCGAACTGAAATCTCCGTATTTCAGTTCGAGATTTTATAAATTAATAATTTCCGCAATAATTCTCTATACATTTTCTTGCATGCCGTTTATCATAGCGTATCAGGCGTTAAATTTTATTTGATCGCAACTCCAAAAGCTACAACGCAAAAATCAGTACAGCCCAATACTAAAATACGATTTTTTTTTGAGTACTTACAATCCTACACGATTTTCACGATGCAATCACAACGCTACAGCATGATTTTCACTGTGCAAATACTTTGCTAAGAAGATTGAAAAACAAGATATTCATGAATCAGTATCTTACCTCAGGTCCTAAGCTGGATACACTACTCAAACTGGCATAAAGTGGATTATTCTCTAATTGAGCAGCTGTGGCTTCTCTTTTAGCTCTTTCTCGTAATGCAGCAACAAAGTTTTCCGCATGACTAGGTGGTTTCCATTCTGGATTTGTTAATGTAAAATGTATTAATGAAAGTTCAGTTTTTCCATCTTCAGCTTGCGTATATTGATTAGAACATAAAGGAATATATTTATTTATGTTTCCTATTTGAAGATCACTATATTCTGGTCTTTCCGGTTCTTTATTAATGGGACTCTGTGGCAGTGTTTGCCACATCGGATTTCCATGCTTTCTAACATCCATTTGTGCGAAACTACATATATCACCTACACCTGTTACTTCAATTGTAAAATTTCGATAAAAATCTACTATATCTAAGGCCTTATATCTTAAGTGAAAACATAAAATATAAGGAGTTAAAAGAGGAGACATCAATTCTTCAAGTAAATGTACTGCCCGATATTGAAAAAGTTGAGCTACTTGACTTCTTGTAGTTTGTGTATGAGCTTGTCCTTGCCAACTATCTGGACGATAATGAGTATGAGCAAGAACTGCCGTTAGTAAGCTTTCAGGGCACCAAACAAGATTTTCGTCAGGTACAAGAGATCTGCATATAGCTGCGACACTTCCACTTACTGTCATTATCATAAAGACATGTTCTACTGTTAAAAAATCTTCATCATAAAATGTCAAAATTAGAAACACAGCAAAAATGCTGCCGAAAATGAAGGCAACATTCTTTGCAATAACGGTTACTAATGGTGATGTAAACATACTCATGTATTTAGATGCTGGACGGTATGCACGGTTCAAGCGGGCGTTTAATTCATGGTCTAATTCATTAAAATGACGTAAGTATAATTTCCCATACAATGACCACATACGAGTTCCAAGAGCTCCAGGTTCCCTTTTTAACAGCTGAAAAAAAAACAAGCATATGTAACGTATTTTTTGTATTTGACAATAGTTTCAAAAAGAAAAAAAAATCAAATTGATGCAAAAGTTTCTTAAAAAAGATACTTTCACTTCGTCTAAACCTCAAACTTTATAATAATAAACTAGCAAGAAACGCTCGCTTCGCTCGTGATTTACAAATTCATTGTAATGATATTTAATTACTTGACGTGTCATTATTAAATATACTATTAAATATTAGATATACACTCGATGGTAGTTAATTCTTGTGGAACGTTTTTGAAATGCTCTAATCAGATTGCGGGATTGATAAATTCTAACTAATCAAAAGCTGGATTTCAAAAACGTTCCACGAGAATTAATTACCGTCGAGTATAAATAAATATATTCAATACAACCAATATTCTATAAAAGTAGTTATGGCTACGAGTACACAAGACCGGTTTTAAAATTATAAAATAAAATGGAAATAAATTTTAAATATTAGAAAATGTTTTCAAACTCTTTTCAACGCTCCACGTGCGTTCGAGCACATTTTCCGCACCCTGTATAAAAAAATATCATTCGATCCACATGCGAAAAGTTTATTCTACACGAGTAGGAGGTTTGTCGGCCGAGCGAAACCAGTTTGCGCACTTATATTAAAATATGCCATTTAAAAAATTCTAACTGAAAATTCTTAATTGAGATCTTCGGTCAAAGTTTTATCGGTGATTTTGCGTACGGATTTTTGAAATTTAATAAATAGATAAAATTCAGTTGGTAAGAATCAAAAGACACTTTATTGATTGTGGAATCACTATGATTTTCTCACCTGAAATTTTCATGTCTAATATTTTAAAATCAAGATATTGCTCAAAATGCTTCAATGCATCTATTTTTGAATACGGTTTGACTATTTAAAAAATAATTTTCAATTGTTACAAACTATATAAGAATATTTTAGAAGTAAACTTAATAGAGCAATATACCTAATAGTAGATATCTCATTTAAGATAGGTCACTAGGGATGACTATAGATAACTGATGAAAATTTTAAAAATTCACATTAGCTTGGGGTGTGGAGACGCACGGCTCGCGGGAATATATACAACTATAAATTTTTAGAAGATATATTTAGATATTATAATAAACATATATAGTACATTATTTAAAGTATATAATTTATTGTAATGTATGTTTAAAACATCTATCTGATTATAAATTATGGTATATTTAAAGGAATTTATATTGTTTAATATAAATTTATATTTTCCAACTGAAAAACTCATGTGAGTACTCTTTATATAAAGAAAATGATTACATAACGATTTTCGTCATTTCATATTCACAAACACATAGTTTTAAAACAAGATCATATCCGCACGAATTATTATTATTTGCAGCATCCCTTTTATATCATTATATGGACTAAATCTGCAGATTACATTTTGTGAGATGCATAAATTCATACAGCATTCGTCATTTCATATTTACACATCAATAACTCTAAAAATAGAGAATATCTGCACAAATAATTATTCGCAGCATCTTTTTTATCTCGACCGAAACTGCAGATTAAATATTGTAGTATGCACGAATACATTGTAACGAGGAACAACGTCCCTCGCCACGCCGGTAATCGAGGCAGGATAGAGAGTAGACGAAGTAGGGCGGCGTTGGCTCAAGTGATAGCACGCGCGCCTAGAGATCTCAGGAGCGCCGGATCGATTTTTGGTCCCGGCGTCTTCTTTTGTGATTTTCTCTGTAATGACCCACGTTTATACTCTCAAATTATATCTCCGTACATCCTGCGAACCGGCAACCGTGTGAGCACGTAAAGAGTGCATACGGATCGCAGGTACATCCAACTGCGACATTACACAAGTGAGCGCCGAAAATCGGAACGAATGCTCTGACCTCTATGTCAGCACTCCTCGTGCGCGTGAAATACGACTACAAGGCGTATGCGTCGATCCTTTGCGGCAAATGCTGATTGGACTACCACGATTTTTTTCATCTAAATTTCATAACTGCGTGAATCGGTACCGAGACTTTAAAAACCCCGGAGCCGATCCACGCAGTGCCTTTTTGCGTAGTGACTTAGTCACTGTCGGCTACAACTGATTCTAAGGTGAAGCGTCGGTGTTTGCTAGTGTTAGTGTTTGGAGCGTGCTAAATCCGTCCCTTGGCATAGCATACACCGGAGAGCCCTTTGAATACAGATCAGTGCCACAGAGAGAAGTACAAGCTAAGATCCGTCGAGTGGAATCTCCGGCGTTAGCAAGAGCAGTTGACCATCCCCATTTTTAAATTGCCACGTGAACGTGTGTAGATAATACAGTCAGCATCTGCCACGAAGGGTGATTAGAACCATCTAGAGTGCGCAGGATTATAATAATAGTAAGTTGTTAAGATAAATTATAGGTACTTTACAATTAATAAATAAATAAGACTAAACTTACTAAATAAAACTGTAAAACGACAACTTCCTAAGCTAAATATAGCGAATCTCCGTCAACTCTGTAAACTGAATGCCTGTGAAGTGCTCTGGGCCAATAAAAACATAACAATCAATATAGATAAAACCCTTGTGTACTAAATTGATAATAATAACTAAACCTCAATCAGAACAAATAAATTCGAATCAGCTTCGCAGTCATGATGTGCAGGTAAGAGTACTTTACTTGTGGACTAACCATCAGCATCCACACACGAAACGAGTTAAGCGGAGATAACGCAGAGTCCGTAGGACACCGAAGTGTCACAAGCGACTTGCCTGCAACGACCGTAAGTACAGCGGACACTCACACGCCCGCTAAACGCAGTCTAGAACAGAATACCCTCCGCACGCAAAATGCGCGTCCGCGCAGACTAGCAGCGTGAGACATCCTCAATTCCACAGTCCGCGTGTAACTTTAGTAACAGAACAGGCTCTCGAGTCGAAGGCTAGTTCTCGCGAATAAATAATTATTTGTAAAACTCGCGCAGCCCGTAGCTACTATCTAGTACGGTCTTTACATCTCCTCTCACGTCAAGTCTCACCCCGTTACATGGCACCCAACTGAATTAGCCACAGGCGTGGATAAGGAAGATTTCCACGGTTATCCAGGAGTTCCACGAAGGAGGAGGAGACGAGGAAGAAACCCCCACCTACAAAACTGACTCTCCCAGGCGGGAAGAAGGATCGAGCAGATCAGCTGCAGCGGCGGCAGCTCAGGGCACTGCGAATTACGACATGCGGTCAAGAAGACGAGTGTGAAAGGTGCGGGGATGTACGAGGTTGGAGACATCGTCGAAGAGCTAGTCGGCGAAGAAGAGTTCCTGCATTACCGGCGATCCTGCGGTGGATTGGTAGAGTCAAAATCGGGCTTCGACAAAATCGACGATAATCCGACTCTAGCGGGGGGTTGAAACGAGGAACAACGTCTCTCGCCACGCCGGTAATCGAGGCAGTATAGAGAGTGACGAAATAGGGCGGCATTGGCTCAAGTGGTAGCACGCGCGCCTAGAGATCTCGGGAGCGCCGGATCGATTCTCGGTCCCGGCGTCTCTTTTTGTGACTTTCTCCTCTCACGTCAAGTCTCACCCCGTTACAACATACAGCATTCGTTATTTTATATTTACAAAAACATCAGTAGTCATAGTCCGAGGTGATTGGGGGGAAGGGGGGGGGGGTCAATTACACGATGCCATACCAAACACGCGGTTACCCCCACCATGAAGATGGCCCCACCACAAAACCCTCTATACAAGCATACATTAATTTTAATTTTTTTTAAATGTGTATATAATTGATCAATATATAATATAATTTAAATAATATACTTTTAATCGTGATATTTACTTTTTTACTTTTTATTTAATATGAAGATACAATGGGAAGAGTAATAGAAAACATTAATGATTATACAAATTTATTGCGATATACATTGGTAAGACAAAAAAAAAGAAAAAAAACTGGTTTTGGTTATGATGAAGAAATAAATAATAATAATTTGTCACTCGCTATGTTCATTTAATAAATCAACAATTATTGGATTCCATTAAAGTTATCCCCCAATAGACGCACCACAGGTTTGTAGTATTCATCTTTGAAGTTGTTATATTCCAACCCAACGATAATTTCCATTGTGTAAGATTTGTCCAAACTGTAGAGGGAGCTTACCAATTGAAGTCCTGGTCTCTTCTTATCTCGATTCCCAAATAAAAACTGAGGTTACCGAGATCTTTGAGCTGGAACATTATGCTCAAAAATTCTGCGACTTTATCGATCTTCTTAATATCTTTGGCTGCGATAAGAAAATCGTCGACGTAGACTATAAGGTAAGTCTTGTCGCCGTTGTCGTCCTTAGTATACAGACATAAGTCGGCTCTGCTCTGTTTAAACCCGAATGACATTAGACAGTCGTTTAAGCAGTCGTTCCATACTTTTGCCGCTTGTTTAAGCCCGCATATTCCCTTCCTCAAGCGGCAAACCATGTCTTGCCCGTCTTGAGTGCTGTAGCCGTCAGGATGCTTCATGCAGATGGTCTCCTTCAGCTCGCCGTTGAGGAATGCTGTTCTTACGTCGAAGTGCTTGATCTGCAAACCTTTATTTCCCGCTACTGTTAACAGCGTGCGAAAAGTTGTCTGCTTCACAACTGGCGCGAAAACTTCGTCGTAGTCCTCTCCGTATATTTGCGACTAACCGCATGCAACCTAGCCTAGCTTTATGCCTATCCACTTCTCCTTTGGCGTTCAGCTTCCTTTTATATACCCACTTACACTTAATAATGTCCCTCTCATCTGGTCTCGGGACAATCTCCCATGTGCCGTTTTTAATATGGGACTGTACTTCCTCGTCCATTGCTTTCTTCCAGTGTTCCTTATCTGGTCTTGATAGTGCCTCCTTTATGCTTCTTGGCTCGGGCTCGTCTATCATAAGATGCAGTGTAGCCATATACCTGTCTGGAGGCACGCCCCTGTTGGGTCTTTCGGAGCGCCTGACCGTCTGCTCGGCCACCTTAGGTAGGCCGGCCGCCTCCTCGATCGCCTCAGGTATACCTTCGTCCTGAATGCTATCCACTGCTGAGCTGTCCTCGTTGAAGCTGGCATAATCTTCTTTTGATGACAATGTAGAAGCATTATCGTCGAGATGGTCTTCATTGATGTTCTGGCCGTTATGTAAGAGAATCTCACATTCTTCTTGATACGGAGTTTTATTCTTCATGCCTCGCTTGTCGATGAATTCTACATCTCGGCTAATTTTTAATTTGTCGTTCTCTGTATCTAAGAGTCGATAGGCTTTAAACTCATCAGAATAACCGACGAAAATAAACTTAACTGCTTTGACATCCAGCTTTTTACGCTGTTCCTTAGGGATGTGCATGTAAGCAGGGCTGCCGAAAATCTGTAGATTAGTCAAGTCGGGCTTCACCGAATGCCAGAGTTCAAATGGCGTTCTTGTCGTTGCTCTACTAGGAAGCCTGTTCTGTAAATAATTTGCAGTGTGGACAGCTTCTCCCCAGTACTTTTTGTCTAGATCCGCATCGAAAAGCATGCATCTTGACATATCGAGCAGCGACCGATTTTTCCGTTCAGCAACGCCGTTTTGCTGCGGCGAGTAAGGTGCTGTGTACTGTATTCTTTATGAACAGCTAATCTTTTAATTACATTAGATTGCTCATGTAGTAAAAATTCCCATATGCGATACATAGCTTCAGGTGCACATACATATCTGGTGGAGAGATGTTGTGATATTTCATCTTATTTCTATGTATCGTTATTTTCGGTTACATTGTCTTCGTGAGACGGCAGGCCCAGCCCGGGGGATAAGAGAACAGCAACAGATAACTTGCCTGGCGTAGGCAAGTTACCGACCGAGTGGCGCTAGTAGCCACATGTAAATAGTCCACCTAAGCGCTGGTAGATGGCGTGCGCGCAGATAACACAGGAGAGAAGGAGCATCCCGGGTATATAAGGAGCCCCGGAGCCAGCAGCGAGCATTCATGATCTGGCTCTCAACTGAGCAACGTGCGAATGGTAGTACTCGCTGCTTGCTCCGGTCTCCACCATACCCAGTAGTCCATGAGCCCCAGGCTCTCGAAGAGCATGTGTGCAGTCCACTCCCTCTCCTTGTAGACTGAGATCCAGCATCGCTTATAATTGAATATTAAATGATTAAATAAATAAATGAAAGACATTTAAAACATATAAACTATTTTAACACTTGTTTAGCATTACCCACTCCCATCCCCCCATCAGTTGTGTCACCGGTGTAAGATGGTAGTACCCTGCATTTAGGTGGCGCATCTGGTTCTAGACTCATGGTGAGATGGTAGTACCTCACACATCAGTCTAATAGCTGCGTGGTTTACCTAAGTGTGCGGGATATGCGTAGTGGAAATACCCTACTCATCTCCCTCTACACACGAGCAGCTCTCCTCGGGTGGCTCGGCCATTACAGAGGATAGGGAGGTCTTTTGTCCACTCAATAGATATTACCGGGTGGATCAAAGACTGCTATCGCTCTTCGAATATGCTTCTCTCCCGCTTTACTAACCTCGGGTCTCGAATCCTTCGCGTTCGCGTATTAACCCTTCGCGGACCGTTTCAGGAAATATTTAAACAAATATTTTATAGCTTTAATCGTACTACATATTTCTACATTATTATGACATTCTAAAAGTAATAATAAATATGGATTATACGGTACGACAAAACTATTATCTACAATCCCATGTTTTAAAAACGTAATTTTATTATTATTTTTTTCGTTGGTAAGAAGGGTAACTATCAGGATTATAATGGGTTTGATTTACATGAGGTTTAGGAAAATTTTTAGTACGAGTTTTATCTTCGTTCATACAAACACAATTTTTATTTTGTGATCCACAGGGACCGAGTATTATATTATTTTGTACTATATTATATAATCTTGGATATTCATTTTTATTTTGTATTTCAGCAATTATGATAGAATCAATTTGATCAGTATCTCGAAATTTATCATTGTTATGCAACTTTACCAAAAATATTATTTATTAGTAGTTTGGTTTTTAAAATTTTAACCTTTTCATGGAAGACTCTTGAGATTAAATTAGGACGATCATTGTGCTTTCATACGGTGATAAATTCTCTTGAATTTCCTTCTAATTTAGATTACATGTCATTGTTATAGAAATATCCGGTTTTCCGTCGACTTGTAGTTGAGTCATTAAATCTAAATAATTTTGTTGTATTGATTTAGGACTACCTATATAAGATTGTGGTGGCCATACAGCACCCACTCGCACACACATTTTGACAATTAAGTCCTCCGCATCGAGGAGGCAGTAAAACGCTCGGGCCCGCGCTCGAACCCTTTTATTGCGGTCATCCGCACCTCGACAATTTTTATTTTTTGATTACCTTGTTGTTCTACCTTGACTTGACAATTTTTAAGTTTACTTGTTAACACACTCTCGAGTGTTTCTAGACTTTTTGAATTCATATAGCTGACTTCTATTTCCCTTTATTGTTTTTACGTATATACTTAGTTTGCACGTTCTTCTCTGTAACTAGACACTTCCTGAGAAGTTTCATTGTGTTTGTCTGATTGGGGTCTTTGACCTTAATCATTATACTTGGGACTCGCTTTGGTTTCGACTTGAAGTCTCTTATAACCTCTGCATATGATTTTATATTTGTCTGTGACTCTGTGCTTTTTTGTTTTTGCATTTCAATTATTTCTTTCTGAAGCTGATTTTTGTCTTTCAGTTCTGCTACTAGTTGTTTCAATAGGGTGTTTTCTGCCACAAGATTCTCCATTTCATTTTCCTCGTCCATAATTGTTGTATTATGGTTGTCAGCCGTTTTATTGTAAAATTCTTTTAGTAGTTGTTCCCTGATTTCTTCTGATGTTTTCATTTTTATGAGCACAATTGTTTTATTTGCCACATCACTTAGGATATGTTGTTCGGTATTAGTGGTTAGGTCTCCTAGGACATGATCTTGGCATATAATCAAATGTTCACCAACGTACACGGGATTTTTTGTCTTCACGAAATCATTTTTATGATATGCGTTCTCACAAATTATACAAATCACTGTTTTCACTATTTTACTTGGATGACTTATAAAAACTGCGATCCGGCTTATTCGGAGGTGTTTTCACAATTGGCGCCATATTGACAGTATTATATATTTAAACAAAAATAACATGATTAAATTTCATTTATGTACAAAGTTTTATATACTGCTCCGAGCAAAACGTACGCGCGCGCAAAACACGACCGCTCGCTCCGAGCGCTGCTGACTGAATGAATAAAGAGATTCCTTCTATTTGAGGCGCCTTTATTTCTTATTACTCTCAATTTTACTTTCACTATTTTCTTCGTTTATAGTTTCGTCAAATTTTAGATCTTCAAAGGCATATATCAAATTTAGGTCTTCGAAGATATTATTTGTAAAGGGTTTATTATATTTCCAGTTGGCGTAGAGAACTGTCCGTTATTCGCTATGTAGTAGCGAGTGTCGTTAGGACTATCTTTAAATGCAGCAATTCCCCAAAATTTTTAGATCCGTCAGCAGACGTAGTCATATACGTTAGAGAACTTTTCTCCCTTTCTTAGTTTTTCACCTAATTTGTCGAAGTTCTCCGGACTTTGAAAATAGTCGTCTAAAACTTCCTCTTTCGCACAGGGACTCAATTGAATTTTCAAGCAATTTGCGAATTTATTTCGTAATTGCTCTGCTTCTCGTGCGACTTCTTCTGTTGATTCTGACAGGGACCGCCTCGATAGTAATTCTATTTTTTTATTTGCTGATAGTACTTCAAATTTCGTTAAATTTTTGGGGATTGCATCACTTTTTTCTCTTTCTTACGATTGGGTATTAGTTTCGGTCGTATTAATAATAGTCGCGTTTTCGATGGTTGAATTTATCGAGGAGCTGGATAAATTCCGTATATTTTCTAAATTGAGGGATTTAGATAAATTCGAGTTAGTTAATAATTCAGTCGATAGATTTTTCTCTGTTTTGGCTAAATTTAATTCGTGAGCGGCGTCGCTCATCTCTGTACGTGTAGGATCTCCGGCTCGAGGGTGGGGTTTGAGAAAGGAGGCGTGGCTTCTAGAGATGCGTTCGCTTGGGCGACTGCGGAAATTTTAAAATTTTCTTGATTTAGGCTTTTTGGTTTTAATAATGATTTTCTTAATCGAATCGGTTTTATAGGTACTTGCTTAACTGGAACGCTGGTGTTAACTTGTTTAATAATACCGTCTTCTTTGTCGTCCGTAACTTTATTTTCTCTATGAGCGCCAAATAAATTTTTGTTGAAACTCTGAACTCTATCGTGAATTGACTTTCTAGCTTTTGGTTTAGCAAAACTACGTGATACTTACGGTCGATAAACTTTTCTGATTCGGCTAATTCTAATTCATGAGCAGCGTCGCTTGGCTTTATAAGAGTAGGATTTACTTGCTAGCTTTTGGTTGAGAAAAAGGGACTTCTACGTGATACTTCGATAAATTCTTTTCTAATCTTTTATAACTTTGGCTTGCTTTTCTTTCTAACGCTGAATCTCTCTTTTGCGAACCTGAATATTGATTTATTTTTTGTTAATCGGGGTTTAAGAGACTGTTTTCTAAATCGTCTGTTCGGTTTCCATGAGTTTTCGTTATATTAGCTTTTCGATTTATTGTGGTTCTTTCGCTCTCGGCATAATTAGTTTTTGCGAATCCGAATATTGATTTATTATTTGCAAATCTGGGTTTAAAAGACTGTCGTCTAGATCAAGTGTTTTTGTGTTTTTAATTTATTTAATTTAATTTCTTTTTCAGCGAATGCGAATAGTGCGTCGAACTTTTTTCCTATCTCGATTTGAAAATCTGATAATTTTACGTCACTTTTCGGTTTTGATTCGCTTGATTTCTCGGTAATTTGATGATTTTCGGCTAACGAATTAACTATTTCCCCCGATTGTTCGATGCTTTCGATCTTAATTGTTGCTCTTACTTTTCTGCCAGCCCTTCTATTTTTTCGCGGAATTTCAGTCGGATTATTTGTAGTATTCATTTATTTTATTTTGCGTACTAGTAAGGAAAATAAGGTTATTAATCGATCACGGAATTAGGGACTGACGAACAGGTCGTACAAAGAAGCAATTCTCTGTTTTAAGAAGGATTGTTGATAACGAGTAAGTCGCTACTCAGCGATTTTTTACTCGCGAAAGGATTGTGAGGACGAAAGTAAGTCACTGCCCAGCGATTCTTTACTTGCGGAGGAATAGGAAAAGGCTTGTGCAAAATAAAATATTATGTTAAATCATCACTTTCTTAGTTTTTGTTTAATAATCACTCAAAAATGTTTACTGGCTGCGATGCACCAAAAAATTATTAGTAAACAACCTGTTATGTCCTAAACTATTGAATGTTGTCACCGGACAGTAACTCTACGGGTTGGTTTGCTTTATGAGCACAGAGGACGACAAAGCTTTGAACGCAGAGTCTTAGCGCCCTCGGTGCCTGAATACCTTCGCGATCTAAGAAAGAACAGCCTCCAGTAGCCGCCGGAAAGTTTTTTGAAACTACTATCGCCCTTATATATTTTTAATTGGAATCCCGCACTGAGGTGAATAATTTAAGTTGATTCTCTCTTAACAGTTGGTGAAATAAGACGTTACTCCTATCGTTATGGTTGTATAGCGGACTAATATTTCGCTACGCTTTCGAGTGGTGCGATTAATTTTTTTATGAAACGCAAAGAGAAAGAGAGAAGTAATGCGCAATAGAGGCGTGCAGCATGATTAGTAATGTGTCACCTACCTTTCTGTATTTTCTGCTGCTGATCCGTTCTGCTCCCAGCACGTCCTCTCAGCAGCTTTGGCTCAGCTTCCGAAGCGGAGTAAATGCGAGGGTGGATTGGTTCGCAAGGAGTCAGGACTTTCCAGGTTCAAAATACACTCGCGATTTCGTGTTTTCTTATTTTATTAAATTTTAAACAACTTGAAAATAACGCTCACTCGCAACTACCTAACGTTTTATTAATTATTTCAATTTGTCAAGAATGATGAACAACAACGTAAGTATTCTAGTTTGATAAAGTGGAGTTTGATAAAGTTGCACTTAATGATTATCTTCCTGGAATAAGTATAATTTGGAACTACAGGTGGTTTTCTGCCAGTGTCTGCCAGTCTACTAAGCATGGGCTCCAAAAATTGCATGTAACTGCATATTTGACCCTTGCAGCGATAAAGAAACGAGAAAGAAAGATCAATTAACCTAACCTGATAAGACATGGCGCGGCCGTTTTTTCATTCAAAATGATTGCCGTTGGGTGTACAGCAATCAAGCTTCTTTACGTTTATAATACAACAGATGAGTCAACAGGACATATGATTTAAATTCTATTATATTTGTAATATCTATCAAGTAGCCTTTGTAATAATTCAAGAATCGTATGTATATCTATAGCTATATATATAGAATCGGAGCAGCGAAAAATTAATTTTTGTTCGCAAAATTAATTTGCAAACTTAATTATTTTACAAACGAGCAATTTTCTTAACAAAATAATATGGTAATTAGAAAGATCTTATGAAAATCTTTGAAATTGTATACTCATACATAATCATCAACAGGAGATCGAATAAAATATTTACAGAATTCGCAAAACGTAAATAGGTTATTTAGCAAATGTAAAGTATAATAGGTCGCGGCGCGCTCCCGACGGCACAGTGTATAAAACTTATACTTGGCTTCGGGGCGCTACCGCGCCCCTTGATGTCTTATAGAACAAGAAAAATGTTTACTGTTTTTATATATGGATAATTTATATTTAATCAAACCTTACGCGTAATTTTGCTGCCTTTTATAAAAAATTTATTTAAAAACATTTAAAAAGCATTAACATACGATACTTACGACAATATATTTCTGTTTCGTTTCTGTTTTACTGACTTTATGCCATACTATAGGGATATATCCTTATTGTTTATCTTTATCTTGATCAATATCTCTGCCTTTATATCGACCTTGTAACTCTACGTTTATCGTCGTAAAACGGCCCGTCGTATGGCATACGGAGCGAGTTTTTTACGTCGTCATGACGTATGAAAACGTGATCTGATGTTGCCAAGTCCTTGAAAACGAAATTTTCACTGTATCATGTCGCGTGACGGCTGCTGTCCTTAGCCGTTGCAAGTATTCTCGCAGCTGCTTGATAAGAAACGCTAAATCTTCGTTCTGGCGTTCATCGGAGGCAAGAAACGCTTCAGGTAAACGCAGAGGTTTACCGTGAAACGAGTTGTACTGAGGGAGCTGAGATCATCCTTCCACGCTGCACGTATGACTAGGAGGACGGTGGACAGAACCTGCGTCCACGTGTTGTCTTGGTGATATCGGATGGCGGCTTTCAGCTGTCGGTGAAGTCGTTCATCGTGTTGTTTGCTTGAGGATAGTAAGAGGTCATTCGCAGGTGAGTCGTACCGGTTAATCGGCTGAGCAATTGAATAAGGTATAACTCGAATTGCCGACCTTGATCGGTGGTGACGCGCAGGGATGTGATGAAGCGGCAGATCCAGCCGGCGTAGAAAGCGCGAGCGACTGTCTCGGCTTCCTGATCCAGTATCGGAAAAGCTTCTGGCCAGCGCGTGTAACGGTCCGCGCACGTGTGACAGTATTTCTGATCTTCAGATGGTGGCAGAATGATGATGTCGATGTGCACGTGCTAGAATCGCGCAGATGGTCGCGTGAAATCTCCGATTAGTGACGTAAGGTGACGGGAGGTCTTTGACTGTTGGCACTGGATGCAGACTTGTGCTCGTGTCTAGCAGTCCGCCTTGATGGACGGCAACACGTAGCGTTGTGTCATGCAGCTTGACGGAGGCTTTAACACCTAGATGAAGGAGATTGTGCACTGCGTCGAATGCTGCTCTGCGGAAAGTCTCCGTGATAGAGAGTCGCGCAGTGTTCGTCGACCCATCGCACAGGATTTTCGCGTGGGTCTCTGGAATCTGCACCAGCTTAACTTGGAGGCCATGATCTGATGATTTTATCTTTTGGAGCTCTGCGTCGCACACTGGGCCCTATAGACATTTGTTGTTTCAAAATTCTCTACAAACCATGGTTTTCGACCAATCACAATAATTTTTTTTTTAATTGAAGTTTATCAAAATTCTAAGATACCCATAAGGCCAGATTTTTTAAAAAATGTTATAATAATTAATTAAAAATCTAAGTTAAACAATAAACCCATAAACCTTAAGGCATTAATGGCCATAAGCAAATGGGCGACTACTGAAGATATATATATATCTTCCTATATTATATAGTCATTTTGGCAAGACTCCCCCCCACCACCCCTCCACCACCCCCCACTACCCCCTCACCACCCCCCACCACCCCCCCACATTGGCCCCCCCACCAAAACACGTAAAATTCTTTCATTTTTCTGTTATTTTCGAAAATCTCAAAAACCCCCCACCACCCCCCCCCACCGCCCCCCACCACCCCCCCGCCTGGCCCCCCCACCACCCCCCCACCAAATAACATGACTGCTCTCTGCGTTATCGGGCTTGAGACCGTCATACTTTCACAACGCTATTGCGTAGTAAAATAAGGCCGCATTAACAGTCCAATTAAATACAAATTTATAACATATTATGATTAAATAGATTTAAATTGGATAATATTAAATAGAATTAAGGTTTAGGTTAAGGTAAGAAGTATCAGTTCCAAGAGAACCAGATATTGAAGATCTCTAATTTTATTTAAGTTATAAGATTAAAGTTAATTATTAATAACGTGTAAATAAGTTAGGGAATAATTCAGTTCAAAGAACTCAAAGAACCATCAGAAAGTATAATCATTATAGATGATTCACTGATTGAATAAACAACAAAATGGACAAGATAAGCGAGATCAAAGACCTCGATGAATTTTCAGGTAATATGAGTAGTCAGACAGAACTAGAGAGACAGAATAAAGAGACAGTTTTCCAAATAATTTAATTTTCAGGATCACCTCACGTCTCCCAATGGCGCGCAACTCGAAAAGTCTATCATTTTATAGATGCCTTTTGCGGCACAAAGATTTAAACATTAAGAACATTAAAAAAAATTAAAATTAATTTTAAAAAAATATATATATATAAATTCAAATGATGAATTTCAAGCGTCAGAAAACTTCAAAAACTAGCTAAAACTATTTTAAATGCCATTAATAGTAGAAGTTCAATGTTAAACAATACTTTTACTTCCAGTAACAGGTTTTCTTATACAATAAGATCGATCATTTTCAACCATCCAGAACATAATTATCAGTTCATGAAAATAAAATTTTGAAGATAAAATCACACAGAAACTACAATAGGGGGTTGGCGAGCGAAGCGAGCAGGGGGGCGGAGCCCCACTAGTATATATATATATATATATATATATATATATATATATATATATATATATATATATATATTTAAAGGTAGTTATTGGGGTCGCTGATTATGAATCTGGCATTAGTTTTGAAAAATTGATTTGTTTAAACAATTTATTGCAAAATTATTTTTTTATTCAAAACTACTTTAGTTTTGAATTTTACGGGCATAATTACTATAACCAATCATGTTCAAAGCATAAACAATTTTTTTTGGAAATTTACTACTCCAAGGTGGGCAATTTGCAAGTATAGAAAATTAAAAAAAAAGTGTCAACCGTAATCCTTTAACCTCAAACCCAAATAACTTAAGCTGAGCAATTTTAAAATTGTATCACTTTATTTCAAGTTAAAATTAATAAGTTCTTAACAGCATCATCATCAAGCTTTACATTTTTTGCCTCGTGCCTTAAACTACATATATAAGGATCAGAAGATATTAATAATTTATGCAATAGATCTATACTCGTGTAGATTCTACCACATTTTCGAGTATTAAATTGACGATAGTATTTCAAATCTTTATTCCGTGATTCTTGAGCTTCTTCGGATAAAATGCCGATTAGAATGAGAAAGTGATTTATAATGTTCGCACCATTGAGGAGAATTTTATGCACATATGCAGGCATGTAGAACCAATCGTACAAAGATACATATAACTTAGCAGTTTCTTTTGCATATTCGTCAAATTCGTCGGAGTCTATTTTAAATCAAGAAGCTAGAGCTTGTAGTATTACACTTTATCTTTTAATTAAACTTTCATTGACACCTGTAATTTCAGTTGTCAGTGCAGGGTCACGGAAAAATATCCTAGCAGTATTACCATCGTTAGAATTACCCGATTCTTGTTGTGGATAATCTACGATAAGGCCAGTTTCTTGTCTAAATCTGTGTTGAATGCTAAGCTTTCTTCCTTGGCATTGTGTCTTTTGTTGATCTGCTGTTGCCTGCCACTTACAAAAATCCAAACGGTATGCTATGTGGAGTATGTTTTCCATAAATCGTATTTTTGCATGTAAAGATGAAAGGCCATACTCAAAATTTTCTTCATTTTTGGTTCTTTTAGCCAATTTATACAAATCATATATATGAAAACAGTAGCCGTGAAAACGGCTGATAAGAAACTGTATGCACCAATAATCGGCGGAGTAGTCGTGAAAATATCTGATTGAAAAAGACCGTAAAAATTATCTATGCAAACAGTAGCCGTGAAAACAGCTGATAAAAAACTATTTGCAAGGATAATCGCTGGAGAAGTAGTCGTGAGAACGACTGATGATCGCAAAAATTATCTATGCAAATAGTAGCCGTGAAAACGGCTGAAGAAAAATTGTTTGCAACGATAATCGCTGAAAACTCCTAATATTTATTCTAGTTTTGAAGTCTAATTTCAATGCTTATTTATAATAATATTTAACCGTTAGCCTGCCACTCGAACGTGATCTCTAACACGGCAAATTTTTAACACGAAAAAAAAACGGTAAAAATTCATGGATTAGTGCATCATTATATGCCTTTCAGGACGTCACTTCGCTGACAAATACGAAAACTGGTGTCGTCACCGCCTAGTGGCCAAGCGCAGTACTACTGGTGCGGTGATGAACGCTGCTGCACATATACGGGGAATTGAGTACCCAATGCAAAACTAGACTAAACTAAAGTAGTTTTGAATAAAAAAATAATTTTGCAAAACTAATGCCAGATGTTAACTATAATCAGCGACCCCAATAACCACTTACAAATATATATAGCTTCCTTCAGTAGTCGCCCATTTGCTTCTTGTGATTGATCAAAAACTATGGTCTGTAGAGAATTTTGAAACAACAAATGTCTATAGGGCCCAGTGTGCGTTGCCTTGTTGTGCGTCTGCCAGCTCGCTGCACTCGATTGGCGTAGTCATTGCTTTGATGCGCGATAAGGCATCTACGACGACGTTGTCTTTGCCGGAGATATGTCATATGTCCGTCGAGTATTTGCCGATAAAGTCTAGGTGTCGGGCCTGCCTTAGCGATGCTTCCTATTGTTACATTTAAATGTAGGGGAAGTGGAGGAGAGGTAAAGGGGAGGTGGAGAGGAAGTAGTGGGGAAGATGGAGGGGAGGTAAGGGGGGTGGAGGGGCGCGGAAGGGGTGGAGGGGATTGGAGGGCCTCAAAATAACGTAGTTTTTTAAACGATTTAACGTTATTTGGTGGAGGGGAAATGGAGGGGGATGGAGGACGTAAATCACACTTACAACTATATAATATAGGATGATATATGTGTGTTGAAATATCAAAACATTTAAAATGCTGTACAATTCTAATTGTATCTAATACTAAAAATTACATTAATATAACTCATTTTCAAAAATGTACAATAAATATTTAATTTGTATTATAAAATACTATTTTGTTATAATCAAATTTTTGTTTTAATGAAATTTTGTTTGCTATTTTGATTTGATACATATAAAATGTCATTGTTATCTATATCCATCAATACAATTCAAAACAATGAATACAATCATCAGTTTGCAATGTCCATATCTTGCGCCTGTACGAGTGGTGGTAGTCTAGAGCGGCTACGCACGAACCTGCTTATAGCCCCGGGGCCTAGCACATATTTTTTTATTTTTTGTAGGCACGGGCCTAAATTGAACATTACATGGGAAAATATCATATACAATAGCGACTGCAAATAGTATAGCAAAAACACCACAATCATAAGAATTAGTCTAATACTGTACTTTATCGAAAGATATGCGTAAATTATCTTTATTTGGAACCAGCTTATTAATAAAATTTTATGATTGCTATCAAGACATTTTTGTTTATACTATCAAAAATTTGCATTACATTGTTTTTGTACTACAAACAAATCCAGTGTCCGTTTGTACTTGAACCAGAAAAAAATTACTCGAGTATATTCTTTATGTTTTCTGACATGGGGAGGATTCGCAAGTACGTAGTGTTTTTAGCCCTACTAAGCGTCGAGCTGTCGCGCGGATCTTTTCCAGTCAACAAAATGTCGTTTTGGTGACAACGAAGGTCTTACCTCGGCTGCTCAGCGTCTGCGTTTCCATGGACTGCGGAGAGTGGCGGAGTCCTGCAAGTTGGAAGCAGGGCAAATAGCACGCATAAATAACGATTCTAATAGTATTTATACTAAAAGAACTTTCGGGCTTGATCTGCCCTTAGAACATTTCTTCATTCCAAATAACAATGCACGTTATGCGAGAGAGAGAGAGAGAGAGAGAGAGAGAGAGAGAGAGAGAGAGAGAGAGAGAGAGAGGAGCTGTTCGCCGACACAGGACAGACTTACGGATTCGAAATCGAACGTTGCGCTGCTGTTGCTGGATGGGCTGGCTGCTCTAACTGTTGCCTCGTCGATGCCGTTGGCGACTCACCAAATTCTTTCTCATAGTGTTGGCGAGTACTGCAGGTGCTGGGCTGCCTTGGCTGGGGCACGGTGACGTCGTCCTTGGCCTGATGGCCTAATCTGGAGTCGCGCCTCTTGGAGATTAGCGGCTCCGCTGGCCGGCTAGCTCCTGTGACTGCCGGCCACGTGTGGTCGTTACCAGAGTTGGTAGTCGAGTACGTTCTACATAAAGATAACAAATTGAACTCTGACAAAAAAGTGTTATATAGGTTTTCGTCTCGATTTTACCTCCAGAATCGATTCCCGCATTCAGATTTTGAAAATTATGAATTTTTATGTAATTTGTTTAAATAATTTGTTATAAGCAATTGCAAATGACATAAGAAAAAATACGTATATTTTATTTTTCACTTATGCAAAGGATAGCACAGTTTGTTTGTCGCCATCTCAACCAGTCTTAGCATGGGCTTTAATGGGTTAAACAATTTCTCAATCGAAAATATTGAATTCAAATATTAAGAAATGTAAAATAAGAAGAGTATTTTTGTTTTAAAGTTAGAATTTAAAACTTATTTCTATAAATATAAGTTTTTTAATATTTCCTGTTTCAAAATTTTACCTTCAATTATAAATCAATGCGTAATTTTCGTGTTTCAAATCAATATTATTCAAAATTTTTACTTCCATCCCTATTAGGAATTGACATTAGGAAAAAATATCTTAACAAAACTCAAATTTTATCACTATTGCAATGTATACTTTAATCGAGTGACGTGAGGAGCGAGGTGAATCGCGCTAGTTTTTAATTAATATTATTTTATTGTTATATTTTGTTAATATAATCAATACTGTCATCAAATAATACCAAAGAGTTTGAAATCATTTTTTAATATTTAAAATTTATTTCCATTTTGTTCTATAATTTTAAAACTGGTCCTGTGTACTAGTAGCTATAACTACTTTTATAGAATATTGGCTGTATTATTGTAGTTAATTCTAGTGGAATGTTTTTAAAATCGTGCTTTTGATTGGTTAGAATTTATCAATCTGGCAATCTTATTGGAGTATTTCACAAACGTTTTACAAGAATTAACTACCATCGAGTGTACATCTAATATTTAATAGTATAATTAATAATGACACGTCGAATAATTAAATATCATCATAATTAATTTGTAAATCGCAAGCAAAGCGAGCGTTTCTTGCTAGTATCTGTTTTAATCTAGCGTTAACTCAGACTTTGGTATGTCATATGATCTGTACATAGATGAATGAATCGGTCCGGTTCATGTTAGCTGCGAACCGCATATAAGTTCTGTGCCCGAGTAGTAGTTAGAGAAGATATAAGCACACCCGACGAATGTAGTTAACGACCAAGGATCGATACGGGTGATGATCAATGTTCTGTGCAATTAATAAATGCTTCGGGAGGAACCACTATCTCACGTCCACATCTAGGTAGTACTGGCTCAGTCAAGGCAGGGATCCGCAGTCCTGTCCAGAAAAGAGAAAGACGAAGGGATGGGAGGTGAATAAAATCAGGTTGAAAAGGCTTTAATTAGAGAAGAGAATCATTTATATATTTGTGCATAATGTACAGAAGGTCGCAAACTGATATTCTAAATGTAGAGAGGGATAATCTCCCGGATAACCTTTCCAGAGCGCTATGCTCGTTGCATACTAAGTATCCGGACGATTGGTCGATAGATGAGATCAGCAGTTCATACTATCGGCCTGGTTGCTGCATTAGAGAGCAAATGACTCCGTCGGCGCGACGGAGCTCCTTTAATACCCGGGGCTATCTATCTACCCCTCTCTCGAATGCTTTAGACTCGCATGCCATTTACCTGCGCTCAGGTAGATTAATACATAGTTGACGCTAGCGCCACATGGTCGGTAACTTGCCGATATCAGCAAGTTATCCGTTGCTGCTCTCTTACCTGCCAGGTGGGCCCGCCATCTCATGAAACAATATATATATTTATGAAAACAATAACTCCATCATTTCTATTAAGCCTACTTTCGTTGTAGTAGGACTTGTATTCGTAGTCCCTTCCGCTCAAATCAAAAACATTGTAATTTACCTTATCAAACGTTTCCGTAAGAATAACAGCAGATGTTTTGACAACGAAACTCTAAAATATATTTAGAGTTTATTAAAATTAGCGTTCATGCTCATTACATTTAAATGCATAATTATATCGTTCTTAATACTAATCGCCTTGTTCATGCCGTCATTACCATTGTATGGTATAACTACCAGAAAAAAAGGAACGACAACGTCAAATAAGGACGGACATAAGACTATTTCTCGACCGACTACCAAATACCTGTGTATTACTAGAGATGCAAAACTGACGTTAAAACAGCATGTTGCTATAGTGAGAAATAAAGCGGTAATAGTTTGCGGTGCTCTATCACGATTAATGTCAAATGCAAGTGGGCCCACACGGGGCCTAAGGTTACTCTTAGCTTGCGTAACGTTGTTAATGGTCAACGGTCGATGGTCTCGGAACCCGAGCCGAGTGTCAATAACGATGGGAATTCAGCAGCAAGGGACAATGAACACATCGCCGCATACTAATGATCAAAGACTGGACTAAAAAAAGACATAGGAAATTTAACTAACTTACGCAGTTTTTGAGCGGAAAAGGGTGCTTCTGGCCTTAACTGCTCAGTATGTTCGAAAACGAATGAAGATGCCGAGCATGTCTAGTGCAACTATCTGAAGTATCAAAGGGAGCGGAAAGAATTAAAATGCTTTCTTCAGACCAGACTGACATCTGAGTAACTCATGACAGTTATGTTGACTTCGGAAGATGGGTAATGTGCAGCAAGCAATTATACAGCAACGATCCTCAAGAAGAAAAAAGGACCAAGAGGAAAGAAGAAAGAGACAAGGTTGAAAACTCACGAAATGGTGTTGCTAGCCTCAAAGCCAAAGAGGCCAAGCAGAAAATACTCCTTGGACTAATGCAAAGAAACGAAAGAGCTAGGGCTAAGAACATTTAAACACTCCTCAAACCGATGCTGAAGAACGTAGGTAACTGTGTAGAGCCTAGACTTCCCCACCCGATGCAGAGAATCATAGGTGTTGGGGTTGAGACTGTCCGGAACATGCCGCATAAAGCAGCAAATCAGACGATGCAGAACAAGAAGACAAGACGATGAGTACATCAATTAGAAGAGGGTGAAAAGCCTTTGAATCTACCACGAAGCATTGCTTGACAATCGTACCACGGGGATCAAGGACGTAGAAGACAAAGATAGGTAGCCTCTACTGAGTGTCAGTAAGGCCACGGAGAGGGCTTACGTTACGGTCGGATGCATAAATCTGACCAAAAAACGAAAGGATTTTAAGCTCTTGCGAATCCAACATACTTGTTCTTAAGATTACAGAAAGAGTATGCCTGGATAAATTAAAATCCATTTAAGAGAAGCTGAGATCTTAGCAATGTAGTTTTCGATTATGCAAAGTATACAAAGTAAGAACATTTTTCTAAACCTTCATACCTTTAAAACTAATTGTCTTCGCCTTGGAAAGATAGCGAATTGTATCATAAAAATTGAACGGAACAGTCAATCTGGAAAATCTTGCAGAAAGAAGTAAGCAATTTGATGCTCTTTGAAATACACTATTGTTGAATATATTGTGTAAATTATATCATCAAAAAAAAGTAAAAATATTTTTTTTTAAAATCGAAATATAGCTATAATATGGCCATAAAATGGTCATAATTATGAAAAAAAAATTCTTGAATTCAGAATCAGAACACATATAAGCATGCCAAAATTTTATTATGATCGGTCGCGTGGTTTCAGAATCATAACGGTATACTTACACCCACGCACACACGCGCGCACGCACACACACAACTCCGCTACGACGGTCCCAACCCCGAGGCCCCACCACACAAGAGGTGGGGAAGGAAGAGATGGAGGAGTAGCAATCTCGTTAAAATAACTAAGGCTCATCTGGCCCGGATGACAGCACCTTGTTAAAGGGCTCCTTTCTAGGATACAGGATAGGGGAAGGAACCCTGAATATAAATCAATCATGAACAGTGAGTTAATTATAACACTGCCCCAAGCGGGTCAAGCTTTACAGCCCACTCCTCACGTTGGATCCGATCGGGTGAAAGCCCCGGTGGCCGACGTAGGCTCCATGGATGTTGGGGGAGCCAATAACTTCAAACAAGACAGGAGGTTATAGAGGTGGGTCACTCGGCCCTCAAAGGAAGATTAGCCTCAAGTGACGCATCAGGATGTGATGGAGTCATAAACAGGGGAATGCACGAGGTATGGTTTAAAATTCAGACAGCAGATCGTGCAGAAGAAGAGTTGATGGACAAGATTCAGAACCATCTGGATAAGATGGATGCTGTAGTAGGTCCAGCCAAAAACATTCACAAGAGTGTTAAGAATGACATGAGGAAGGTCATGTCTTTCTGGAAATGGCTCATCAGCATAAGAGAAGCGTCGAGCAAGACCAAGTCTAGCTTTGGACTGATGATGTAAAATAGCTCACGGACCTCGCTGACCTCAGAAGAAAAACGGGAGGTAGAAATGCCAAGGAAGAAGAAGGAATGGTCTCCTACACAGAACGAGACCAATAAAAAAAGAAAAGAAGAGGACAAGACGCCAAAGCATGACCAGAGTGTGCCACTACCGACGACTTCCAGCGGAGGGAGTTTCAAGATAGTGGCTTAAATGCAGTGGAGGAAACGGCAGTAAAGTCTGTGCGCAAGGCATATGGCAATACGCAGACGGCGGTCATTCAAATGCCAGCAAAAATTGCTCAAGCAAATGATCTCAAAGCAGGAAATCAGGATAGGCTGGGTAGTATGAAGAATACGAGAGATAAAGCGGAATGTAGGTCCACTTCGCTGCTATAAATGTCTAGGATTTGGACTTATCGGTAAAAACTGCACAATAACACAGGATCGAAGTAACCACTGTTACAAGTGTGGAGTCGAAGGACATAATGCAAGAGATTGTAAAAACAAACCGAGCTGCGTTCTCTGCCAAGCAAGAGGAGCAACAGAGAAAAGTGACCATGCTGCTGGTAGCTACACATGCCCAGTATACCGAGCGGCAGTAGAGAAGTTGAAGAAACGAAGATAATGAAGATAGTGCAGTTGAACTTGAATCACTGCGAGACAGCACAGGATTTATTTAACCAGTACGTTCATGAGACGGAGGTCGACGTAGCCATTATATGTGAACCATACAGGGCTCTGGACAAGACAACGTGGGAAACAAACGACACTGACAGAGCATCTGGGCATGTTGGAACGTGGCATTCCAGGAAAAAATGTTGACCAGCGAGGAAGGATTTGTTCGTGCAAAGATAGCAGGAATACACGTATACAGCTGCTATGCTTCGCCTAACGCACCGATCGAACAGTTCGAACGGCAGTTAGATTGACTCGTGTAGGATATTGCGGGAAGAAAGCCAGTAATTATCGCAGGCGATTTTAACGAATGGGCCGTAGAGTGGGGCAGTCAAAGGACTAACCAAAGAGAACGAGTACTGCTGAAAGCATTTGCTCTCCTGGACTTGGTGTTAGTTAATCAGGGTAGCACTAACACCTTTAGAAGAGGAGACGCAGGATCTATTGTAGACCTGACCTTTGTTAGTAGTTGTCTTATTGACTCAATTGACAAGTGGACCGTAAGTGAACACTACAGAAGTAGTGAACACCAAGCCATAATAATGCAGGTGAGAAAATCAGAGCAGATACCTAGCGCGAGTACAAGGACTAACAGAGTAGGTTGGAAAACGAAAGATTATGATAAGGAGATGTTCCTACTGGCACTGGAAGAATGGCAACTCTCGGGAACGGCGAACAGCAGGGCGGAATAGGTGATGGGTAATATTACTCGACCCTGTGACGCGGCCATGCCGAGAAGAGTGCCCGATTGTAGACGACCACCAGTATATTGGCGGGACAAAGAGGTTGAGAGTGCGCGCAGCGAGTGTCAACGGACCAGAAGAAGAGAACAACGGGCAAGAAAGAAATACTATAAAACCGGAAGAGGCCAGGAAATAGTAGATGCCCGCGGACAAGAAATGAAGGAAGCTAAGAGGAAGCTACAGGATGAGGTCGAACAGGACCCTTGGAGTCGACCTTACAAAATAGTAATAAAGAAGATTAAAGAAAGCTACGTACCCCCTCCAAAATGCCCGGAACTATTACACCGGGTAGTGACCACATTGTTCCCCAGGCAACTGGAAGAGCCAAATGTTATCGAAAGAGGTGCGAATGAAGATGCTGTTCCACCGATCACGGTTGAGGAATTGTTAGCCGCCTGCAGAAGGGTAGGAAACAACAAGGCCACAGGGCCGGATGGCATTCCCAATATTGCATTGAAGCATGCCATCCATGCTCATCCAGAGGTCTTCGTAGACTTGTACAATACATGTCTAGAAAAGAGAACATTCCCCACAAACTAGGAGAAACAGCGACTAGTGCTTCTGCCAAAGGGAAAGAAACCACCCCAGGAGTCCTCATCATACAGACCGCTTTGCATGCTGGATACCACAGGCAAGATCCTGGAACGCATTATCTGCGTCAGAATGGATCATATTATAGAAGGAAAAGGTGGATTAGCGAAACAACAATATGTTTTCAGAAAGGAGCGTTCAACCCTTGACGCAGTTAGTCTAGTGATTGACACTGCACAAACAGCGATAGAGGGGAAAAAATGGAAGGGGAAAAAAGAAGTATTACGCCGTAGTTATATTAGATGTCAAAAATGGATTCAATTCGACCAGATGAAGTGAAATACACGAGGCACTCTTGAAGCAGGATGTGCCCTTATATATAAGAAGGATGATGTCCGATTACTTAAAGGACAGAATTCTATTATTTGACACGGTACCAAGATATATAAAGTTACAGGAGACGTCCCCCAAGGGTCAGTACTTGGCCTACCGACTTGGAATATCATGTATGACGGGGTACTAAAGCTACAATTACCTAAAGGAGCAACAGTTGTGGGATTCGCTGAAGACATAGCAGTAGTGGTAGTAGCGAAACATAAACAAGAGGTGAAAGACATAGCTGAAGAGTCAAATCGCATAATACACGAATGGCTAACTGAGACGGGTCTGGAATTAGCCGGTCACAAAATGGAAGTTATTCTCATTTCCAGTAGGAAGAAGATGGAGAAAATCACACTGACGGTGGATGGGCATGAGATCGTTTTTCAATTTACCATTAAATACTTGGGCATCACCATCGATGCAAGACTAAGTTTTAAACAGCATCTAGAAGTAGTCAGTGATAAAGCAGCAAAAGTTAGCGCTGCTCTATCACGATTGATGCCAAATGTAGGAGGGCCAACTCAGAAGCGAAAGTTACTTTTAGCCAATGTAACCACATCGATTATGCTATACAAAGCTCTAATATGGGCAGATGCGATGCGGGTGAAATCGTATGCACGAAAGTTGACTACCGTGTATAGGCCAAGTGCACTATGGACTCATGTCTTGTACCAAGGATATAAGACTGGATTGGGAAAAGACACGCGGAAGTTAACTACTACCTCACGCAGCTTTTGACCGGGCACGGATGTTTCCGGGCGCACCTGCATCAGTTTAAACTAGACGACCGTCCGAACTGCCCAATATGTTCAGATGCAACAGAGGATATCACCAGGAGCGAGAAGAACTGGAGAGTTATCTTCAGACCGAAGTAATTCCTGAGTCTATTATGACATCCATGCTGACTTCAGAGGATGGATGGTGCGCAGTCAGCATCTATGCAGCAGACGTTCTCAAGAAAGTCAGAAAGGACGAAGAAGACAGAAGAAGACGAAGAGGCTGAGTATGTGCGTGTGTGTGTGCGACGCAGAAAATGAAGGATGACTATAGTGATGACGACCATATCAACCAGAAGCAGACTAAAGCCTTTTGCCCCTCCGCGAAGCATTGCTTGACGGTGGTACCGCGGGGTTTGGGGGCATAGAATATAGAGCTAGGCACCTTTACCGAGGGTTGATAAAGGCAAGGAGGGCGTTCCTTTTTACGGCTGGGTATTTTTTTACCTGGCCGTAAAAGGGATGGGTTTAGTCGGTGTGAATTTGACACACGGCTGACATTGGGGATGAGGCTGTCTCGACGACCCCATAAACAAGGTCATGCTATGGTCTTATTAAGATTTTCCCTAATACCTCTTTCTCCGAGAGAAAAAAAATAAAACACACGCACACAAACACACACACACACACAAATGCGTTTCTATGAAGTTTTAGCAAATCTGAAAATTTTACTATTACAAAGCTTCCTCTAGGAGGAAGCAAAATAACACAACGCTTGCAGCGGCCTCACAATCTATATAACCTCTCCTATTTTTGCCTCTGCAAAACCTCGCGTTATGCGACACTTTTGTCCTTACACTCGTGATAAAAGATAGCATGTGCAACTAGTGCGGAAAGTTTCCAATCACGCTTTTTGTCCAACCATGGCTAACCCGCCTGCGTGAGAAATTCGCATTTTTTCGCACACGTTACACAATATACTATAAAGCTTTTCCTCTGTCGCCTTTATAAAAATAAAATCTTAAAATAAATAAATAAAATTTTTGTCGTCGTAAACTTACCTCTCCATAGTTAAAAAAAGAGTAAAGAATCTGCCAAAGAAGTATTAAAGGACACAGTACTAAATTAGCAATTCCAATCCATAAAATATACTTAGATAAAGATCTCCCAAGTTCTTGACGTTTATTCAACTTTTTATAATCTTCTTGTAAATGCCAGCTGTTTTCAAACGGTGACCATGGACCCCCTAAAATTAATTTTTTTATTAAAACCAGAAAAAAAAATTACAATAAAGTAAGTTACAATTACTATAACTGTTATTTTGAAACATAATATTGTTTTTTTATAAAGCAAAATAAAAATATCAGTAGATAGCTTATGTATTTCAATTAGACTCAAATAATACATTTTTTCCCTCATCTGATTAGTGTCCTCGTGAGAATATTTTTCCCTCGGGTGATTAGCAAAGCTTGGGTAGTAAACCCACCCGCGGAAAAAATCTGCTACCTTCGCTCCTTGTTGCAGAATGTACTAAATGTCACGAAAAAAACGTCGTTCAAAGCAAAATGCTTTTCTTTTTACGTTAGGCTTTCGCCTATCTTCAGAGCTTAAATTATAATTATTATTTATTATTAAAAGATAAAAGTACAGAGTGTTTGCACAAACTAGGTGCATTTAAGCGCGCTCTGCGCGCGCTACATTTTAAAATTGACATATAATTTACGCGCTCTGGAAGCTCGAGCACAAAGAGGACTTTTCCGCATAAGCCGGCTCAAAATGCATAGAGACCCTTCTAGAAGCTTCTATGAATCTGCCAATAAGAAAAGTAAATCAAAGGCGAGTTCGACAGGAGAAGAGCACAAGGGGACTAGAGGAGAGAATTTTTACTCTGGTTTTCTGATTGGTCCTGATAAAAATCTTTACTGTCGGCTAGATTTCGACTATCATTTTTACTCGCTGCCTTTAGAAAATTTTCGGTGTGGAATAAAATTTGAGATTTGGCTATCATTTTTTCATACTGAGCTTTCAAGAATTGCCGTTTGTCGTTTTGTAATTTTACGATTTTATGAACGAATTATATACTACAAGCGAGCGTATTATCTATATTAATGAACAATTGAATAAATTCAGTTTAATTTGATCCGTGAGTTCGCCATATTTCTTTTCCGGTGATACCGATCCTTGTCGTGCCTCTTCATACTCGACTCTATCCGAGCTGAGCTGAGCCAGCCCCTAACTGAGAGGACGAGCAGGTAGCAGAGCAGGCCAGCAGCAGAAATATAAAAGAAGATCTATTCGCTTTGAAAGCTGAGCCAACGCCTAACTGAGAGGATGTGCTGGTAGCAGAGCAGATTAGAAGCAGAACAAAACACAAGATAAGTGAAATACGCTTTGCTCGGGTGACAAACCTCCCACTCTTGTAGAATCAACTTTTGCGCACTTGTATCGAAATATACTATTTACCAATTATAGTAAATTCCTTTTTACATATTAATTTACTAAGTACACTGTGAACTGAATCATAATGTTTTTTAAGTACACAGGTTTCGGAAAGAGGCAAATATTTATCTTCATTATTCAAGAATCCATCACCTATATCTAGTAAGAATTTTACGAATCCGACTTTATTTGACCGAAATCTCATATGTTGTGTAAGAGAGTATTTGATAAAATAGTTAAATTGTGAAAAGCCGAAAGAGTTATTTCGCCTCGAGGGGTCAAAGTCTAGACTCTCGAGTAGGCTGTGTCACGGCGATTGCAAAAAATCGTCCGGGGACACCTAATCCTTTTTTCGGCTCAAAAAGTCAATAATTAAAAGGCACGTAACGGGAAAACAAACAAGGCTTTTCCGGGCTACGGTAAGCCATACAGACACTCTGTAGAAGTGCTTCTCAATTTTCTTTTCTTTTTTTCGAACGTTTTAGGGTTGCTATGACAATCAATTCTGGGAAACGAATTCCTGGTCGTTTTTGTTGATTTATTTTGCGACTCTCAATCTGAAAAGACGTGTCCCTTTAAAATAAAGTTTTTGAAAAAGAAACCCGGCTACGTTTATTCATAGTCGAAAACAAGTCGAAAACAGTTTCCATACTCGAACATAAAAGGAACATAGCGGGAATGCGGTTGCCTCCTGACAAGTCTTTCAGTTATTTCAATTGTTACAAACAAACAAAAGCAACAACAATCATTTGTATTATCTGCGATGCAGCGTATCACCCGAGCTGTTTAGCACAGAAAGATTAAAATTATAGGCAAGTGAGTAACAACTTCATGAGCTGCCCAGAACATAGCTAAAAAGACTTAACCTCAAAAATAAGAAGGACAGCATAAGTGAGTCAGCAATATTGTTAATTGCATAAATAAAGTTAAAGAAATCCGAGGAAGTAAGAAAAGAACTCTTAATGGAAGTAACAAGTTCATCACAAGATTAACTGGATAGTGATATTACTGAGAAGTTCAACATACTGAAAGCTGAAGATCTACTATTAAAGCAGCTAGTCGAAGAACTGGGCGAAAAAAACAATCTGTTAAAGGAAAAACTTGAAACTAAGCAGTATGACAATGTATCACCTAGGGTATCTTATGCTAAGGTGTTTAACCAGTCCAAACTGCTTTGTAAGAAAGTTCCATCAATAACAGTGAAGAACATGGGCAATGAGCCTATAAATTAGAGAGTTATAGAATACTTAATGCTTCAGAAAAAATCCAAATTAAATATGTTCTATAATAAAAAAGAAGAACTAGTCATTAATTGTGTAAGTAGTGATAGTGTGAAACTAACTGAATCTGTAGTAAAAGGAAACTTAGGAGTTCTTGAGGTTAGGAAAGAAGAACTTATAAATCCTAAAATAAAAATATTAAAGTTTTCAATAAAACTGTTTTAAATTTTTCAAACATTTTTTGGCAACTTCAAAAATATTGTAATTCTATTAGTTTTAACCAAAATAACTATTTGTTTTTCTTCAAAACAATTGGATTTTTACATGTAGGAAAGATCTGAAATGTACTAGTCTGAGATGCCAGGCCCCGCCCGGGGATAAAAGAGCAGCAACAGATAACTCGCCTGGCGTAGGCAAGTTACCGACCGAGTGGCGCTAGTAGCTAAATGTTAATAGTCTACCGATGCGCTGGTAGATGGCGTGCGCGCATGTAACACATGAGAGAGGGAGTGACTCAGGTATATAAGGAGCCCCGGAGCCAGCAGCGAGCATTAATGATCTGGCTCTCAACTGAGTAACAAGCGAATGGTAGTACTCTCTTTTTGCTCCGGTCTCCTCCATACTTAGTCGTTTATGAGCCCCAGGCTCTTGAAGAGTATGCATGCAGTCCACTCCCTCTCCTGTAGGCTATGAGATCCAGTATCGCTCATAAACATATATACCAAGTGAATAAACATTTATTACTTATAAATCCATTATATCTTAAGTGCAACCACTTATTAGTTTCATCCACTCCTCTCCCCCCTTCAGATGTGTCACCGGTTCAGGATGGTAGTACCTTGTTCTTAGGTGGGGCTATCTGGTCAGAGACTCATGGTGAGATGGTAGTACCTCACACATCAGTCTAATAGCTGCGTGGTTTACCTAAGTGTGCGGAACATGCGTAGTGAATATACCCTAATCATCTCCTTCAACACACGAGCAACACTCCTCTGGTAGGTCTCCCACTTCAGAGGATAGGCAAGGCTTTTATCCACTCAATAAATATTACCGGGTGGATCAAAGTCTATTGTCGTTCTTCGGATGTGCTTATCTCCTAGTTTACTAACCGTGGGTCACGAATTCCTCGCGTTCTCGTACTAATACTTCGCGGACCGTTTCAAGTCTTCGCGGCAAATCTGAACCGTACTAGTCTTCGTAGCAAATCTGAACCATACTACTCTTCGTAGGGACAAACGATATGAACTGATAGAATTTACTAGAAGTAGACGGCTATTATAATTCTAGTAGGATTAATAAAAATAATAGGGTTATAGTTTTGTAAAGAATAATTTAAAACAAAATAGCGAAGTAGTCGATTATTGTAGAATTAAGATAAATAGCAATGGTAATATCGCAGTATCGTCTACATACAGATCTCATGGACTACAGAAGACTGAATTCATACTAGATCTAATTAAATACGTGATCAAAAAGAGAAATATAAAAAATCATCTTGTAATAGGCGAATTTTAGTGTAGACCTGTTAGAATCAGATTACTTGAGCCAGAAATTTCTGTGCTATTTTCTTGAGCAGGTTTATAAACCTGGTTTGATTGGTATAACAATATATATATATATATATATATATATATATATATATATACACGCACCCACACACACGCACCCACGCATGCACACCTATATTATATATCCGTTTTGAGCTGAGGTGAGATTTAGCCCTCCCTTGACCCCCCCCCTAGCCCCTCCTCAGTCACCCTCAGTAACTTTATTTAACATTTATAGTAAAAAACTTTATTCATTATGTTCAAAGTTCCATTTTTCCACGCCACCCATAAGGTAAATAGAAGAGCACGTTATTTTCTCTGATGACAAAAATTTGAATGTTTTAGAATTAGAAATTAATATAGAACCTCATAGTAATTTCAATAAGCAATAATGTATTTTATTCGTGTATTTTCAATACTTTATTCTGTAACAAGCAGTCGCGAATCCATTTTGCACGCGCTCGATTAGTCGCGCGATGTTAGCTCGGCATGCAAGCGCGGTGTTGCCAAGTCTTGCGCGGAGGCGCGCGTGAGACACTGCGCGTAAAGGCAGATTTCGGGCTTGCGACTAGTAAACACACGTGCGCAGAGACCAAACTAAAGTTTCTCGGTAAATGTATCGTGTCGACGAGCATCATCCGAGCAATCAACTCCCATGGTTCGCTTCTTCGATTTCAGCTTGATGTCCAGAAACAGCTACCCAGGAGCCTTTCGAGGAGTGGAGCAGCTTGGCTAGGAGGGACGTATCGATCGGATTCTGTCGTTTGACCTCGGTTAACAGAGATTGTGCTCGACGCGTGCTTCGCATCTTCGTATATCTCACGAATTTCTTCACGCGATTATAAAGACGCCGAAGCCGAGATTCTTGCCACCTAATCCTCGGCTCGTCTACCAAACATCGTTCTCTCGCGCTACGCGTGCGACTATTGTAAATAATCCATATATACAACTATTCTATTAACAAGTTGTGCTTTTTTCTGTTACAAACCCCGTCCTTCCTATCTTCTGTTCGCGGACTTGACAGGGTTGGACTGGGATATAGCCAGGTAACGAGCAAGAGCGTCAGAGTAGGTGGGCATTAAAATAAATTTGTGTAGCGAGAAGGAAGAATTAACTCGTCTCGTGGAAGTACGAAATTTAACCCTAGCGCAGAGGATGGTTACTCTGCCATTCGTATTTACAGGCGTAGCCGCAAAATAATGCGAGAACAACGAAGATCAGTGGTAAAGCTGGGAAGAGTTCTATACGGCGGCGACAAGACGGTACGGCACGACCAGGCTATTCCAACAACGGACGCAGAGAGAAAATACTAAGGCGCGCACGAGCCAGTGCGCGATCTTGTGACATGCCTGGGAGGCATGATAAAGGAAAGAAAGCCACAATCAAGCCCGAAAAAAAATTAGACCTCTCGCATAAAAATCTAATGCCAGAACTGCAAAGGTTGACCCCCCCCCCCCCCCCCCCCCCCCGAGCAAGAGTACCGCGTGCCACCACTACTGGAGCAAACTCTACTAGCATCACTTGCGTACGTCTCACCGACCGGTATAGACAAGTACCGAAAAATTACGCAACGTTGGCCGAGCCTTTGACTCGGCTGACAACGAAAGATCAGCCGTTCGTTTGGGGCGATGAACAGCAATCAGCATTTGAGACCATAAAAGCTCTTATTGCCTTGGATTCAGTACTGCACTGTCCGTGCTTCGATCAGCAACTTGTCATACAAACCGATGCAAGTGATACAGCGTTGTGTTGACGCAGTGCATAGACGGACAAGACGGAGTACTCGAATTTGCCAGCAAAGTACTTACCCCCACTGTGAGGAATTACACGATCAGCGAACAAGAATGCTTGGCCGTGCTTTTCGCCATACATTAGTTTCACCAGTACATCAAAGGTTATAAATTTAAATTCATGACAGATTACAGCAGCCTAAGGTAACTATGCAATCTCTGTCAGCTGAGCAGAGTAGAACAGCGCGCGCCACCAGGTTTCATGGGAAAACGTGTGGTTCAAAGGCCTTGTCAATGGGTAGCCGGAGATATCATGGGCCCCTTGCCGAAGTTTGCTAAAGGCTACGAGTACGCACTTATCTTTCAGGGTTTGTTTACTTGATGGATAGACTGCGTGCCAATTTGCAAAGCCAACGGCAAAGCAATAGCTTCTGCATTCAAGGAGAGAGTGATTTTCAGATTCAGTGCACCCGAGGTGTTTCACTCAGATAATGATACCAAATTCAAAAACAAAACAATAAACGAGTAACTCTAAACACGCAACTCTTGTTGCGTGTTTATTAGTCAGCGTCGGCTATTGTCACGCTGCTTTCCTTTTTCCCTCCTCTCTCTCCTATTCTACTTCTATGCTCGCGCGCGGCTCCTGCCGCCTTGATAGTCGTCGCAATGCGTGTTTATATGTGTGTGTGCGCGCTTCGCGCGCGTGTATGTGCTGGGCTTATGCTGAACTGTTGTGAGGGCATATGCACTGTCACAATAAATATATATATATTTGTAACGTTCCACGTCAAACGTAACAAAGCTCTGCGTAAAATTCCTTTTGATCTAAAAATTTTTTAAAATATGGAAAATTTAGCATTTTTTATGTACTTTCAATTAGTGAGGGGCGTTTTTTTAAATTTTGTTCCCAGACGGAACTACGCGTTCCCTAACCTTAAAAAATTACTACTTTACGAAATGATCAAGCTGTCAGAAATCACAGGGGCTCAGAAAAATTCTAAGCAACGACTATTTTCATGTATTTTGAGATGCTGAACAAGAATCCGACGGTATTTTTTACCGATACCTCAAGCGTTCGTCCCTAACCTCAAAAAACACCCCCCAAAATTGCCTTTTCACGCAGTTGAGAGGTTTATCCTGTGATCGACGGGAGGAAAATTATTGACAGAGAGTATTTTTATGTATTTTGTGCTGCTGAACACGAAACCGGCCGTCTTTTTTACCGATACCTCAAGCGCTCGTCTCTAAACATGTATCTTCTGTATTATACGAAAATAAGATTGAAGAATTAATTTTTAGTGTCCGTCAGTCAACAAATAAATGTACTTTAAAAAGAGAATGTCTTTCGGTGGATGATTTTACTTCTGAATTGTCTTTGAGTTAAAAAAAACTTATACCACATCATTTCATCGCAAAAAATCAATCTAAATATATAAAAGATCAGAAGAACAATTTACAAGAGAACGAAGGGCTTCTGGAGATGGATTATTCTGAAAATTTTGCTTACGTCGTTCAGGATGCTGCTCAGCAATTTCATTTTAACAATGATCAGTGTACAATAAATGTTGCAGTACTATATTACAGAGAAGATAATGAAACAAGGCATTGTAGTTTTATAGCACTTTCTGAATGTACTACTCATGATACGGCCGCAGTTTATATTTTACAAGAAAAGATTTCTGAAATAAAGAAAAGATTCCCAAACATGAATAAGATTATTTACGTCACAGTTGGTGCAAAGCAGCACTATAAAAATAGATATCAAACGATGAACTTGGTTAATCATGAGTCAGATTTCTAAATAATGGCGGATTGGCATTTCCATGCTACTGTTCATGGAAAGGGTTCATGTGACGGAGTAGGAGCCGTGTTAAAAAGAGAAGCTACTCGTACCAGCTTGCAGGCCAAAGCTACGGAAGCGATTTTAAATTCAAAACAACTTTATGATTGGGCGAGACAAAAGTTCCGAACAATAACATTCTTTCACTATTCAAAAAACATTACGAAAAAACTTCAAGATCACTAAAGAAAAGATTCTCGGCTGCACCGTCTGTTACAAAAATTTCAGAAGGACATGCGTTTTTAGTTTCTCCCGACAAAAAATTACTGTGTTTAGATACTCTAATGCACCAAGTCCATTATCAATAGTACAATATTAATAATTGAATTTAAAATATGTTCAACAAAATATTACAAATATACAAAAATAAAAGTAATAATTAAAAAACTTTAAAAAATAAAAAAAAGAAAGTAATGCGGGCTTTGTAATAAAGACAGTCCCAACCCTGTAAAACGCAGAGAGCTTTCGTAGGAATCAATACAAAAATTGCACAGTATAAACCATATTATCAGTAATCAGTTATATTATTTAAGTGCACTGAAGTAAAAGTAAAAAAATAAAATTTAGCTTCGTGGTCAAATTCAGTGGACCAAAATTCATAAAAATAGCCTTTGTCAATGATATTTCTCTAAATGTAAATTTCTTAACCGCGTAAAAAAGACATTTTGTTGTGTTTTTTGAGGTTAGGGACGAACGCTTGAGGTATCGATAAAAATACCGTCGGATTCTTGTTCAGCATCTCAAAATACATGAAAATAGTCGTTGCTTAGAATTTTTCTGAGCCCCTGTGATTTCTGACAGCTTGATCATTTCGTAAAGTAGTCATTTTTTAAGGTTATGGAACGCGTAGCTCCGTCTGGGAACAAAATTTTAAAAAACGCCCCTCACTAATTGAAAGTACATAAAAAATGCTACATTTTCCATATTTAAAAAAATTTTTAGATCAAAAGGAATTTTACGCAGAGCTTTGTTACGTTTGACGTGGAACGTCCTATATATATATATATATATATATATATATATATATATATATATATATATACACACACACACATATATATATATATATATCTAGGTACCGTGACTCATGCTGACAAAATCGGAACTGCAACTTGATTTATGCAGACGTCCGCATAACAAGCGTGGTGATTGCTTTAGCGAAAAGGTAGTTGTGCGGACATACGAATACTAATTATCTATGAATTGGGACTTATGCTGACAAAAAGTACGTACACAGCAGAACTTATGCAGACTGTCAGCATTACCATACTGAAAAAGCTTCAGTAAAAATCAGATGATTTTCAGGTGAAAAGCATGTGACCTTTTATTACTATAAAATATTATGTTTCAGTTTTATATTTTTACTATAATTTGCAACGAGTTGAATACCGCAGCCAACTCGTAGCGGTATGAGTACCGCCGCGCCGCGACGAAACCGCGTAGAGTCGCGTGCGCGATAATAAACACGTGCGAATTCGGCAATAGGCGCGAAAGAGATAGAGAGAGAGCGAGCGCGCGGGCTAATCCTTCAGGAGCGCACTCAGATAGCTCTCGGCCTTCGCTAGGTATACACGCGACTTCGCTAGAATTTCAAAGGTCTCGCGGTATCGTTTGTGCTGTGCTGTGTCCAGCGATTCGAGACGCATTTTGTGTGTGTGTGAGTGTGGCGCGGAACCAGGCTTAGCATAGTGGTCCAGGGTGGTTACGGAGTCTTGCGGTCTGTCCAGGACTACGAGCGTCTTCGACGAAAGAGAGAAGGTTTGTGTCGCGCAGTGCATGAGAGAGAGAGTGCCCGTGAGAGTGGATATCATCCACGCGAGGGTGATCCGCGCGACCTTCACGTCGATACACGCGTGCGAGCGCGAATATTCTAGCGTCGCGGCGAGTCGCAAAGTTGTTGGCGACTCGTGTATTATCATTTTATTATTGTAACTTCACGTTTATTTCGCGACTAACAAATATAACCTTAGTCTTTTTATTTAACGTGAGTTGTCGTAATTTCTAAACCTCGTTCGCTTATTTCCTGCGAATACCGCCGCCTCCGCGGGCGTTATTTAATAGCACTTATTTAACGCAGTTGAGCAGCCGAGCACGGGCCGGGCGGCGCGTAGACCCAGCAAACAGAAGCAGCTGAAACAGCTGCATGCAACGGAGGTGTTTCGCGGGCGGAGAGGAATCCCCCGCCGCATCGAGGGAACGCGATCCAGTCGTTCTACGAGTTATTCGTTGATCGAATTCACACCCCGTTACAAATTAAATAAACTTTTTAAACATTATTATTATTACTATTATTTTTATTATAATGGTTATAATGCTAGATTGTTTGCGTTAGCTATTCGAAATAATTATTCAAAAAGACTGTTGATATTTAGTGATAAATGTTATCGCTCGCAAAGATTAATAGAATTTTTTTAAATATGATTTATATATTTTATATGCTACACGAATTTGTAGCTTAAACTGAGAAGTTCTTTGGAGAGAAAGCAATGAGTTACAACGTACATCAACTATTGCATAGAGACGAAAGTATCTCAAATTGTGGACCACTATGGTGTCATTCAACTTTCTCTTTCAAGTCAGGAAATCACAATTTGTTAAAAGCTATTAGGTGCTCAAAGGGTGTTACCTCTCAGATAATTAGATATATAACATTAATCATGCTGCTATAGCTGCTACAAGAACGTCCATATCCAGATGCAAGTGTTTTAGTCAAGATATACTGCGAAGATATTCTCAATTCAAAATAATAATAATAATAATAATAATGTTTAAAAAGTTTAATTAATTATACAAATATAAATACAAAACATAATATTTTAAAGTAATAAAAGGTCACATGCCTTTCACCTGAAAATCATCTGCTAATCAAATACGAAATTGGCACGCTTTTCCCTTGAAAATCACCTGGAAATCATCTGATTTTTACTGAAGCTTTTTCAGTAGAGAGGTATACCTACACCAAATATATCTTGTGACGTTGCGTTTTTATAATCAAGTTTCGATGAGGCAAACAATCAGTTTACACTATTTTCTACTCAATATTCTTACCGCGGACTCTTACATCTACAGAGGGGGACAACGTGTAGGTTTTAGGACAGGCTAGCCTGGCGTGGCAGCAGAGGTTTAGAAATAAAGTTTTATACACAATGGTTTATGCTGAACAATAACAATAATCATATATTTTACAACCCCCAGTATGGATCAGACTTGGTCTGATTACAAGTTTTCCCTGTAATAAATCAACGCAGACTTAAGGCGCAATGTTACTCAATAATAAATGGATTTAAACAATAACAATTCGACATAATATCCTTGATCTATCGACAGTAGATTTGGCTACACGATAATAACCGAATATGGACTCAAAACAAGATAACGGAGTTCTACATAAAATCAACGAACGCGAAACAATAAACAGCGCTTTTGTGACTCTAAAACTCGTTAGTCGACTCGCCCAAAATGGCGTCGGCGTCGCGATCAAAGGACGTGGCGTCCTCCAAAATGGCATTCTCCGTTCTGATTGACCCATGGATTTTTGCTGGTGGTCGGATGCTCGGCGCCACTTAGTATATGTACGAAACCTTGCTAAAACGCGCGAAAATCATGGAACGTCGCGATAAATCACCGCAATAACGGAGCGTTTCTACGGTGTGACCGAAAACAGTGATAAATAAGGGCGATAACGCGATTTCGACTTGCGAAATTACACCCGTTAAAGTCTATTCGATCACGGTTTGATCACGTAACGCAGGTCCTAATCGGGAAAATCGTGGCTTGCCGGATCTTAGCGATCGACGGCGGCTCAACTTATGAATACCCTTAAATGCTGGATCTTTTGATCAACAGCGTTCTTCCCTTCGAAAGCTGGATCGCTTGGCGATCAACAGCGGCGCAACGCAATACCATTGGTAATTGCTGGATCGCTTAGCGATCTACAGCAGCTCGACGCAATACACCTGACAATTTCTGGATCGATTAGCGATCGACAGAGGCTTAGTAACTTATCAGTGTACGGTGCTGGATTGCTTCACAATCTACAGCGGCTCAAAATCTCTCGTAATATTCAGGTGCTGGATTGATTTCCAATCGACAGCGGAAAAAACGCTTATTTTAAGATGGCGGGATCCTGTTGGATCGACCGCGTCTTAACCGCTAACACACGAGGATTCGCTCGGTGTAAAACACTTATTTCCACGACGCGACAATTATTTTGAAAACCAGATTAAATACACGAATTATTGGCAACCGTGCCGAATATGCGACAACTTACTTTATCTTCTTCTTCGGAACTTCATTCCAAATGGCTTCTCTGCTCTCTCGCTTACTCTCTGGTACTCTGAAATTCGGCGCTTGCTCTAAACTGGCTATAAACGTCTAATCACTTGAACAGTTGAGAATATTCTAAACAAGGAGGAAGTCTCTTTCGTCCTCGAGGTCCTGCGCGTACCCGGAAGCCCAAAACCGCGCCATCTATATTAATCGCCGGCGGCGCGACACCGCCAGCGTCAACCGCACGAAAGTTCTCTTCCATCAACGCCTAATATGCGAGAGAGAAATAGCGCAAACACGTCAGATTGCTCTGTCACGTCATCTAGCGCGATAGTTGAGTTAAAGTCGCGCTGACCCCGCGACGGTATGCGGTCTTCGCGCACGAGCCCTTCTGTCCGCCCGCGCTCCTCGGCCGCTCTTTCTCTCTCTCTCTCTCTCTCTCTCTCTCTCTCTCTCTCTCTCTCTCTCTCTCTCTCTCTCTCTCTCTCTCTCTCTCTCTCTCTCTCTCTCTCTCTCTCTCTCTCTCTCTCTCTCTCTCTCCCTCTCTCGCTCCGCCGAGCTATCGCTGTGCGCTCGCCTATGCACGGCGGCTTCCCGCGCTCGTCTCGATCTCGCTTCTTCGGTTCGCGACGCGACTCCTGGTGCGAGCAGAAGTAGGTGCGTGTCGGCTGCGTCGGTACAGCGGGGTTCGACAGCACCTGGCGATCCGCGGTGGCGCTACCGTGAGGGCATAGTTACCTGCCGAGCCTGCAGGGGAGCCACCGTTGCTCCATGCGGCTGGCAGATGAGGTAAGCTTCTACGGCGCAAAGAAACACAGTGTTGTTGTTCCTATGCATGCATCTTGTATGTTCATAAATGCAGCAGGGAACAACATTGTGTGGCGCAATTAGTGTTGTGCTTGTGTGCCTGTGCTGGTATACGTCGCAATCTTCCTATATTATATAGTTGTAAGCGTGATTTTTATTTGAAGTCCCTGCCACACCCTCCACCCCCCTTACACTCCCAACACCCTCCCACACTTTCCCCCACTTTACCTTTACTTCCCCTCCACTTCTACCTTCGGAGTATGTAAATTTATACGTTGAGAAGTGAAGTATTTTGAGGATTTTATGTACGACAGAAGAAGGTAACAATTAGATACAAATTTATAACATTCTATAATTAGATGAAATTAAATTGGAAAGTATTAAATAAACAAATTGTACGCTCACTTCTTTCACATTTTAATATTTTACAATAAGAAGAATTAATAAGATCAATCATAATAAAATTGGTCAACCCTTCCCATTAGAATCCAGCAAAAGATAAGATAAATAAACTCCAAATAAGAAGTCGATAAAAAAACTAGAGTTGAAAATACGATGTTAGGAATATCAGAGAATATTTAATAATGAATTAAATGAGATAGAAACGAGAAACGAAAACGTTATCAAAAATACAAACAATAACGTGACAGAATCCGAATAGAAATAAATAAAATCATTAAAGATTATGAAACGCGATGAGGGGAAACTTAAGTTAAATCAAAGAAAATCAAATACGGACGATATCACACACGCATACACACACATACAGAATCGAAGGAAGGCGACAGTCAGCGAAGAAGGAGAGTACATGCAGAGATAGGAAGAGGAGCGCTCGTACTCAGGCCATGTACAAAAATCGAGCCGCTACGAGAAGAAGAAGGCGACTATCAACGGAAGAAGAGAGCGCAGGTAGGAAAGTGCACGCGCAAGCCATTGTATACAGACGCAACAAAGAGCTACGGATAAAGGAAGGTCAAGGTGCGCCGCACTTTACTATGAGATATCTAGAAGTCATTGGCAACATAGAAGAAAGAAGATGCTCTGCATATCATAGAGGAGCACGCCAAATAAAGAGATATGCGACGTGCAAGCCCCTTATTGGTCGAACGGTCCTCTTATAGTTACTCCCATACGCCAAAGTGAAACCGCGAGAAGGCTAGAAGAACTAGAAGAAAGGGATAAGCAACCTCCATATAAGGAAATATACAGCTTTCGAGGCTTCTGATTGGCCGTATCTGCTCTCTCACACACACTAGACACAGAAATGCAAAGGGGGTGGCAAGGAGGATTTTGGGTATAAAAGGCCCAGAGCACTAGATACGAGGGCTCTTCCCGAATCCGGACCGGCACGTCGCGTCGGACTTTAACTTTTACATGTAACTTCTGTAAGGACTTATAATATTTTCGGTCGTTCAAAACCTTGTTGCTTTGAATAAACTTGATTGAGAATTGAACCGCGAGTGCACATTTAAATCCTTAAACTCCTACTTTCCGACGCGCCCATTCATACGCAAGATTTATTAGCTTTAAAAGCTAATCCGACGCCCAACTGAGAGGATGTAGCAGAGCAGGTCAAAAGTAAGGTCAATATTAGTCCCTGATACAATCGTAACGATAGGAGTGATGTCCTACTTAACTGACTACTAAGGAAAGATTAATTTGCATTATAAATCTCAGTGTTGGATTTAGACTATAAATACATAAAGATCAATGGCGGTTTCAAAAGACTTTCCGGCGGCTACTGAAGGCTGTTCTTTCTTAGAGCGCGAAGGTAGTCAGGCACCGATGGCGCTAAGACTTCGCGTTTTAAAGCTTTGTCGTCATCTGTGCTTATAAAGCAAATTAACCCTTAGTGTTACTGCCCTGTGACACTCTCATAAGTTTAGGACATAACAGGTTGATTACTTATACTTTTTTTGTGCATCGCAGCCGGGAATTATTTTGAGACGCGAAAAATTCAGACATTTTTGGATTATTATTTGACACAAACTTGTGAAATTGAAATTAAAAATCGCGTCGAAACAGGAAAGCTACAAGAAACCTATTTTGAAATTAAGAATCTACAAAAAATGATCGTTCAACATAATATTTTATTTTGCTTAATCCTTCTTCCATACCTTTCCAAAAACAGAGAATCGCCTTATTATGCGACCTGTTTTACAAATATTTCTTTCCAAAAACAGAGAATCGCCTCATTGTGCAACCTGTTATACAAATACTCCTCTCCTTAAAAGACAGAGAATCGCCTCGTTGTGCGACCTGTCTAATCCTTTCTAAAAAACTGAGATCCGCCTCATTGTGCGACCTGTTTTTTTATACAAATAATCCTCATCTCGACTTATTGTGCAATCCATACTAGTCAACAAAACACTTTTTTTTTAACTGAACGCAAAATAAAATTAAATGAAGACTGCAAATAAATCAGTTGAGGCCTCGCGAAAAACATAAGATGTGGAAAGTTGAGATTTCTGCAAAAATTAGCAATTGAGAGGGAAAATTTAGAAAAATGACTGAGTGAAGTGAATTCTTCGACGGAAAATTCCCAAGTCATTGCGACGACGGGGGAAGTAAAACAAAAAAAATAACGTCAAATTGTCAGAATTTAAAATCGAGATAGGGAAAAAGTTCGACGCACTATTTGCATTCGCTGAAGAAGAAATTAAACTTGACAAATTGAAAATATAAAATTTGAAAAATGAAAGTTGTATGAAAAAATAATTATGTCGAGAGCGAAAGAAACACAATAAATCGGAAAGCGAATATAACAAAAACTCATGGAATCCGAACAGACGATTTAGACAACAGTCTCTTAAACCCCGATTCACAAAAAATAAATCAATATTCAGGTTCGCAAAAGAGAAATGATCCCGTAGATCCAGCGTTAGAAAGGAAAGCAAGCTGAAATTATAAAAGATTAGAAAAGAGTTTATCGAAGTATCACGTAGAAGTCCCTTTTTCTCAACCAAAAGCTAGCAAGTAAATCCTACTCTTATAAAGCCAAGCGACGCTGCTCATGAATTAGAATTAGCCGAATCAGAAAAGTTTATCGACCGAGTTGTTGACTAACTCGAATTCATCCGAATCCCTTAATTTAGAAAATATACAGAATTTATCCAGTTCCTCAATAAACTCAGCCATCGAAAACATGACTGCTATCAATACGACAGAAGCTAATACCCAATCGCAAGAAAAGGAAAAAAGTTGTGTAATTCCCAAAAATTCAACGAAATTGGAGGAAATACAAGCATATAAACAAATAGAGTTACTATCGAAACAGTCCCTGGCAAAATCGGCAGAAGAAGTCGCGCGAGAAGCAGGAGAATTACACAATAAATTCGCGAATCACTTGAAAATCCAATTGAGTCCCTGCGTGAAAAAGGAAGTTTAAGACGACTATTTTCAAAGTTCGGTGAACGCTGACGAATTAAGCGAAAAACTTAGAAGGGGAGAAAACCTTTAAATGTATAGGACTACGTCCGCCGACGAATTCCAAATTTTTGGGGAATCGCTACATTTAAAAATAGTCCTAACGATACTCGCGACCACATAGAGAATAACGACCAGTTCTCTACGCCAACTGAAAATATAATGAAAACCCTTTACAAATAATTGCTTCAAAGACACGTCTAAAATTCGACGAAATCATAAACGAACAAAATTGTCAAAGTGAAATCGAGAGTAATAAGGAAATAATGGCGCCACAAATAAAAAGGATAATTTTGAAGGACACGCTTGATTTAATTCCTCGTTTAAATGGATCGAACATATTATTAACGCAGTTTATCGACGGTTGCACTGAAGCGCGAGATATTCTTCCCGAAGGAAACGAAGAAGACTGTGCGCACCTTATTCGAATGTGCCTTTTCGGCGATACATTAGCGTGCGCAAGGGGACAATAATTCAAAACTATCGATGAAATCATTCAATTCTTTGAGAGTAATTTTAGATCGTCAAAAACGTACCACGAAGTTTCGGGAGAATCAGCAAAAACAAGACTCAGTCCTGCAGCAGCGAGTAGACGATCAGTGGGAGCCGTTAGGATTCTTGTCAAAGAAACTGAGCCCAACGCAAGCCCGTTACAGCGCCTATCACATCATCTATCTGCCACCATATGAAGGTCACAAATACTGTCTCATGCGCGTGGATCGTTACACGCGCTGGCTAGAAGCTTTTCCAATACCGGACCAGGGAGTGGAGACATTCGCGCGCGCTTTCTACGTCGGCTGGATCTGCCGTTTTAGCATATAGCGGCACGTCACCACCGATCAAGGTCGGAAATTCGAGTCATACCTTTTTTAATTGCTTAGCCGATTAATCAGTACGACTCACCTGCGAATGGTCGCTTATCATCCGCAAGCAAACGGTACGGTGAACTACTTCACCGCCATCCGATGCCAGCAAGACGTGGACGCAGGTTCTGCCCGCCGTCCTCCTAGGCATACAGGCAGCGTGAAAGGACGACCTCACAGTTACCCCAGCAGAGCTCGTTTACAGTGAACTTTTATGTTTACCTAAAGAGTTTCTCGCCTACAACGAACTTTAGAACGAAGATCCGGCGTTTCTTATGAGGCAACTGCGAGAATACTTGCAACAGATAAGACCAGCAGCCGTCACGCGACATATCACAGCAAAAATTTTCGTTTTCAAGGACCTGGAAACATTGGAGCATTTTTTATATACGTCATGACGCCGTAAAAAAACTCGCTCCAGATGCCATACGATAGACCGTATCAAGCCGTTAGCCGCAGCAACAAAACATTTATTGTCAACGTGCACGACAAAGACACGACGGTTCCCATCGACAGGCTAAAACCTGCCTATACTTTGGAGGAAGGCAACTTAAGTTACCAACCGCTTTCAATGACACCAATACCGCCACTTCCATCCAACATGCCCACCGAGCAGACACCGACATCACCAATATTCCAGAGACAGACAAGCCAACAAGCATCCGACCAGAACGCATGGTCGGGGATAAACGTAGAGATACAAGGTCGATATAATGGCAGAGATATTGATTAAGATAATGATGATCAACAGAGATATATTCCTATAGTATGACATAAAATCAGTAAGACAGAAACTAAGTTAGAGTAGGAAATTAAGAATACAGATAAAAATAAAGTAAGAGTCTGTTCAGTTCATTTTTAATCAGTTAAGTAGTGTAGATGCGGGATCGGGTATTTGAATTTCGAGCTGCTGCGCGCTCTCCGTTGCGACGTTGAGCAGCACACGCGCAAGTGTCGAGGCGCGCGCTCTGTACGTTTAGCTTCCCTGCGCTTTTTTCTACATTTGTTTTTGTAAAGTGAATTTGAGATCTGCCCTTCTAAGAGCAATCACTGTTCGCTTCGTCGTGCTTTAGTGTTCCTGCATTTTGCAGAAAATTCGCGATCGCGTCGTTCGCGTGTGTGAGTTGTGCGCGCATGTGTGTGCCTCGAGGCGTTAGGCTAAGTGTGCTTTGGCGGAGGTGTCTACGTGTTGTACGTGACACCTTCGGGGCAAACGAGCAGCGGCAACACCTCTTGTTGCCTGAGCACCAAGCGTCTGGATCCTCGAGACGTCGAGACGCGATTTGTGCAGGTTGCTAACCAGTCTACTCTCCTCCCAGGCCCGGCTTACCAGCCCACCAGGACACGGAGAGAAGCTGCGGCAGCGTGCGACCAGCGGGACCCTCAGCGTCCTCATCAGCAGCGGCGTTCAAGTTTGTGGAATTTGCGCGGGCAACGAAGCCCTTAGGTAAGAGAGCTCTTTCGGCGTGCGTAACAAGTACCTCGCGTCTTTGTGTGCGTCTCTCTGTATAATTTTGTCTACTAGAGTCACTTTTCTTTTCTTTAATTTGTATAATTTTCTTTTTCTTATTTTTAATAAAGCTTACACTTGCTGAGGCTTTTCCCTCCAAACCGTAAGGGTTTTTACGCCACAGCGAGTGCTTTTTGTATACCGCGAAATTGTGTTTTTCAATACAAAATAACCCCTTACTCACTCAAACCCTTTTCTTTGGCTGAACTCATTCTGAGTTCTTTCACTCATTTTTAGATTATTATTCAGAGTCTAACCTCAGATTAAGATTCAAATTGATTAAATATAAAATAAAAGAATATGGTAAATTCTATGTGTGTAATTTATATTAAATTAAAGATAAGATATAGATTTATTAAAGATAAAGCATCCTTGTTGATTATTTTTACAGTTATTTATAAATTAAAAATTGAAATCGGGGAGTTGGCGAGCGGAATGAGCAGGGAGGGACCCCCTAGTTTATATACATACACACACACACACACACACACACACACACACATATATATATATATATATATATATATATATATATATATATATATATATATATATATATATATATATATATATATATATATATATATATATATTGTAACGAGGAACAACGTCTCTCGCCACACCGGTAATCGAGGCAGGATAGAGAGTGATGAAATAGGGTGGCGTTGGCTCAAGTGTTAGCACGCGCGCCTAGAGATCTCGGGAGCGCCGGATCGATTCTCGGTCCCGGCGTCTCCTTTTGTGATTTTCTCCTCTCACGTCAAAGTCTCCCCCCGTTACAATATATATATATATATATATATATAGACACACACACACACACGCACACACATATTGGTATAGCATTCATGGGCATAACCAGAATCCTGCGTTGACAATATCTCTTTATATTATAATAAAAGTTTCGCCGCCACCGTATCAAGAATTTTCTCCCTCATTTACTCTCTCTCGCTCTCTCTCTCTCTCTCTCTCTCTCTCGAGAGAGAGAGAGAGAGAGAGAGAGAGAGAGAGAGAGAGAGACGTGGCACACGTCAGGACCATGGGGAGACTTGATGCAATCAATAACACCGCCAGGGGAGACGACAGACTTCCATCATTAGCCGTCACCCTCTTCTCAAGCGCGCTCGCTCGCTCAATCATCGTAGCCAAAGCTGGAAAACGTAACACCAACGAGCTGGATGCCAGCTTGCTGGACGAGGCAAAAGCTCTGAGCCCTGACCATCAAGGGCTCATAAACATTAACGAGCTGCTCCCTTCAGACGTCCACAAGCTGCGTTTAAAGGCTAGGCTGGAGGCCAAGAGAGATGGGAGACTATACATGCGCTGTAATGATGACAGCGAACGTACCATCGTCATCACCACCGACGCCGAGCTGAGCAATTTTTTAGCTCGGATCTTAACATCGCCTGCTGCCAACATCAACCACCATCAAGCTCATCTGCCATGTATTCATCCGATTCTAAGGTATCTCTGTCTGCAGGTGCGATAAGATTATATCTATCCCTTCACTGGATGACTACTTACTGTACAGACGAGACAGAAACAGGAACAGAGGAGGTGTGGATCTCTACATACATAAAACACTGACAGTTAGCGTTATTTCGTCATCTGATGGTGAATGGTTGGGCAAACCAGGTAAGCAGGAATAGTTTTTCTGTGAGGTATTGGCAAAGGGAGTCTCTCCCATCTTCGTGGGGGTTCTGTATCGTCCACCACATGGTCCATTTTTCCAAGGCTCTAACTTTATAGACCAACTAACCCACATGCACAACTATTCCACGAAGGTTATAATTGGAGACTTTAACTCAGACTAACTCTCCTCATCTGAAGATGCCAATTTCATCAGGGCCTTCATTGATAAAAACTCTCTTTTGTCTGTTCCCTATGGTGCCACTCACCACAAACAGGGTTCTGACACCTGACTTGACTTGTGTCTAATCGATGAGCAAGATCGCCTGCTATCATACTGGAAAACAGACGCACCTTTCATTAACGGACACGAACTTATCACGGCTACTCTGGACGTACGGATTCCACGCCACGTACTTCTTACAGAACTCCTCAAACATACTCTTACAGAAACTATAAAGGAATCAGCGCTAAGAAGCTAAAGAAGTTTCTGAGCGCATGTGACTGGTCATCCCTCACTTCCTCATCACTCGACGAATGCATAACTACGCTTAACGCTAACCTTACAAACGCCTTTAATTATCTCGCCCCATAATGTGAGGGAAGCGGTGACACCTCTGGATATATCTTCGCGACGTATCATGTACCGATCACCCTGAAGAACCGACTAGAGATGCCGATCCCGGTGTCCAACACTACGAACCTATACCTCTTGCGATTTTATTTTATTATACAAAAATTTCGCTATCGCCGCCACCATCGGTTGATAAATTTTGTCTCTCAATTAATGTCCTTCAATTAGTGCCCCTCTATGATTATATCTATTATTGTCCTTGATTAGTACTACTAGATGACTCAATTCAGCATGTAGAATGCCTACTGAGAAAATCATTGCTCTGCCTTTTTGCTATTTTTCAAATTTGTAGATAATTCGATTGGCAATTCTTTTGTTAAAAATTTATAACTAAGAAAAATTGTTTATCGAAGGGTAAAAGCACAACACAAGCTTTTTCTTGGCCGCTTTTAAAGAGTTGAACTTATGGCATGGGTAGTGGATTTAGCGGAGATACGTTGTGGAACAGAAACAAGTAAGTGTATGTAGAATTCTAATATTATATCGAGTCCCATATTTTTTATCGATGTAGGTTGTAAGTGACTCTGACACAGACTCTAATGACGATGAGTTCGTTTCTGAGGATGAGGCTGAGAAAGAAGAGGTGCTAGACGTCGGTGAATTTCTTTATCATGGAATTCCCAGCACTAGTGTGTACGTCAATGGTCGATGTTAATATGCCGTCAGCCTCCGACGGCCCCAGCTTACATAAGAGTGCGCTATTCTCCTCAGGAGTGGATGGTAAGTAGTCACTTCTCGTAATTTTTCTTTGATATTGGTTTTATTATTTGTTTACTCTTCCTTATTCATCCTTTTTTATACAGCTATCCACATGCTGTAAGAGGGCAGTTTCTTGTTGGGGCTTGGGAGAGCTGCCATGAAGAGATATGGGATCTACCTGAGACAGATAATGCATGCCCCTATGTAACAAGCGTAGGGTGTGTACAGCTGGACTCCGTCGGTTGGTAGGATAGGATGTAGGTCATCTTGAGTTTCACTCTGTAGTTTTATGCTGAAAATTTATTATAAGGATTTCCTTTTCTTTTTTATAGGAGTGGGTTGAATCTGTCGACCGACTCCAAGATCGAGCAGCTGCAGATGCTTATCACCAGTATAACGCGGGAGATAGAGATGTACCTTGACGCCGAGTCTATCACCGGCGGAAGTGACGTTCTACTTCATTAATTGATATACGTGTTTATTTATACGTATAATAGATATACGTGTTTATTTTATATATTAAAGAATTTGAAAGAATATATGTAAGTTGTTCAATCGTTTTATAAGGAAACCTATGTAACTTATTGCTTGTAAAATGCAAACTATTTTTTGCTTGAAACCTTACGTTGTTACTTTAGTACAATTAGACGCTCCTAACGCGCAATCTTTCTCTCTCGCGCTTGTGCAAGTGTATACACATACACCGCTGAACCACTTCTGGTGAAATCTTCAAGCATTGCGCCTTTTTCTACCCATGAGTGCACTTTACGACTTTTATATATCTCTACATTGGTAAATACGTTCAATTTTCATACATAGCAATGTTTGTCTAGCAATATTTTTTTATATTGTTGAACATTTTTTTATATATTTTTTATATATCCAAGCAATAACAATAAAATATTTTAAAATACTCTTAAAGTTTTCATATTTCTTATTGAACATTAAACAATAATATTTACAAATTAGGGTTGGCGAGCGAAGCGAGCAGGGGGGTACACAGTTACCTATAAACTTAAAGTAACGATAACAAATCACTACCCTATTTTTATTGTTGTCAATAAAATAAAAACAGAACAAATTTAAAATTAAAAATTTTTAAACTGCAACAAATTAAAACACATCGTGGCTATCATTAACTGGACTGAAAGTCCAAACTGTCAATGAAGATCCAAATATTGCTATGAATAATTTAATAGATAAGATTAAGCTTTGTGTTGAACAAGTTAAATAAAAAAAAGAGAAAACAAACAGCAGGGTAGGGAGAATTGGATTACTGATGTAATAATTAGATCATGTAACACTGAAGAACTTTTATACACCTTATGGCAGATGGATATTACTAACAAGTGACTCAAACTGCATAACAAAAACTGTGCTAAAATACTAGATAAGGTGCTATAATTAAATATGATGCAGAACTAGTTCAAAATAATTCAAACAATCCAAAAAAAAACTTCAGGGTATTATATTCAACAAAATGGGAAAACAGAAAAACAGTAACACCGTAAGTTATATAAAGGTTAATGACATTAAAATTACGGATAAAGTAGAGATAACAAAAAAAATTAACAAATTTGTTTGTGAAATTGGTCGCAAATTGAGTGATGGTATGGCGAAACCTAAAAATGCCAAATTTAATCAACTATATACAAATCCAAATTCAATATATCTTAAACCTACAAGTACCAGTGAGGTAATAAATATAATCAACAACCTGAAACTAAAAAGCGGTGGTGTTGATAAGTTAATAGTAAGACTTTGAACATTCTTGGAAGCACATCTCGGTGCCACTAACACATATTATAAACATATGTATTGAAAATGCGATTTGGTCGAATGCAAAAAAAAGCTGAAATTCTACCAGTATATAAAGCAGGTGAGAAACAAAGTATCAACAATTACAAGCCAATTTCACTTATATCAAACATTGCTAAAATTTTCGAAAGAATAATTTACAATAGATTGTATGAATTTGTCCATTAAGAAAATATTATGTTTAAGCATCGATTTTGATTTTAAAAAATATTGGCTCTAAGGATGCGTTAAATTATATCATGGAAGTATTGTATAATAATTTGGATTAGAATACACCAACAGCTGTTATTTACCTTGATCTGGCCAAGGCTTTCAACACGGTTGATCATAAGTCAGGTTTTGGATCTTCTTTTAAGCTATCTTGATAATAGATATCAGACAGTTAAAATCAAAGATAGTGGAATTGATAATTTGGTAATGAACACAGGTGTCCTTTAGAGTACTATCCTGGGGCCACTGCTATTTATAATATACATATATTAATTATGTCTTGAAGGAGATCCCACTGGACTCTATTCTGTCTTACGCTGACGATACTACTATATTAGCCACCGGCGAGACTTGGTTAGAGACGCAAAGTAACATGAATAAATTTCTATTAGTGATAGATAACTGGCTGGCGATAAATAAATTATCACTGGCCCTGTTACAAATATGCGATTGAATTTGATTGAAATCGAGACGCTGATTAAGAAAAAAAAACAAGAAAAAAAGAGGATCGAAGAAAACAAAGAAAAGCATGAAGGTAGTAAGCTGGAACGTGGCAGGATTAAAAAGGATATAAAAAGAGGGATGGAACTACATAAAGGGATTCAAACTAATCTGCCTCCAAGAGACGTGGACGGAGAAAAGTAAAGAGGTCAAAACAAAGAAAAGGCTGCAAAGATATAAAGTAGAGGTAAGAGAGGCCAAAAAGGGAGGGAGTAGAGGAAGGCTGAAAGAAGGCTAATAGCGGTTAGGTTAAAAAATAAGAGAGATAAAGTAGAATGGCTGAGAAACAGATCAAAAGAATTCATAGGGAGGAAGATTCAGATTAAGAAAGAAAAATGGTGGATATGTTTGTCATATATAAGGGAAGAAAGAAAAAAAAATATGAAGAGGTGGAAGAACTAGTTAAAAAATCGAAATGGAGAAAGTATTATGAAAGTATTATGGTGTGGGAATCTGAACGCGAGAACAGGTATAGAGGGGGCGGCATAGATAAAGAGGGAAATGAGAAGAGAAGAGTTTTCAAAGCTAGGATAACAAACAGGGAGGGGAAGGAACTTCTGGACAGGATAAAAGAAATGAGGATATGCATCCTCAACGAAGGGTATGAGAAAGGGGAACTAACGTACATATGAGGGATGGGATGCTTGGTAATAGACTACAGGATAACCAATTAGGAAGGTGGAAGAAAGATGAAATCCATGAAAGTACGAGATAAATTTGAGTCAGACTACGGAGCGCTAGAGATAGAGATTGATACGGAGAGAGCGAGAGATAGAAGAGAAAGAGGAAAAATGTAGAACATCCTGGTCAGAGAGGGCGAAAAAAGAATACAGGTAATGTAATGGCTTGATAGAGGGGTGATCGCGAAGACATGGAGGGACCTAAAAATCAAAGTCAGGAATGCGTTGCAAACCAGAAAAGGAATAAAAAAGAGAAGAGTGGAGGGGGGGGGGCTGGTGGGAGGAGGAATGTCGGAAAAAGAAGGTGGAAATGAGGAAGAAAAAGGGAAAGTAAAAGAGAGGAAACATAAGTAGCGTAAGATATCGACAGGCCAAAAGGGAATTGAGGCAATTGTACAGGAGGAAAAAAAAACGCAGGTTTAGAGAAGGAGGTAATAGAATCAAAAGAGGATCAGACAGGAAAGAAATTTTGGAACCTGGTTAAAATAAGGAGAACAGGAAAAAGGGTGAAAGTAGATAGAGCGGTAGAGGACGAAAAATGGATAGATTACTTTAAAAGACAACCAGGGGAGAGAGAAGAACACAAGGAAAGGAGAACAGAGGAAACAGAGGAGGTACACATAAATGAGAAGAGCGAAGAAGACGCGATTGAAAGAGAAGAGGTGAGAAGTATAATAAGAAAACTGAAAGAGAAGGCGGTCCCAGGGAAAGATGGAATTCAGAACGAGGCGTGGAAATATGGGGAAGAGTGGCTGATAGACAAACTTGCAATGATATAAGAGAAAATATGAGACGGACAAGGCTTGCCAAAAGAATGAAAAAAAGGGACTGTCACACCGATATACAAAAAAGGAGACAGAGGAGAATGTAAAAACTACATAGGGATAATCCTGATGGACTGTGAATATGAAATATACGCAGAGCTGATAATGGGTAAAATGGAGAAGAAACTGGAAGTAGAGGAAAGAGTCAGTGACACACAGATGGGATTCAGAAAGGGGAGAGGCACAACGGACGCAATATACGTGGTAAGCAAAGCAGTAGAGCTGGAGATTAGGGAAAAAAAAGGAAAGGTATATGCATGTTTCGCGGATATGAGGGCAGCTTTTGACAAAAAAAAGAGAGAAGAGGTATGGCGAATGATGAGAAGTCTTGGAGTGAGCAAGAAAATAAGAGAAAGGGTGAAGGAAATCTAGAAATGAACGGAATGTGAAGTGAAGATAGGAGAAAGGAGTGCAGGCAGCTTCGAAACGCAGAAAGGAGTGAGACAGGGATGCCCATTAAGTCCACTTTTGTTCAAAATGGTAATAACGGACTTGGAAAAATAGATGAGCAAGATTCAAGAGAGGACAGTACTGGGGAGAAGAAAAATTTAGACGGTATCATATGCAGACCATGTGGTGTTACTGGCAATTAACGCAGGAGTATTAAAACAAATGTTGAAAAAGTTTAAGAAAAGACTAAGGTAATGATCTTCAAAACGGAGGAAGGAGGAAGAAGGACGAGAACTTAAAGTGGGAGGAAGAGGCATTAGAAGTGGTGATAAGCACGCTGATAAGCACGGTATGGAAAAGGAGACTATTCGAAGCACTGGTCCAAAGCGTAATAGAATATGGAGCGGAGATATGGAGTTGGAAAAGCTTAGAAGAACTCGAAAAGGTACAAATGAGATATGTGAAATGGACAATGAAGCTGGAAAGGACAACACTGGCGCTCGTGATCCAGTGGGAAACAAAACGGATAAAGTTGGAGACGATGGCTAGGAAATAAGCAATAAAGTATGAAGGAAAACTGAGAAAGGCAAACGAAAATACAATTCCAGGAAAACGCTGGAGACTCCTGAAGGCAGAGGGTGAGAGAGGAGACTGGAGGGGAAGCGGGAAGAACGCGAGGAAAAACGAACTGGAGAAATGCGGAATATCAATGACGGAATATATCGGCATAAGTCTTTATTTCGACCTCTTGGCCCAGAAATAGACGTTGGTTAGCTACATGCTAAAAAATTCCATACATGTTTCATACTTCATACATAATGTTTCACACATCAAATATCGTACAATTTATCGCGAATTTTCTACTATAGTTTTACTATAAATTTACAAATTTACATGTGACTGCGTTGACATAAATAAAAATAAATACCTTAGCAAATACAATATACAAGGATAAGTAGCGCGTTTCCTTAACAATTTTTACAATTTTTAATTGACGCTTAAACTACACTGGGAGAGAAGTGGAAGATACGTGCGCCTATTTTGGGCGAGTCACGCGCCCAAACAGAGAGGACTGTTCAATCACAACACTGGTGGAGCAGAGCTCCCGCGTACTCGTAGCATAGCCAGCATAGCATGTTAAATAACCCGAGCCTAGGGCCTAAAATTACTATAATAGTAGAAAAATAAGCTTTTACATGCGTAGTTTGAAGTTATCATGTCAGATTTTAGAGCAATTGAAAATTTTGCTGTAGTCGGTGATTTGGGTCCAAAATTTGAATCACTCAATTTGATGAATAGAAGAATATATGTGGTTTCAACGTACTCGACTTCATTTTTCATTTCCAAAAACATATTATATCATGAACTTTCGACTATTAGTTCATAACGTATTCAAGAAACTAAGATTTTACATATATTGTTACCCGAGTCCTACTATGAACCTTTTTTTGTTATTCGACAACTGAGATTTCTTGTATGGTTTGGCACGGTGGATCTATTAATCTAGGTGACTTATATTACTGGTTTCTAGTGTACTTTTACATAAAGAAACTTGTTGTTACTTTGGCTTTTCACTTTATGCATTTATAAAAATATTCATTTATTGAAGCTGGAGTGGAAATCCCTGGGTACGCAAACTTGATTTTGGCTGACTTTCAAATACTTACACAGATAAATGCTTGATTTCTTACATGTACAATTATAATAAATGTAATACAACAATTGTATAACATTCTCTGTCCATTCGATAGTGTTTTTGCACTCTTCAATATAATTATCGAAAGTTCCCCAGTACTCCCCCTATAATATACATAGTTTATCCTTATCATCTAACCAATATTTATTTACATTTTCAAAGTTTCCGCATCTTACTCTAGCTATTACCGACATTGTTTTTCCGCATTTTCCTTTTTTCAGGTACCTCGGTAGTTCATCACACAATATTTCTTTGTATCTTACATTATATTTTGAACTATGTATTTTCGCATTAATACTTTAATTTTCTACATCTACTTTTCTCCTGTATATTTCTTCCTCTATATCTATATTCTGCGCAATTTTATCTAAAATATATTTTTTACTCAGTCTTGCATCATTCAAATATCTTTTCCTTTCTACACTATACAAATTTTCAAAATTTCCTTTTTGCATTTCCCGCCAACACATTTTTGTTAACCTGTTTTCGTCTTGTTTCGCTATTTTTTGTTCGGACCGCACCGCCCTTCTACCCCAATGTAAACTCAATTTGTTTGTAAACGCTTCTTTATACAGTATGTATTTTGGAGTCCGAATATCCAATTTAAGGATCCACCTAATATAATCTAACTTTATTTTTTCCAACTCTTTTTTTCTTCCCACCCCCATATTTCTATTCCATATTCCATAACACTCCTAACTAAGTAATTGAAAAGCCTTTTTCTTCTTTCGAAATCCCCTCTACAGCATTTCTCCCCTAATACCCACGTTTTTTTTTTGCTGCACTTATTCCTTTTTTTTTCAGTTTATTGATGTGATCTTTATCGTTCCCGTCTTTGTTGAAAACGAAACCTGGGTATTTAAATTTCCTGAGTTCTTCTATTTCTTTACCTTCCCATACCCATTTTTCTGTTTTACTATTTTTTATTTTGTTAAAGACTAGAACTTTCGTTTTTTCTGTGCTCAAGATAAGTTTCCTGCTTTTTAAGAATTTTTAGAAAGTATCACACATATCTAGCAGCGCTTCTCTATTTTCCGCTAGCATTACTATGTCATCTGCGTAAGCTAAGGACCATATTTTATTTTCACCTATTTTTATACCCCCTATATTTCTGTCCTTAAGTTCTTTTTGTAATCCCGCAATAAACAGACAAAAGAGCAATGGACTCAGAACACAACCCTGTCTTAGACCCACGTTGATCCAAAATTCTTTAGAGATCCCCGTTTCCATCTTGATGCTTACCTTGTTTTCTTCATGTATGCCCTTTATTCTCTCTAGCAGGTAGTTACTGATTCCTAATTTCTTTATAATTTCCCATAGTATTTTTCTGTCCAGTGTATCAAAAGCTGCTATTAAATCCACGAATATTGAATATAGTTTATCCTTCATTGCTTTTGCCTTCTGCGACAGACAGGTCAAAATATAGATGTTATCCAGTGTTGCTCTTCCTTTCCTAAAGCCCGCTTGTCCTGGCAAAAGATTTTTTTCTTTTACCTCTTTTTCTAACCTTCTCAGTATAACTTCCGTGTAAAGCTTGTAGGGCGTTGATAATAGATATTCCTCTGTAGCTTTTTGCGTCATTAGGATCACCTTTCTTGTACAAAGGTACTATTAACCCCGTTTTCCATTTTCCGGCCAAATTAATCTATTCGTCATTGCTTCATTTGGGCTTTCATCAATGCCCGCTGCTTTCTTCTTCTTCAACATTTTCCATGCCCCTTTAATTTCCAGACCTGTGATTTTCTCCTCCTCCGCTAAGATTTCTTTTCTTCTTTTATCCCCCAATTGACGCTCATCTGATCCTTGTAAAAAGATTTTGAAATACGTTATCCCATCTTCTTCTTTGATGCTGTTTTCTTTTTTTTCTCTCCTTTTTCTGAATCTGTTTAAAAATTTCCATACATCATTCTCATTTTTTATACTTCTTAATTCTGCTTCTTCTATTTCTTTATACTGTTTTTCTTTTTCCCAACAATATTCCCTCCACTCTTTCCTTTCAGCTATATACTTTTCCTTATGGACTAAGCCCTTTTTCCATTGCTTCAGTAATTTAATTGCAGCTCTCTTTTCTCTGGCACAGCTTCTGTCCCACCAACGTTTCATACCTATTTTCCATTTCTTTTTTATTTTGATCTTCTTTTTTATAACTAATATAAAAGTTAGCCTTCCTTTATCGTTTTCTTGATTCCTTCTCAGGTAAATTGTGCTGAGTTGTCCCTTTTTACTTCACCTTCAATAGATGATGTTTGTTCTTTGAATTCTGCTATATTCTCTTCGCTCAATAATAGTATTTCTTTTTTTACGGCTTCTTTACATTTAATGCCTATTGCTGCTTTTTTCAGAGAATTCCTATGATTACACATTGAAACTATTGCACATACAGGGGCATGGTCCAAGTCCACTCTCTCCTCTATCATGTATCAAATTATTCTATCTCTCGTTTTTTCGTTGACAATTATATAATCAATTACCGAGCTGCTCCTCGGTCCTATAAAAGTAAATTTGCCCCTTTCACCCCCTGAAGTTCTACAGTTTAAAATGACCCAACCTTTGTTTACCATTTTTTAAAAATAAAATTAAAAAAAATGTTTAAATAAAATTTACCAGTTTTTCCCCTCGTCTCCTATACAGATATTGAAATCCCCTCCTATTATGATATCCCCTTCGTCTACAAATTCCATCTCATCAAGTTTTTCCCAATTTTTTTCTCAATTAACCGAATTATACACTGATCATATTGTATTTATTTAACCCCTATCTTTTATTTCTGATTTTATTAGCCCCTCTTCACATACAAGGCCAATTTTATTTTTTTCAAATTCTATGTTTTTTTTAACCCCAATTATAAAGTCACCTTCCGCTCTCCCATTCTTGTGTTCATTTTTAGCCGGTATCAGGCTCCATTCGAATTCTTTCGCTAATATATTTTTTTTAATTTTCCGTCTTTCTTCATCCCAAGTTTCTGCTAGACTTATAAAATCCTTTTATAGCACAGTGTGGCTAAAATCAGCTGTTAAGTCACGAATAGGCGAGACTTGCGATTTTTATACGATAATTATACGAATAATTATACGAAATTTTATACCATACTCTTGACTTAAATGGTACAGTTTTACACGGCGATTAGCGCCCTCACAGCGCTCGGGTGCTAACTGCGCCGTGTAAAAAAGAACCATTTAAGTCACACGTATCGTAATGTACTATTTTAATATAATCCCAAAAATCTCTATCTTTATTGAAAATTCCTGCTACTTTCCAAAATATGAATTTTCTCGCATTACCCCCTCTTACACTCTCTATGACCTCTTCGTCTCGATTCCATTCCTGGCCTAATAAAAAGACAAACCATCATTGGGTCTGTCCCTCCTAACCTTTACGTTGCTTCTTTCCGCCGATAACCTCCGTTTTTCTTCATTGTCTCTTTTCTCTTCCGCGGCTATTCTCTCATGCATATTTTCCTTATCTTCTTATCTCACCCACGTGTGATTATAAAAAATTTTTCCGAAAACAATTTTTAACTGCAAACCTGTTTCTTTTTTTCTCTAACCCACGCGCTAATTTTTTCTTGTCTTTTTCTTTCTTCATAACTTCTGTAATGATCAATGAAAAGTCTTGTCCCCGCAAGTTTGTTTTTGTTCTGCATAATCGTTTCTTTATCATCCGCGTTTCTGAGCTTTATTACAATAACTTTCCCTCTAACCCTTATATTATGACGACCTATTATAATTTCGACGTTTAGCTTATCCTTCAAAAATTTTACAATCGTGGCGTTAACCGGCTGTTCGTTTTCATCTATATCTAAACACTTTATTACAGTTACATTTTGATTTTCATTCCTTTCCTTTTCGACTAACATCCTTTTCATTTGTATTACGTCCCTATCCGAAAAACACACGCGACTCCAACGGCTCGCATTGCTTATTCCCATTCGATCGCTCTCCGCGGAAGCACCGCTCGCAAGGCTCCTTGTCAAACCGCGCAACGAAGCAAAGTTCGAACGAAACGAAACGAAGTTGAACTCGCTGCCGTCCGCATTTTCTTCCGTGCCGCAACACGAGGCCCGCTCTTCTACCTAACGTCAAATCGGGACCTCAACCTCCCTTTGCACGCCTTTTACAATCAGCCCGTATAATTATTCGCAAAAACTATTATCCCTGCTTATTCCCCACACTATAATTTAGACTTTAGTATACTTTATTCTTATTAATTTAATCACTAATTATGAGAAAAACGCTAAATTCACGGAGACGCTATCGCACGCGACTGCTCTCATTCACGCCTTCTAGTCAAGTCCGTGGAGAGAGGAAATATGAAATTCAAAATATGCAAAAAAAAATTAAAGAAATTTCCAAAGGACAAGGAGAAATCCCGGAATACCTGATTGACAGAAAAGAATCATTAGGAATCATTGCAAGGTTAAGGCTACGAAGTAAGATATGGGGTAATAAATACTGGAGGCCAAAGGAAAAGACGAGATGCAAGATGTGTAAATAAGAAGAGGAGACGTTAAAACATGTGGTAGAAGAGTGCGAAGAAACGAAAATATCAGGGATAAATGGCAGGAAGTATGCTTCGCGATGCAAAGCACGACCGGCGACACTCACGCTTCGCGCACGTACCGTACTGCTTTTGGTTTTAAAGAATCGCTTCTAGAGTTGTTGTTTGTCAAATAGTGTTTAAAAATGTCGTTTACATTTAACATTTCCATGTCAAACGTATGTCCGAAAAGTTTTATGGCAAATAATTGGTTTATTTATCTGTAAAAAATCGATTTTCAACTGTAAACTCGCGTTATAAGGATATTTATAATTTGATGTTATGGGGAAAAAGTAGTATTTTGCAACGATCAACAACTTTCCCATTTAACTTTTTTTTGTAAAATGCTTAGAATTTGAGTAAAAGCTAAAAAACCGGTTTTAGCAACTTTTGGAGGTGACCGCATTCTGTGTATACTGGCAGGATCAAGCCCAAAATAAATTTAGTACCTTACTATTATGAGGGAAGTTCGCACACAAATTTTTAGCCCAATTGATTGAAGTCTCATAGAGATAATCGTGTAACAACAACATTTTTATTCAAAAACACGCAAAAATTGAACGAATCGCATTTCAAAAAACCGTAGAGGATTGGGATAAAAAAAATTAGTTTTTTGCGTAGTAATTCTGTGCAGGAGTATTTACACCGGTCTCTGACATCTTTGATTTGTGTATTATTATTTTTCTTTTATTGCTATCTTCCTAAAGAAGCCATGTAATAGTAATTTTTGGAGTTTGTGTAAAAACATGTGGAAAGCGTGCTTCGATGCATTTTTAGTCGAAAAATGGTGTTTCTGGGAAATGTCCGTACGGATGTATGTGTGTGTTTTTTTTTTCTCTCTCGGAGAAAGAGGTATTACGGAAAATCTTAGAAAGACCATAGCATGACCTTGTTTATGGGGTCGTCGAAACAGCCCCATCCACAATGTCAGCCGTGTGTCGGATTCCCACCGACTAAACCCATCCCTTCTACGGCCAGGTGAAAAAACACCCAGCCGTAAAAAGGAATGCCCTCTTTGCCTTTATCGACCCTTAATAAAGGTGCCTAGCTGCATCTTCTATGCCCCTGAACCCCGCGGTACTACCGTCAGGCAATGCTTCGCAGGGGGGCGAAAGGCTTTTGCCCGCTTCTGGTTGATGTGGTCGTCATCACTACAGTCATCCTTCATTTTCTGCTTCGTACACACGTACGTACTCAGCCTCTTCATCTTCTTCTGTCTGCACTGTCTTTCCTGACTTTCTTGAGAATGTCTGCTAAATAGTTGCTGACTGCGCACCATCCATCCTCTGAGGTCAGCATGGCCGTCATAATCGACTCAGGAGTTACTCTGATCTAAAGATAACTCTAAAGTTCCTCTCGCTCTTGATGATATCGTGAGCACTCGCAAAAGACCTGCTCAACATCCTCTGCTGCATCAGAACATATTGGACAGTTCGATTGGTCGTCTAGTTTGAACCGATGCAAATACGCCTGGAAACATCCGTGCCCGGTCAAAAACTGCGTGAGGTAGTAGTTAACTTCCCCGTGTCTTTTCCCAATCCAGTCTTATATCCTTGGTACAAGGCTATGAGTCCATCACCCCTTGCCACTAGCGTCCCATCTTGTTTGCCATTCAGCCATCGTCTTCTTTCTTGCGGCATCCCAGATCTCCTTCTGGCTTTTGTCACTCGATCATCACCTAGCTTCGAATGCGTCCTTTCTTTCCAACGCTAAGAGAGCAATGTGTGGCATACCTGCTAAAATGCAGGCAGCATCTCCGATACCGTACGGTAAGCGGACGCCACTGTTAGTGCACTTCGCCTATACACGGTAGTCAACTTTCGTGCCTACGATTTCACTCGCATCCCATCTGTCCATATTAGAGCTTTGTATAGCATAATCGATGTGGTTACACTGGCTAAAAGTAACCTTCGCTTCTGAGTTGGCACTCCTACATTTGGCATCAATCGTGATAGAGCAGCGCTAACTTTTGCTGCTTTATCACTAACTACTTCTAGATGCTGTTTAAAACTTTGTCTTGCATCGATGGTGATGTCCAAGTATTTAATGGTAAATTGAAAAACGATCTTATGTCCATCCACCGTTAGTATGATTTCCGTCATCTTCTTCCTACTGGAAATGAGGATAACTTCCGTTTTGTGACTGGCTAGTTCCAGTCTTGTCTCTGTTAGTCATTCGTGTATTATACGGGTTGACTCTTCGGCTATGTCTGTCAACTCTTCTTTATGTTTCGCTACTACCACTACTGCTATGTCGTCAGCGAATCCTACGACTGTTGCTCCTTCAGGTAATTGTAGCTTTAGTACCCTGTCGTACATGATGTTCCAAGTCTGTAAGCCAAGTACTGACCCTTGAGGTACGTCTCCTGTAACTTTATAGATCTTGGTACCGTCCTCAGTGACATATTTTACTCCATCTGGCCGAATCGAATGCATTTTTGACATCCAATGTAACTATGGCGCAATACTTCTTTATTCCTCCCTTCCATCTTTTCCCTTCTATTGCTGTTTGTGCAGTGTCAATCACTAGACTAACTGCCTCCAGGGTTGAACGCTTCTTTCTGAAGCCATATTGGTGTTCCGCTAATCCACCTTTTCCTTGTATAAAATGATCCATTCTGACGCAGATAATGCGTTCCAGAATCTTCCCTGGGATATCCAGCAGGCAGAGTGGTTTGTATGATGTGGATTCCTCGGGTGGTTTCTTTTTTGGCAGAAGCACTAGTCGCTGTTTTTTCCAGTTTGTGGGAAATGTTCCCTCTTCTAGACATGTATTGTACAAGTCTACAAAGACCTCTGGATGAGCATAAATGGCATGCTTCAACGCAATATTTAGAATGCTATCCGGCTCTGGGGCCTTGTTATTTCCTACCCTTCTGCAGGCGGCTAACAATTCCTCAATCGTGATCGGTGGGATAGCCTTTTCATTTAAACCTCTTTCAATGACACTTGGCTCTTCCAGTTGCCTGGGAAACAGTGTGGTCACTACCCAGTGTAATAGCTCCGTGTATTTTAGACGGGGCACGTAGCTCCGTTTAATCTTCTTCATTACTATTCTGTATAGCCGACCCCAAGGGTCTTGTTCGACCTCATCCTGTAATTCCTTAAGGCACCGTCGTTTGTTTTCACGGATTTTCTTTTTAAGACTCCTCTTAGCGTCCTTCATTCCTTGTCCACAGACATCTACTATTTCCTGGCCTATACCAGTTTTATAGTATTTCTTCTTCGCTCGTTGTTCTCGTCTTCTGGTCCAGTGGCACTTGCTACGTGCATTGCTACGTGGTGGTCGTCTACTGTATGTCACTCTTCGTATTTGTCGTTGTACTCGCGCTGGGCCCCCTTTTTGGTATTCTTACCTTTATTATTATTGCCTGATGATCGCTATGTGTGTAGTGCCCACTTACTGTCCATGAATCAACTAAGCCTATAAGGCTGCTACTAACAAACGTCAGGTCGACAATAGACCCTGCTTCTCCTTTTCTAAATGTGTGGGTACATCCTTGGTTAACTAGGATCAAATTCAGGAGAGCAAATGCTTTCAGGAGTACTCGTCCTCTGTGGTTAGTCTTTATGCTGCCCCACTTCACAGCCCATGCATTAAAGTCGCCTGCAATCAGTATTGGTTTGCTCCCTACTGCGTCTTGTATGAGACGATCTAGCAGTTGTTCGAACTGCTCGATTGGAGCGTTAGGTGAAGCGTAACAGCTGTAAACAGTGACACCTGCTACCTTAGCCCGTATAAATCCTTCTTCACGGATCTTCATTTTTTCAAAAAAAGCTATGTTTTAAAATGCCGAAATTGCTGCTTTACCCGTAGTGTCCATTTCCCACGACAGTTCGTCTAGATTCTTAATTTGTTCGCACACAATAGCTACGTCTACCTCTTTCTCGCGGACATACTAATTAAGTAGGTCCTGTGCTGTCTTACAGTAATTTAGATTTATCTGCGCTATCTTCATTTTCGTTGGTTCTTCACTACTTTTAATGCAGCTTGGTAGGCTGGGAATCTATAGCTACCAGCTGCATGGTCACTCTTTGATTCTCCATCCTTTTCCTGGCAGAGAACGCAACTCAGCACGTTCGTGCAACTTTTCGATGCATGTCCTTCCGTTCCGTACTTAAAACAGCATTTACTTCTGTCGTTTGTCTCTGTACACTTTTTTGCGATATGGCCGAAACCCAGGCATTTATAGCATCGAGGTAATCGTGTCTCTTGACTAATCTCCCTATTTCTGCAATTAACCCAATCTACTTTGAGCTTTCCTCGTGCGATCGATTTTTGTGCAATCTGGGCAGTCTGCTTATCTCCATAAGTTTTCCGGGGAGTTTTTACGGACGTCTCCTCTACTACTTCCTTCTCTTCTGAAAACTCTCTACTCAGGGCTTCTAGAATATCCTGCTCAGAGGTAAGCATATCGAGGTCTTTTGTTTTAAAGACCACTTCATGCAGAAACCTTTTGATTGTGACTTCTTTTATAAGCACCGTTTTAACCGCTTCTTGAAGTTCCTGCGTTTTCACTTCTTTGGTGCGTCGTAGCTCTAAAAAAAGATCTCCTGCCACCGTTTTGCGTATCTTATTTACGCCGTTAGCAAGCACCGTCAGCTTAGGATCCGCTTTTATTTTTCTCAAAATATCAGCGTACGAATTTCCTTCAGCAGCTTTTATAACAAGTGCATCAGGCCTGGTAAGTCTCTCTCGTGGTTTTCTTGCGTATTTCCTTTTTCCTCTTCTTTTCTTTCTTTTTCTCCTTTACGGTAATAATTTCCTGCCAGGGTTGGTCTGCCTTTGCTTCCGGAGACACCTGTGATTGGATTTTTGATGCGACTTTTACAGAGGCTACTTCCTTATTTTTTCTCGTTCTTTTAGCGTAGTTTTCTTGTCGATCTTTTACCTGGCTTGGTGACATTGCCTTATGCTTATTTAGCGTTCTTGTCGTCACCACGTTTGATGCTTCTATCGTCTGTGATGCCTTGTCCTCCTTCTGAATATGCTGCTGGTTCGGTGACATTTCCGCTTTTTTAGCACCAATCCAAGGCTCTACTTGCTCTTTTCCAGCGCCACTTGTCCTCTTTCAAGCCGCCTTACCTGGATCATAATCGCCGACAGTTCGCTTTCAACAGACTTATGAATGTTGGATGCGTTTGACACAACATTATCCATAGAGCCCAGCCTGTCTCGGATCTTCTCCCATATGCTTTCTCGTTCTCGCTCAGCATCCCGGATTGTATTCCAGATCTCGAGGGCTCCTTTTCCTGCTTTCTCTCTTTGCTCGGTTAAATTTCCATCCTCAATAATAGTCTTCATCCCGGTATCTGTCTGACCTTCCTCGATCCCCCTGTCTATGGAGGCAGCTGAGATGGCCCCCACACATGAACCTCCTACCCCGAACAAAGTGCTTGGCTCTCTGGAGAGTTTCTGTCAGACATCAAACAATATCACGTACTCGCCTTAGCCGATTGACCAGTACTGGCTATGTGACCGGCCTCCCGTCTTGCCGGCAACGGGAGCCAAAGGTGGTTCAGGTCAGTTAGACTCGCAACCTCAGATTGACTCCCCACCCAGGATCTTCTTTTTGCAGCTTACAGGTCGCACTGCACGGCAAACACGGTGGCCTGATTTGGTCCACGGAGCATATATTATTTCTGTTCTACCCTCCGAGGTATATACCCCAGCGAGCTCTCCCCATCCGCCACCCAGGAGACGCGCCACATACGGGTGTGCGTGTGTGTGTGCATGAAATCTGAAACGATATATTATAATAACCAGCAGCATATTACTGAATGCAGAGAACATTAAAATAATATAATAATAATTAACAGCATCATATTAATAAGTATGGCGCTATCATATATAACAATATAATGCGTATACTACTAATAAATTATAAAAAAAAACGAATCTCAAAAAAATTCATTACCAGCAAGTCCACTCTGTGAGAGTCGGACAACGGAAAAACGTTGGCTAACGTTGAAAGGGTAAACTACGAAAGCGTTGGAATTAATGTGCAGGTAATGGCTTATAAAATTTTTCTGATATTTATACATAGTATATATTTAATATGTATATGCAGTCTACGCATCCACAGCTTTGTATATAAATAGCTAGAAAAGTGTTTTTCTTTTCATCAGTCTGTTCTTGCCCTTTGGAACAGAGAGGTTGGTAAAACATGAAAATTGATAAAAATCAATATTTTTTAGAAATTTCTTTCATTAGGTTTGAAGGGGCATGTTTAAGGTACATTTTAAGCTCGAGTAGAGAATACGGTTCAGATCTTTCAACAAGCCGTGGCAAGTGACTAAAAACACTTATTTATATAGTAAAATGTCATGAATTTTGGTCAGTGATCTTGTATGGTATATACATGATATTTCTCAGTAGAAATAGTGTATAGTGTAAATATTTACAGTAGATATTTTTTGTTTTTTAATTTAGGTTAAATTTTTATCGGACTAATATTTAGTTGTTTTTTTGTAAGATTTAACCCAGGCTGGACCCCTTAATTAACAAATCAGTTTAGACTGCACCGATTTCCATATTGCCCCAATGTTTGTATATGCATCCGCAACTTTGTATGTAAATAGCCAGGACAGTGCTTTTATTCCTCAGCCCTTTGAAGCGGAGAGATCGGAGAAACATACAAATATTTTAAAAATATAATTTCTATATTGTTTTAATTTACTTTTCCTTTCTAAGGATAATATACGTAAAAAAGATACAAATGAGATCCGAATTATAAAGAGGTCACTCTAATACTTATAAAATTAAGGAATATAGATAGTATGACCCTGAAGGACCGGAGAACCGGAGAACCAGAGAAAAAGTGTTTATGTTTAATATAATGTATAATATAATATAAGTTTTAATAGCCTCCCTGACAAAAACAATCTTGGATATATCACACGATCCAGCCCGTGATAGATCACTTGAATTCTCACGTAATAAATCACGTGATTTATGACGTGACTATTTGGCGTGATTCCTTACGTGATAAATCACGTTTAAAATCACGTCAGAAATCAATCATAAAATTAAAGTATTTGTTTTCATTAAAATAAATGTAATTATTTTATTTTTAATTAACAATTGTGAAAAATAGATTTGTTGCTAATTCAAATAAATTAAGCACATAAAAAATGAAATAAAAACTGTCCTAACTGAGGATTGAACCCCGGTCCTCAACTTCATAATCCATTATCTTACTGCCTGAGTAAGCCTTGAAATTCTATGCTACTTTTATCCAAAAATATGTTAGATTTATAACTTTGTAAAGTTTACACGTATACTTCAAGATAAATATTAAAAAGATCTGAATCATTTTTGAAGTTAAAATTGATATTTATAATCTAAATTAGGACTACTAAATAATATATATATATATATATATATATATGGGACGTTTCACGTCAACCGGACCATCAGTGCACCCAAAATTTGGGTTAACCTAACAAGACGTTTGAGGTCTCAAAATGATCGTCTGGTCAAGGGCTTTTGAAAAAGTTCTGGCCTTTTCAAAAATCCAATGTGGCGCATAAAATATGGAGCCTGAAACCCACGTTTTCATAGCACATTCAACAAAAACAATAGTAAAAATGTTCTAATTTGTGAAATATCCCACCAAAAAGCATGTACAACTCATGATAGGACATATTATTGAGAATGCTGAAGGAATTCCAAAATAAAAAATGGCGGAATCAAAATGGTGGACATTATACCTCCACCAAACCCATTTTACCGCAACAAATGATTTTAGATCAGTTTAAAGTATCGATATGGGGGTTTTCGGGGTCATTGAATCTTAGCTTGACCTCGAAATTTCAAAATTTAAAATGGTTGATCCAAAATGGCGGACATTACACCGCCACTGAACCAATTTTTCCGCAACAAATGATTTTAGATCAATTTAAAGTATCGATATGGGGGTTTGTGAGGTAAATGGTTAATGTATTATCGAAATCAGTATTTGTGCACATGAATCTTATATTTTTCCGGTCTATTAGATTTCGAATTATCTGTCTGCGGTTTTTGCACTTACATTTTTCTATTGTTCTGTGTATATATATATGCCTGCGTGGATGAAAAAAATATATAATTTAGCCAAATGAATCAATCTTTAATGACATTTTGTGCACTCTTATCAATTCTGGCTCCTCGTTCGTAGAGTTTTTACTGGTGATAAATGGCTTTCGCCGATATCATAAATTACTCTGTTCCTAGGTTCATTGGCATTTGAGTAATGCATGACTTTCAACGTTTCATTATTTTCTGGGATAAATCCATGCCCCATTTGTATGTTTGTGACAGGTGGACAGTTTTTAAATCTCTTTGTTAGGAATTGACGAGTTTGTTTGTGATCTTTTTTGGTGTATGAGAAAAATTTTATTTTGAATGATCGCCCATTAGCCCATAAATAAAGAGCTATTGCAGCTTGTAAGCTCGTTCTTGTAGCTTCTCTCTTTACTATCGCTCCAACTCCATCGCAACTACCTTTTCCGTGTGCTGTTGCAAAACAGTGCCATTTAGCATCAACGTCAAAATCTCTCTTATGACTCATTAAACTACTCATTTGATAACGATTTTTAAAATGCTGTTTAGCACCATCAGTAGCATATATTACCTTTTTTACTGTGGGACAAACCTTGCGAATTTCAGGTATAAGCTTTTGCTGCATTATGTATACTGCAGTGGCATCATGAGTAGTACAGTCGGACATAGATACTGTACTGAAATGCTTTAGCTTGCCTTCAGGTTTATAATAAACAACAGCAGGAAAAATCGTACTTTGATCATTATTAAAATGAAATTCCTGTGCAGCATCTTGGGCTGTAAAAGCATAGTTCTCAGCAAAATCCAATTGAGCAAGAACCTCTTCATCTAAAAGATTATTTTTCTTCCCAGAAATAAACTTTGATTGTTCCTTAGCGATGTAGTGATGAGGTATCAACTTTTCTAGGCTAGAACATAAAGTTTCAATAAATTCTTGCGATGTTAGGCATTATTTATCAAAGTGTATCTATCGGTTGATTGCCACGTGCTGAAGATGACTTGATCAATATTGTGCTCATCCATAATGTTCTCAACATAATTAGAAAACTTTTGAATGTCCGGACAAAATTTGCATTCATTCAAATAACAACTTGGTTTGGGATCCTCACATAGAACGAAATTCAAACAATCTTTATAATTCTTCAGAATATTGTTTGAGATTTTTTCTATATGTACTGCGTCAATCATCGCTTTGAAATTTTGGTGTATCGTACATACACATACATTGTGTGTACCAGAGGATCCTGCAAAGACACAACATTTTGGTCTCAGTTCCGCAAACTTGGTAAGCCCAATCGGATGTTCAGGAAACTGTTCTTTAAATTGATTATGAAGGTTCTTAATATCAGTAAGTAATAATCTTTTCTGCACTTTTATTTTTTCACCATATAAATAAATACTGACGGTATCTTTTTTATTTGGCATAATTCTGCTGTTAAGATCATTTTCGTAAAAATCTTCAACTTTCTGAGTAGTTTCTGCAGGTAATGTTTTTCCACGTTTTGCAACAGGAGAAGCCAAAACTCCATCTGATTCTCTTAACTGTTTTGCTTTACGAGCCATTCTGTGAGACACACCAAATTGGTTCATAATTTTACGTATTACCCAGTGTTCGGGCAAAATAGTAAGAGTACTGACACGTAATGGATCGTTCTCCGGCAGGGATTGGAATTTGTTTTTAAGTCCAGTTAAAATATCTGTAAGATCATCTTGCAGGTGCATCCGTGCTTGAAACCGAAGGTGAGTCAGTCTCTGATTCAAAATCAACACTCATACTGACGTTTGGAGATGACAAATCATGTAGTTTGTAAAAGGATTTTCTACATATATCACAAATCAGTGAAGATGTTGGATAATCAGGATAGACATCTTGAAATTCTTTGGAGATCTTCCTAAGAGATTTGCTGTGTCCTGTATTAATATCAAATGGATTAACGCATCTATCGATACGATATTTTTTCGCAGGAGAAGACATTGTTGTAGGATATGAGAAAGCACAACCAAAACAAAAAAAAATGTTAGAAATAACAAAATTACGTCTAGTACAGTTGAACAAGGAGTTGCAGATAAAGTAAGACTTACTCAACAACTGCCTTAAAAAGGATGTTGAAGAAGAAGTCGCCAATGTATCTATTAATGTACCTATTAACTATCCTAAAAAGGACTGTTGGAGAAAAAGTCGCCTATGAATAAAGCCGCTGATGGACTTGCTCACCAACTATCCTGAAAAAGACTGTTGGAGAAAAAGTCGCCGATGAAGAAAGCATTCCTTGAAGAAAATATTCCTTTCTATGGGTTGCTAAACGTGGGAAGGGGTTGGGGGTGTAGGTAAAAAAGAGGGATGAAATAAATCACTTGAACGCAATAAATTCATTTGCCACAAAACAGTTTTATTTGCTGAAGTCTTTGCACAAGTAGTCATTGAACACGAGCCGTGTACTTGCAGCATTAGGCTGTTGGAAGAGGGGCGAGGTACAGTGCTGGACCCGGCCTCCTTATGTGCCCTCCGCGACGCTACTTCACTTGTGGGTAATGCGCAGCCGCCTTGCGGCGCGCCGCGGTACTAGCGCCGCGGTGATAAGCGCTGCAGCGTGCGTGGCGTGTTCGGCGGGTTGCGCGTTAGCAGGGGCTTTTCGCGAGAGAGCCTGCGGGTGGGTTATGACAAATATCCGCCAGTTTATATTGGCCATATTGAATTTTGAAATTTCGAGATTAAAATAAGATTCAGCGGCCCCTTAAACTCCCATACCGATACTTTAAACTGATTTAAAATCATTCATTGCGGTAAAATAGTTTTGGTGGTTGTATAATGTCCGCCATTTTGGATCGGCCATTTTGGATTTTTAAATTTCGAGGTTAAAATAAGGTGCAGTGGCCCCAAAAACCTTCATATCGATACTTTAAAGTAATCTAAAATCATTTGTTGCGGTAAAATTGGTTTGGTGGTGGTATAATGTCCGCCATTTTGGATCCACCATTTCAAATTTTGAAATGTCGATGTTAAAATAAGATTCAGTGACCCTGAAAACCCCCATATCGATACTTTAAACTGATCAAAAATCATTTGTTGCGGTAAAATGGGTTTGGTGGAGGTATAATGTCCACCATTTTGATTCCGCCATTTTTTATTTTGGAATTCCTTCAGCATTCTCAATAATATGTCCTATCATGAGTTGTACATGCTTTTTGGTGGGATATTTCACAAATTAGAACATTTTTACTATTGTTTTTGTTGAATGTGCTATGAAAACGTGGGTTTCAGGCTCCATATTTTATGCGCCACATTGGATTTTTGAAAAGGCCAGAACTTTTTCAAAAGCCCTTGACCAGACGATCATTTTGAGACCTCAAACGTCTTGTTAGGTTAACCCAAATTTTGGGTGAACTGATGGTCCGGTTGACGTGAAACGTCATATATTTTAGTATAGAAGAATCACTATAATTTATAAGGATTAAAACACAAAATAATCGTATGTTTCCATAATAAATTAATTTTTTTTATTATGTAATAAAAATTGTTTTCCTTATTTTATTAAATAACAGCAGATTATCACGTGGGAATTTAAGTGATCTATCACGTGATTGATCGTGTGGTAAATCACGTGATTTTTTTGCCAGGGGTAAACTTTTGAGTTTTTGTAGTTCTTTCATAATATGCTTCACAACAAAATATGTTAACCGCGAGTGAAGCGAGCGTTTTTTGCTGGTACCATTATTGAAATATAATTTTATTTTAAAATCAGAAGTAATTAACATTAAAGCATAATAATTATTATTTAAATTTAAATTGATTTCGAAGAATGTATTGTTATTGAATAATATTATGTAGTTATTAAAAAAATATATTGATTTTGATGCGATGTGATGTATTAAACATAATACCGGAGGGATTAGATTTTATTTACGTAGGACATAAGATCAGAAAAAAGGACGAAATTTGATGTCAATACACAACTACATCACTGTAGACAATAAATGGAAAATTGCAAAATGTTTGTCATGGTGACGGTCATAGTTTTTTAGATGTTCTTTTCATCGCGATCTGGCAATGAGATGAATTAACTTAAAAAAGGCGCGATATAGTATAGATGTTATTGTCATGTTAATTGAACTGCTTCGATTGGTGGTTAGAGTCATACAACAGATATATGACATTATGATTGTTTTAACTCGGTTTTCTAATATACTTAACATGGAATCTGTTGCCATATTATAGTGCTTTTATCAAAGTTACCATGTCAGTTCTGTCTATTTATTAGTTAATACTATGAATTTAGTTGTAAACTAATATAAAAATTTAAGTTAAAACCATTGATATCTTTAATTTAAATTGAATATAATAACAAGATAATTTTAAATTGACAAGTTGATTAAAATTCATTAAATAGAAATTGAGATCTAAGCGATGCAGTTTTCAGTTATATAGAGTATACAGCGTAGAAAAAAAAATTTTGAAGCTTAATATTTTCGAAACTAACAGCCCAAAGAAAGGAATCAAGGTGCTATATAATACTAACTAAATCTAAAATTTGAACTTGATTTTTGTTTTTTTACTCCAGTTATCGCGTCACGTAAAAAAACGAAAACAATTTAAAAAAATTGCGCTTTATGATGTATAATAAAAAGAACGATGAACGATAATATCAATTTTCCGCGGTAAAAAGATAGATAATTTGATTCCCTTTAAGGTACATATCAAGCAATTTACTTTTATTAACTTTCCTAATAACTTTTTTAGAAAAAACTGAAATATCAAAACTAAATAATCACTATAAAAAAACGCGTACACAAAATGTAAAAACGGACTGTTTTCTCACTATGTTCTAGTAAAAACAAAGAAAATAAGACTTGGTGGGTTAAAATCCACTGAGTAGAAGCTGAGATACAAGCGTCTACACACAACCACACGCACACACACGCCCGCCCGCACGCACGCACGCACGCACGCACACACGTATGCACGTCCGCACACACACATACATATGTCCGCGCGGGGATGCCGATACCCCGTATGTGGCGCGTCTCCTGGGTGTCGGATAGGGGAAAGCTCATCGGCGCGTCAAGGTCTTCTCAACCGGCCGAAGGGTAGAGCAGAAATAAAATATGCTCCGCGGAGTAAACAGGCTACGGGAAGGAACCCCGAAGATAAATCAAGCATGGATAGTGAGTTAATAACATTACTACCCCAAGTGGGTCAAGCCACAGTGCCCAGTCCAGCCGTCGATTCCGATCGGGTGAAAGCCCTGGTGATCAACGCTGGCCCCATGGATTTTGGGGGGGGGTCAAATTCACCTAGAAGCCGCAGAGGTTTATCACCCGACCACTGTTGCATGTAGAGATGCAGGTGATATAGAAATGGAGGTTGATGCAGACAGAGATAAGAGAGCTGCACGCATAACGTAAAGGAATGCGCACTTGGTTCGCCTTGGCAGCAGAATCGATGAACTGATGGAGTATGTCAGGGGCAGACACAATGTGCACAAGCAAATTAAAGACCTTGCCCGAACTATAAGAGCGAGCTATAAGAATCTCTGAATCGCAGAAGATAACTTACTGCAATAATAGACAGAAGCAGGCAAGACCTCCCAGACCATATGCTTCAATCATCAAGGCTGCAGAAGGAAAGAGCTATGCAGACATTTTGTCCAAAATGAAAGCGGCTCCGTCATTTAACACACTGGGGAATAGCGTAAATAAAATACGCAGAACAGTTGCAGGCGATCTTCTGATAGAGCTTAAACGCACAAAAGAAGTCAAAACCTCGGACTTCCAAGAAGCATTTCAAACGGTACTAGTGGAAAGCGCTACAGTAAAAGCACTCTAGGAAGAAGAACCCATTGAAATAAGAGATCTGGACGTGCTTACCTCAAAAGAGGATGTACTAGAATCACTACAGAAGGAAATTGGCGAGGAGAACATCATAGAAGTCTCTACGATAAGATCACTGCGAAAGACGTATTGTGACACGCAGATTTCAGTGATATGGGTACCAGCTCAGATAGCGACTAAGATCACTAAGCTACAGAAGATCAGAATAGGATGGGTCAACTGTAGGATCCGGGTAGCTAACCACAAAAACGAGCTGCTTAGGTGTTATAAATATCTAGGTTTCGGCCATATCGGTAGAAAGTGCACAGTAACTGAAGACAGAAGTAAGCTTTGCTTTAAATGTGGAAAAGATGGGCACAAAGCAAAGGAGTGTAAAAAGAAACCCAACTTTGTACTCTGCAAAGAAGGCACAGAGGGAAGAGTGACCACGCAGCTATTAGCTATGCATGCCCAGTTTACCGAGCTGCAGTAGAAGCCACTGACAGATAAAGAAAATGAAAATAGTGCAGTTGAATATGAATCACTAAGCGACTGCACATTACCTACTGAGCCAGTATGTCCGCGAGACAGGAATCGACATAGCCATCGTCTGTGAACAATACAGAGACCTGGACAAACCATCGTGGAATATGAACATACTGGTCAACCGGTGATATGGGCATGCGAAGACGCCACTTTCCAGGAAAAAATGACAAGACGTAATATAGGATTCATACGCGCTAAGGTCGCAGGCGTACACATTTACAGATGCTATGCTTCACCCAACACGTCAATAGAACAATTCAGACAACTGTTGGACCAACTAGTACAGGATGCTGTAGGAAGAAAACCGGTACTGATAGCAGGCGATTTCAACGCCTGGGCAGTAAAGTGAGGCAGCCAAAGGACGAGCGAAAGAGGACAAGCGCTATTGGAAGCATTCGCCCTCTTTGACTTGGTCTTAGTTAACCAGGAATGTTCTTACACATTTCAAAGAGGAGACGCAGAGTCCATCATAGATCTCACGTTTGTCAGCAGCTGCTTGATTGGCTCAGTTAGATCGTAGATGGTAAGCGATCATTACACAAACAGTGACCACCAAGATACCATCCAGATGATATATCAGAAAATAGGTGCATTACAGTATCTTAAAGCCAATTTTTGAGCTTTTTTAAAAAAAATCTAAACTTAGATCTTAGGTAAAATCTTAGGCGAGTCGTCATGTGAAATTTTAGGTGAGATTTTTTTTAAAAGCTTAAAAAGCAAAAATTAGCACAGAAGTACTTTGATGCACCTACTTTCCGATGTATCATCCAGATGGTAGCACCCATAAGGTGCATCAGATTTTTCATGAGACATTTTATTAAGTTTTTGAATGCGTAGCTGATTTTTACTTCGCTAATTTACTAACTAGAGCTTGACCAGCGCGCTTCGCGCGCCCTAATTTAAAAGACGTTTAGACTTCCTGGCTTAGACGCATGTGCACTACATAAGCCAATCACAAAACGTCTATCTTGGCTTCACAACATCCGGTCATGACTTTTTTATATATGGATAGCAAATTCGGCGTGAGATCACAGGTGAAATCTCACCTGAGGACTCTGAGATCGCACCTGAGATTTTCCAGTAGCGTTTTAGACATACTTTGAAGTGCCCGAAAAAACTAATATTTCTTGTGTCAGATGTAAAAAGACAACTAAAAGCGCTATTTTGGCTGAAGTCCATCTTTTTCGTTAGAAGCTTGATTTTTTTTCTAGATTAAGTATGATACTAAAAAGCTAGAACATACTAAAAAGTAAAAAAAAAAAATAACAAATAGTAGGTCAGGTATTTATACTTTAAACTTGAAATTTAATTTAAAAAATATGTATGGGGTCTGTAAATGCAAAAATTGAAGAAGTGAAAAAAAGTTTGTCGAAAGCGGCACTATTAAGAGGAATTTTATCGAACTTTACCAGACTGATTTGAAGGTTTTGGGTGATAGAGAAGTAATCTAGGGTAGAGGGGGCGGTCGATTTGCTCAAATTGGGAAATAAGGGACACCCTAACACACACACGCACACATCTTCGTGTGTATGTATGAATTTTTTATAGCTATTATATACTTACAAAACAACAATAGTTCCAAATTATATTTCAATCCTTGAGTCATGAAAATAATATCTCCAAAAAAAGGAATTTTTAGTCGTACGGGAAGAAGAGACTTGTTAATCATTGCTACGATATAATTTTTAAATCTTAATATTCTGTGGTAAATATCAAGTTCTGTAAGCTCTCTTTTATGGATACACATTTCTTGTTCTTTTTGAACTTCAATAATTTTTTTTTGAACTTCATGCCACGTTAAGTTATCTAAATCATTATCATTAATTTTCAAGGCAATATTAAAAAAAGATTTAATATCCCAATATTGTACGAAGTGATATAGCACTTTCACTACACGAAGAAACCAGAATATACTGGCTACAAGAATAGAAATCCAAGTAACTAAGCCCATACTTGCTAAACATTCCTTGGAGGACAATATGGCATCACTTATAGATATTTTGTCAGTGTTTGAAGGCCTTTTATCCCTAAAAAAAATAAAACATTATATTAAATTAAAGAATAATAAAATGTACACGTTGCAGTAGGCATGAATTGCACTCTAAACCTTTTATACACATTTTAAGAAAAGATGATAGCCCTACTGAAAAAAGTAGATGACAATCAGCTGATTATTAGATGATATCAGTTTGAAATTTTTATTAAAGCTAAAAGTTATTGATATGAGTTTATATGAGATGAAATTTTATAATAATATTCAACTGATAATCAGATTATAATCATTAAAAAATTGGTTACCTTGAATATTTTTTTTAGAGTTTAAAATTATTGAAATTCATAAAATTCACATAATGTGGGCATAGCTAGGTGTTACATCTGGATGACAACACTAATACTCTGGCTATAAGCTCCAAAACTTGATAACTCATATTGATAACTTTTAGCTTTAATAAAAATATTAAACTGATATCACCTAATAATCAGCTAACGTTTTGGTACGATTATCAGCTGATTGTTATTTACCTTTTTTTAGTAGGGATTTCACGCCTTCAGTATTCGAAGATAATGGTTGCACCTTAGGCGTTAAAATTTACACCTGTATGCGATACTGTAATCTCGGCAATTACAGGAAGATGTAAACTGTAAGGCTCTAGGTACAAAAAGAAGTATATTAATAAAGCGCTTACTTGAATAGAATAGAGTAATCAATACAATGAAAGAGAAATACTGAAAAACTGATGACAAATATAAATTGTCCAAGTTCTAAAACTTCTTGAAGCATCATACATGCAAATCCATGTCTTTGATGGTAATGATACATCCTTGTAAAAAAAGAATCTAAATCTTCAATATGATTCCATCTAGTTTTACCACTTTCTGGAACTACATGAATGATAACGCCAGAATCAAGCGGTGTCTCATCACGATCAACATTTCTTTCTTGACCTTCACCTTCACCTTCTGAAGATTGGTCGAATTGTTGATAACTGCTTTCAAGGACCATTTTAATCTAAAATAATTGAATAGTAATCTATTACATTTAAGCAACAAAATATTTTTTTTTTCAGAATGAAAAATTTCTTGCTTGCTACGTTAAAATGTAATAATTTTTAATTTTTCATATAAGTTGTTTGATGATAGTAATAACTTTTAGAATAATATTGGATCGTTCAACAAAAATCAAGTAATTTGAAATGGCAAAGTTAATTTTGACAATTTTTTAGTACTGGTTTATAAGTAATTACTGTTCGTATTTTAATTGTAACGTTGTTGATTCACTTAATTCAATAGACGCCAGGTCGTGCTTTCGCTCACGCTTAGCTGCTACAAGACTTTGTCCTCAAAGAGAACCGTCAGGACAAGAATAATTTTAAAAAAGGGTCCCTAATTTACACAGTGTTTAGAGAATGTTTACTTAATGACATAGTATTTTGCTACAGCCTTTTACCGACTTGGACCAACGTTACGATTGGCTCGTTTTATCGAATCCTCCCTTATTAAACCCAGAGCGTCAGACATTCGCCGATGAGCGCCAAAGTCTTGCGACTCTTTGTTACACGGTTTCGGAGAATAGAGGTTAGCTCTGCTTACAAAGCCCCGCAGAACGGAACAGAAGAGAGGGCGCTTCAGGGATGAAAATAGCTCCTCACGCATTTGATTCTATTGGATATAATACACTGCTGCACTAAATGCAACGAAACCTAACTTAAAACTTGAGCCAAAGATAACCGTAAAAGACTCCCCGAAAATAGTCAAACATTTTATTCCTGATCACAAATTACTCGCAAGGAACACAAGGTAGACAGGGAATTTTGCATCATATAACCGAACAAAGACAACCACTACCGAGACCTAGAATTCTGAGTCTCTCGTGTGTCTCAAGATTTTGTCGCAACTAGGGCACTCATTTTCAACCCCCCCCCCCCCTACGCACACTTTCCCGCCTTGACAAAGTTCCAAGTATACCTTAAAGTAGTTCAACACTTCGGTAGCTAGTTAAAACAAGCCTACTTATTATTGCTTCCTTCCTAAGGAAGCTTTGTAATAGTAATTTTTGGAGTTTGTGTGAAAATATGTAGAAAGTGTGTTTTGATGCATTTTTAGTCGAAAAATGGTGTTTTTGGAAAATGTCCGTACGGATGTATGTGTATGTGCGCATATGTAGAAGCCTGTATATCAGCTACTACTCAGTGGATTTTAACCCACCAATTTTCATTTTCTTTGTTTTTACTAGAACAGTGTGAGAAAAAAGTCCGTTTTTACATTTTGTGTACGCGTTTTTTTATAGTGATTTTTTAGTTTTGATATTTCAGTTTTTTCTAATAAAGTTATTGGAAAAGTTAATTAAAGTAAATTGCTTGATATGTACCTGAAACAGAATAAAATTACCTATCTTTTTACTACGGAATATTAATATTATCGTTCGTCGTTCTTTTATTATACACCATGAAGCGTAATTTTTAAAAATTGTTTTAACTTGAATACTAAATGTTGAATCTTTAAAAAAAAAAACATGATTACTGAAAGTTATTACGATTATATTCCACTTAAATTTTAAGTTATTTCATGGGACAGATCCTGAGAAAAACACCAAGAACTGAAAAAAGTCGTGTTTCTACGTGACGCGATAACTGGAGTAAAAAAGCAATTATCAAGTTCGAATTTTGGATTTAGTTAGCATTATGTAGTACCTTGATCCCTTTCTTTGGGCTGTTTATGAAACTAGTTAGTTTTAAAGATATTAAGCTTCAAAATTTTTTTAATTCACCCTGTATACTATGAGCCGTTTTTTCTACATGTCGCGATAACTGGAGTAAAAAGGCAATAATCAATTTAAAATTTTTGATTTAGTTAGCATTATATATCTCCTTGATACCTCTCTATGGGCTGTTTATAAAACCAATTAGTTTCAAAGATATTAAGCTTCAAAATGTTGTTTTCTTACCCTGTATACTCTATATTACTAAAACCTGCATCGCTCGAATCTCAGCTTCTATTTAATAGATTTTAATCTATACCTAGGCTCATTTTTTTCTGTTTTTGTTTTACCAATTCGTTGACAACAAGATTTTCAGTTACACATGTGTGTTTTTTCGAACTATCCTTACCATTATAACTCGGAAACTAAATGATAAACTTCTCTTTAAAACAGATTATCGAATGTTATTATAACTGTAGAATACTTTAATTTTAAGTTATTTCATGGAGCATATTCGGAGAAAACCAAGAGGGAGGAATTTTAACTCCAACGTGCAGAGTTCCTTTTTCTGTTTGTTTCTCTTTGGCAATCGGCGCGCGTTATCGTGACGAATGTTAATTCTCGAATAAGGCACCCACGTATACCTCCCGTCAGATGGCAGTATGTAAGCCTATTTATAATAGTGTGATTTCACAGTAGAAAAATACTTGAAGTTAATAAATACAATAAATGAATAAAAAATTTAATAATAAATAAGAAGTTTACAAATTTTCTTTTCATGCCGTTGACATACCATCAACTATACATAATAATATAATATAAACAATTATAGCCATGCGAGAAAAAGAGAGAGAGAATTATAATTGATTCGAAATAATTTTATCTATCAAACAAAAAAGTACAAAAACTTTATAGAATTATATATGAAGCCAAAGCAATTTAGATATTAACCCATTAAAGCCCATGCTAACTGGTTGAGATAGCGACAAACAAATGTGCTATCCTTTGCAAAGCAAAATCTATCTGGAATAGCAAAAAACAAACTGTGCCATCCTTTGCATAGCTGAAAAATAAAATATACGTATTTTTTCTTATGTCATTTGCAATTGTTTATAACAAATTATTTAAACAAATTACAAAAAAATTCATAATTTTCAAAATCTGAATGCGGAAATCGATTCTGGGGGTAAAATTGAGACGAAAACCCATATAACACTTTTCTGTCAGAGGCCAATTAGTTATTGTAATGTAGGAAGAAACATTCGGCCTCCTGAGAGTGTTTCAAAAAATCGTATAGAATGAAGCTAATTATTGTATCAAGATCATATATATACCCATCAGAAGAACAGAGTGCCCATTCTTTTATTCCAAATCTGATGGGTTTATTCCTTATACATTGCTTGATATCAAACCTACCAAAGTATTTTACCATTATCTTATCTATTGATAAATTATAGTCAAAGAAACCAAATTGCATACAATTCTCACGAAACATATCATACAGAGTTCTAACCTTCCAGACTTTATCATTTTGATCAGTGTCTTGAAGTTTATAGAATCGTATGTTCTTTTTTATGGCAACGAAATTATTTCTAGACATAAGTTCCGTAGTTACTGGACACTGAAGGATTCGCTTTTTTGACCAGTAATCACGAATACTTTTTCTAGAATTGAAGATAGTAATCATTATGATTGTAATGAATTTTTCTAGATCATCCATACATAAATCAAAATGATTTTCAGAAGTGGCTTCAATGATATGGTTTTTCATTGATTTCGAAAAGAAAACCTCAAACAACTCCAAAGCATTTTTGGATTGCAATGATGAAATAGGTGAAATATTGAAGTTGCTCTCGACATGAGGAGAAATATCATTCAAAGCATCATTTTTCCAACTGTACTTATGATTCGGTTCCAACAATTTTTGAGTCCTTGTGTATGTACTTTTAACATGTTCGTAAAAACCTGATGGTAATTCATTTGATAATGTATCTTCATTTGGATCACTGTCCGAATCTCCATCTGAACTTTCATATTCATTGGGAATGAATGCTACATCAATATGTTGACCTTCATCACTATCAGAATCTTCAACTAAATCTGGTAGATCTCTAATTCTCCGTCTCGGCATTATCAGTGACGTTACCAATGTAGAACAAAATAAAATCTAAAAGTTTTCCGAAATTATTATTTCAAAGAATAGATCCAATGTATGAATGTTTTCAACCGTTAGCCCGCCACTCAAACGTGATCTCTAACACGGAAGGATTTGCGAAATGAAATAAACATATCCAATTACAGTATAAGATCTCAAAATTTATCAGTAAAAAATACTGATATGATTCCACTGATATAATACCATGCAAGAGAATGAAAACACTTATTTGTCAATAGTTTATTTCTACATAAAGATAACAAATTGAACTCTGACAAAAAAGTGTTATATAGGTTTTCGTCTCGATTTTACCTCCAGAATCGATTCCCGCATTCAGATTTTGAAAATTATGAATTTTTTTGTAATTTGTTTAAATAATTTGTTATAAACAATTGCAAATGACATAAGAAAAAATACGTATATTTTATTTTTCACTTATGCAAAGGATGGCACAGTTTGTTTTTTGCTATTCCAGATAGATTTTGCTTGGTACTTGACATGGTCACTTTTTCTCCCCAACATGCAATTGTTTATTCCTACATTACACTAACAAATTGAACTCTGACAAAAAAGTGTTATATAGGTTTTCGTCTTGATTTTACCTCCAGAATCGATTCCCGTATTCAGATTTTGAAAATTATGATTTTTTTGTAATTTATTTAAATAATTTGTTATAAACAATTGCAAATGACATAAGAAAAAATACGTATATTTTATTTTTCACTTATGCAAAGGATAGCACAGTTTGTTTGTCGCTATCTCAACCAGTCTTAGCATGGGCTTTAATGGGTTAAAGCGATACATAATGTTGAAGGAAGCTACGTGCCAAAGAATTGGCAGCGGTTTTTTTAGCTTGTTTATGTGATATCCTCAATAAGAGACGTTGCATAAGTCAAGGTACTAAGAATAAAGACTAGGCACTTACGTTTAGCGATTCTATTTACCATAATTATAAATAAAAAAATTTAGACGAAAGCTGATTTGACTCATTTTTTGAGGTTAAGTGCATCTTTTTTTATTTCATTTTATTATTATTACGATTACAGGCTTAAAATTCTTGCTTACACGCGTTTAAACAATTCCTTAGTTGTTTAATTAATAACCTACAAAATTTGAGTAAATTCTGAATTATCAGTTCGATGCAATCAGAGCGCAAGAGAAATACGCGCATTTACGGAAATTACAATATACTGAAACATTTTCAAGGCTAATCTCTAATACTTTCCTAATAGTAACCTTTTAACACTGCTCCACCTGTCTGGGGGTAGAGCTTCGGAGTTCGTCCTCTCTCGTATCTCCTTACGCTATAGCCCTGCCGCAACGTTCCGATGCCGACTATAACTCGGATTTTTGTTAAGTTATATTTAATAAAGTTTATATTGTTAAGTGAATTTTCGCGCGCGCGTGTGTGTGTTACAAGTAATCGACAACTCCTCTCCTCCCTGGATACAAGACCGGCATTCGTAGGATGCACGCAATAGCAAATTTGCAAAAAAGCAGCACCACATTTGTTTTTCCTCCAGCGACTCTCTCTCTCTCTCTCTCTCTCTCTCTCTCTCTCTCTCTCTCCCTCTCTTGACAATATTTTACCTTTTAGAAAGCTTTTTCATATAAAATTTTATCACTTTTATACAGATTATACATGTATTACATTATACAATATCAACAGTAAAAATATTTAATACTTAAGATAATTCCTGGAGAAGACGTTGACACTGTCTACCTTTGGCACCAGGTACCTCTGAGACCGTTACCCTCGCGATATTCGTATTCGGCGACCTCAAAAACCCTGCAGTAACGAGTTTTGACCAATCATGTTACAAATTTCCATAAAACTCCAAGAGATGACGTTGATACTGTTCACCCTGGGCACCAGGTACTTCGGAGACCATTGCCGTATCGATATTCGTGTTCAGCGATCCCAAAAACCCCTGAATAGCAAGAATGGACTCATTTTCATTAATATTTACCGAGTTGTAAATTTATTATATATTCTTTCAGAACTGCACTTCTAAAATGCATATTTTTTATGCAAAATGCATTATTTTGAAAGTAATTTATAAACTTAGTTCACAATGTTTGTCAATGCTCTCATGAATTGAACGCAAATAACCGCATTCCATCTCACTGCTAAAAAAATCTATAGTTCATTCCCTGGCGAGAAAAATCACGTGATTTATCACAGGATCTATCACATGATATATCACTTGAATTCTCACGTGACTATTTGGCGTGATTTCCAACGTGATAAATCACCTATAAAATCACGTCAGAAATCACTTATCAAATTAAAGTATTTGTTTTTATTAAAATAAACTAAATTATTTGTTTTTTACCAAACAATTTTGAAAAATACTTTTGTTATTAATTCAAATAAATTGACCACAAAAAAAATGAAAAAAAAAACTGTCCTAACCGAGGATTGAACCCAGGTTCTCAGCTTCAAAGTCCTTTATCTTACTGCCTGAGCTATCTGTGCTGTTATAAGCCTTGAAATTGTATGCTACCTTTACCTAAAAATATGTTAGATTTTTAACTTTGTACAGTTCATGCGCATACTTTAAGATAAAAATTGAAAAGATCTAAAATATTTTTGAAGTTAAGATTCATATTTATAATCTAAATTTGTACTACTAAATAATATTACTAAAATCTTATGATCGGGTTCGGGTAATAAAATAACAACACGTTATTTATAGAAAATCACTCTTGAACTCGGACTCTTTATTCGAACGTAAATGCTGACAGAACCAGACTAAACACAAACAATAACATCCGCGACGTCGTTGATCTCGTTACTAAGGTCGCTATGCGCGATTCTTGGTGTTCGAATCGCGCAACGTTCAGGCTCGGTCACAACAATATATTATTTAGTATAGAAGAATCACTACAATTTATAAGGATTAAAACATAAAAAAACGTATGTGTACATGATAAATTAATTTTTTTTTATGTAATAAAATTATTTTCCTTATTTTATCAAATAACAGCCATTGTCTATACACGAAAATGATATATTATAAAAATTCATAAATGATCTGCAAGTTATCATTATTAGGACAAGTAAAAATGGCTCAGTGGGTAAGATAATGGATTGTGAAGTTGAGGACCAAGGTTCAAGTCTCGGTTAGGGCAAAGTTTTTGTTCACTATTTAGCTGTTGATTTATTTGAATTAGCATCAACAAACATATATTTTTCATAATTGTTTAGTGAAAGCAAAATAATTTATTTTAATTAAAACAAATACTTCAATTTTATGAGTGATTTCTGACGTGATTTTTAACGTGATTAATCACGTGAAATCACGCCAAACAGTCAAGTAACAAATCACGTGATGAATCACGTGACAATTCAAGTGATCTATCACGTGATTGATCTGTGACAAATCCCGTGATTTTTCTCGCCAGGGTTGCTTTATTTTCTCGACTATTCAATTTTTTGCGTCTTTAATGACCGGATGACGTGAGAGGATGATGAAGACCATGCAACGAAAAGAAATATACTGAGCGAAAATTCGACTTGCAATATTTTGCTAATGAAGTAATCTTGCAAAATAAATCTTTGTCCTCCAGAAAAATTAGGTAAATATCTGTCAAGTCTATAGCGATAGAAGGGGCATATGTGAAACATAAATTATGATATAAATGTGTTTGGCCGCGACCCGCGCTGTTGTCGTGTCGTATACTTTGTATAATTTTACTCGAAATTTATATATAAAAAAAATAAGAAACTAGCATTTGAGTTTTTTGAGACTGTCTTGTGGCGGTCAACGTTTCTACGATTGAGATCCTACATTCTTATATGTATATAGTCCCTGTTATATAGTTTGCTGCGCAGGTATAGTATTAATTATACTGAATAGCTGATTAATCTTAACGAATAGAACTATTAGGAATGTTGGCATGCAAGCTCAGCCCAGAGGGCATCTTGGTTCCCAGCCCCAAACCTGTGTTAAATTTGAGGCTGGGAACCAATATTCCTAATTATCGGCAATTAGTATATGCCGTTTTTATTGCTCGTCGTTAATGAATTAATTATTGTCATTAAGGACGTTCTACGATCTTAATCGTGCTTATCCAAAACTTATCGCTATTGCTAGTTCACAGGGCCTTATACGTCCGGAACCCGAAATAGTTAAGTACCGCTGTGCGCTAACGCCCCGCCATCTATGCGCAAACGAACGAAAATGAACCTTTTGCGTCGCTGTCTGTAGTTCTGACAACGTTGCATTTGTAGCGGACTGTATTCTTCATGTATGCTTTTCATAAACTAACTTCTGTAGAAGCATAATCACAAACGTTTGTTTAACAGTCTGTCTATTCGGGGAGCAGAGCGTACGCGAAACGGTACGCGATTTCCTCGCGTACGCGAAACAATACGCGAAAAATTCTCCACTCCGAAACTACCCCTCCCGTCGCGTACCGTTTCGCGTACCGAGGAAATCCTGGAAAATTTTTTGCGTACGCAACACATATTCCGAGAGCGGAAATATCATCGCGTGCGCAAAGCGTAGCGCTCGCGAATTATTTCGTCGCGTACGTTACACTTCGCGCACGTGATGATATTTCCGCTCTCGGAAAATCTGTCGCGTACGCAAAGAATTGTCTAGGATTTCCTTGGTACGCGACGGGAGGGGAAGTTTCGGAGTGGAGAATTTTTCGCGTACACTTTGCTCGCCGTATAGACAGACCGTTTGTTTAATTGACATACTAGCAAGAAATACTCGCTTTGCTCGCGATTTACAAATTAATTATAATGATATTTAATTTTTTAACATGTCATTATTAAATATACTATTGAATATGATATGTACACTCGATCGTAGTTAATTCTTATAAAACGTTTTTGAAATGCTCCAATCAAATTGCAGGATTGCTAAATTCTAACCGATTAAGAGCACGATTTCAAAAACGTTCCACGAGCATTAATTACCATCGAGCATAAATAAATATATTTAATACAGTCAACATTCTATATAAGTAGTTTTAGCTACTAGTACCCAGGACCGGTTTTAAAATTGTAAAATAAAATGAAAATAAATTTTAGAAATTAAAAAATGTTTTCAAACTCTTTTCAACGCTTCGCGTGCGTTCGAGCACATTTTCCGCATCCTGTATAAAAAAAAACCGCTGCCAATTCATTGGCGTGTAGCTTCCTCCAACTAAATTTATAGGTTCAATAAATAAAATATTGTTTTAATATACAGTATATCTGCCTGCTAATGTATGACGTGGTTTTTGAAACATAATTTAATATATAAGTTTTGGATGGTTCATTGTCCAAAAGTTTGCAGACCCCTCTGTTTTTTCATTATAGATTACGAACACTGCCGTCAATTTTTTTCATAGAAATTCACGCATGTTTACATCTGTTCCTAACCAACCTAACCATCAAAACAGCAGGCTATTCATTAGATAGGTCGCATGCGCAATTTTCGAGAAAACGATTTTTACGTTTTAGCTCTTTACTTGAAAACCGCTCGACGAAATCGTTTAAAATTTTAGCAACAGATAGCTTTTTTTATGACAAATCACCGAATAAAATTTTGAAGCATTTGACTACATTGTTTTAAAGATAAGGAATCAAAAAATTTGTGAAAAAAAATTGAAACCTTGATATCTTACGAGCCATACGGGGTTGAAAGCTGTGCAATGAACTTAGCCAAAACACTTAAAATAAAATATCTACTTTTTCCCAAAATCTCAAGTGCAATAAGGCCTTTTTACGTCCGTAATCGAGGCACAAAAAAACTGTTTTTCAGTTTTCGATTTATAACTGAAAAAATAAGTGGTCATATCACTTGAAATTTTTATGGGATATAGTTTGACACATGGCCCATCGACATGATGTTTTTCGCGAGGTTATGATGTTTAGTTTCAGAGATATAAATTAAAAAAGAATCACCTTTTTCATTTTATCTGCTGAACAAAGTGGTCGATCCCGAGGACCAAACGAGGAAAAATAGGTAATTTTATTCTCTTTCAAATGCATTATAGCTGAATTGTTTGTAACAATGGGATGATTGAAAAAACGCAAAATAGTGTTTTTCAAAAATAAAAAAATGGCCATGAAAAAAAAAATTAAGAAAATAAAAAATAACTGTTTTACAGAATTCAGATTCCAAAAATATATATGCATGTCAAATTTTATTGATATTGATGGAGTAGTTCCAGAAATATTTCGGTACACACACACACACACATATCCATACGGTCATTTTTTAAAAACACTTGATTTGAACTTCTAACAAACCAAAAAGTATTTTCCAGAAGTTTTGATAAATCTCAAAATTTTACTATTACAAAGCTCCCTCTAGGAGGAAGCAATAACGTTCGATACACATGCGAGAAGTTGATTCTACACGAGTGGGAGGTTTGTCGGC